>NC_051086.1:78229689-78544689 GCF_004664715.2 Peromyscus leucopus
TTCCTGTCTTTGTCACATGCCCAGAAATGTTGGACTGTATCCTGGTCAGTGTGAGAGACACACTGTGTCAATGTGACATAAACCAGAGTCATTTGGGAAGGGACTAGCCTGGGCTACATGAGACCCTGTTTTCACTGAGAGAGAAAACTCACCTAGGGTGTTTGAAATGAGATTGTATTGTTGGTCTTCCCCCGCCCCAACCACTGCCACAAAAATGTCTACCTGGAATGGAACTTTCTAGAGCTCTGTTGCTCTGTGGAGTCATCCACAGAACTTAAACCTATAGGTATGTTAGAACAGTTACACAGTTACAGAGAGGCACAAAATCTGGGTTTTTTCCTTCTGGCGTATCAAGACAGGGTCTTTCTATGTAGCCCTGGATGTCTTAGAACTCTATCTAAACCAGGCTGGCCTCAAACTCACAGAGAGCCTTCTGCTTCTGCCTCTGCCTCTGCCTCTGCCCCTGCCCCTGCCTCTGCCCCTGCCTCTGCCTCCCAAGTGCTGGGATTGAAGGCATGTGCCACCATGTGCCACCCGGCTCCAAGTAATTTTTAAATGTTATTAATTCCGCTAAGATATTTGAGGTGTAATATAATTTATAAAATCGTATCTGCCTATTCCTTGCAAGGAACAAGGAACAGATAACTCCTTGTGGGCTGCAAATTGCCCGTGACTGGTTTGGGCCTTCATTCTGGGAGACAGTACCCACCTAAGCCTGATTCCAGCAGTGGGCAGATGACCATGGTGTGTGTGTGGGGGGTGTGGTAGCAGAGCCACACCCCACTTGCCAACCCCTCTTCCTTCCTGAAATAGTAACTTCCCTGAAGTCTGAGGTGGCTGTCTAGCTGGGAACTCTAGCTTCCTCTGAGTTCTGCAGCTGTGGCTACCTCGGTTTCCTCATCTTAAACACAAACATGAAAGGGACCCACCTTGCAGAGCTGCTCTTAGAAAAAGCTAAAAAGACACAGAGAAGGGAGACTCAACATTTGCAGGGCCTGTGGTACATTCTGCAGTGTGTCCTAGCGGCCCTTGGTCCTCAATCCTACTCCTTCTGCCAAGCTTAGCTTCTCCTCTACCTCCTTCCTGACTATCCCAACCCAAGGTCTAACCTCATCTCCCCTGTCCTCAACCCTCACCTCCTGACCTGTACAGACACCAGGGGCAGCCTCCAAGCCCCCACACACACACACCTGATACCTTCTTGTTCAATCTTATACAGTAGCAGTGTCTTCTTTTTTCCCCTTTGAGACAGGGTCTCACTCTGTATCTCAGGCTAGTCTAGAACCTGTGATCTTGCTGCCTCAGATGAGACCACAGGCATGTGCTACTGTGCCTAGCTCATGTCTCTTTGTCCTTTGAGCCTCATGTGTCCTTGGACTGCGTGTGCCCTCTAGCCTTCCTCATTTTTGCCTAGGGAAGGAGAGAGTTAATTAGACTTAAAAAAAAAAAAAAAAAAAAACAGAGAACAGGAGCGAGCACGGAATTTAAGGAGGTACCCCCAAAACTCAGCAATCAAGTCGAATAATATTTTAATGTAATATTTGAAACTACAAATGAATGCAGACATTCCCAGATGAACCAAATATCAAAGCATTCCATGGAAATAGAACTCCTCCGCTTTCTGGGTCCCCCAGCCCCATCAGAGAGCATCTCTATCAAACACTTTGATGTCTTGCTCTTCATGTGACTTTTCATGTAAATTTGAAAGGGCCACATTGAGGAATTGTTTGTTTCAAATGCCCAGTTGAGATGTCTCGCTCTCTCCATCCCATCCCAAGCTCCTGAAAAGAAGGTCCTTGGGTGCAGAGACGTTACTCAGGGCAAATACCTTGGGGTCCCCACACTGACAAGAACCAGGGACCTCTGTTTTGTTGTTGTTGTTGTTGTTGTTGTTGTTGTTCTTAGTCCAGCTTTGTGGCTATTGGAAGTCCAGAACTGCATCACATCCAGGAAGGATGTGAGCTCTGATACACTGACCCCAAGAGTTCCCAAAGAACCTCTGTGCTTTGTACCTCAAGGGTCCATGATGACATCTCCATAGTACTGTTTGAACAAGAAAACCACATAGCCTATGTCTTCACAGTACTTCTCCATAGCCACGCTACTGTTTGGGCATCTCCTCCCATGGGCCCTGTGCTGACATCTACGGTCCCCACCCAGCCTCTTTTTGGTCTGTCTCCTCCACCTCCGAGAGCCCTTCAGCTTCCCCATCCTCTGGATGAGACCCGACCACAGGGTGGGGCCACTGGGGGGAGAAGGCCATGAGGAGGGTGCCCAGCCCCACTGACCCTGTCATTGTCTCCCTGTCCTGCCCACAGCTGTCCACCACAGCTATCTTTCCAGTTCCAAAATAACTCTCCCAGCTCCTCCCTTGACCCTCAGCCACAGCTGGCAATGCCAAGTTGTGGAGATGGGTGGGGAAGTTGCCGGGTCCCCCAAAAGCTTGGGCGGAGGAGGTGGGAACAAGCAGGTCCCTCTCCTTCCTGAACCTATGAGCAGTGATGGGAGAGGACAGCCAGAGTTTGTCTGTGCCCAGTCAAGGTGGGGGACAAGGTTACATCCCGTATACTCCTCATCCTGACCTCCATCCTGGCTCTAAATCCGTGCTGCCTACTGCTAGGTGAATCCTAGGTGTCTTTGAATCACACTTGAGGTGGGATGGGAGCCCCTCATGTGAGCTCTCTGACTTCACATTAAAGCTGGAAGCAGGGATATGGCACCCTTGGTTCCCTTCAGCAGCATGCCAGGTTTCTGGATGTTGAGGTTCTGGTCTATGTACCCAGCCTGTCATGAACCAACATCCTGACGGCTCTAGAACATTCTATCTTCCAGCAGCTGAAGGACTAATGCTTAGAGCAACCATGGCCATCCAGCTCTGTTCTGGCTTTATAATCCAGGGTATACTTTATAACCCAGGTTATAACCTTGGATACTTTCAATGACCCTGTCTATACTATGTCCTGATAGTTTGGGGTGGTGGGTTTAGCAGTGCCCACTGAGGCCCTAAGCTTAAGGGACATCACCAAAGCTGGACTTGAACCTGTTTCTGTGTTCTTCTGACTCCTGTACCAGCCTCCACATGGCTCTGTGGATCAAGGCAGAGCCAAAGGAAATCTCTTGGGGGCCTAGATGTAACTCCTGTTGCATGACAGCCTAAAAGGATCCCCTAGCCCTCCTTGACACCCAACCCTGGAGTGCGCGCGCGCGCGCGCGCACACACACACACACACAGAGAGAGAGAGAGAGAGAGAGAGAGAGAGAGAGAGAGAGAGAGAGAGATATGAAATATGAAAGGTGAGGGAGGCTTGCTGAGTAAGGGGCGGTGACCAGCTGGAACACAAGCAGCAGCAGGGTACTTGTCCCCGATAGGACAAGGAAGTAAGAAGATGGAAGGGGGAGAAGCTGGCCTCTCCTGCCCCTTCCCGCTCAGGCAGCCCATCTAGCCCTTGGGAAGCTGGGAAGAGCCACTCTAGGGTGTAATATATGGCAATGAAAGCAGGAGTGGCTGAGGAGATGGCTCAGTTGGTAAGGTTCTTACCACACAAGCATGAGGAACTGAGTTCGATCCCCACCACCCACATGAAAAACCCAGAGTAGTTACGCAGACTTTTATGATTCCAGTGCCAAGGAGGCAGAGGCAGGATCCTGGGGCTCACTGATAAAAGAGACTCTGTCTCAGAAAACGAGATGGACAGTGAAGAACAGCACCCAAGGTTGACCACATCAGCACGCAGGTGTGCGCTCACACTCGTTCACATACACAAGAACGGAAGGCAGGAGACGAGCCTGTGCCCCCACCCCCCCACCATCTTCTCACTTGCTCAGCTGGGTGCTCTGTGTCCCTCCAGCCACTTCCTAACCCCCTGTCAGCGGAAAGTTCTCATTCCTGAGATGCCCTGGGAAGAATGGGGCTGCGTGTTATCACGTTGTTATGTAATACTGGACCCGATCGCTTTGTGCTCTGTTGTGGCGCATCTGTGCCACATCTGTGCTGCGTGGCATCCTCCCTCTCAGCGCCTTCATCGGCTAGCTACTCTAACTCACATCCCCACCCCAAGCTGTGTGAGGAGGCCTCTACCTTTGGGGAGCAAACCCAACGTCCAGAGAAGTTAACCAGCCTCCCAGCATCTGGCAGTGAGGTCGAATTCATGCTACCTTACTGTCCCTTCTGAGAAGAGCCTGGTTGTACCCTGTACCTCGGGGCAGTAGAGGGAGAGAGAATGGAGGAAGGGGGTGGCAAGAGATAGCAGCCTTTTGTTCCTGCTCTGTCCCATCAAGAAGGGAGAGACAGAGGAGCCACTGCCTCTCTCAAGTGTTTTCATGTTTTCGACTTTTCATTTCTGAATGGGGACTCAGAGGCAAAGCCTGTAGTGAGTGTTTTGTCTGCAGACCTGGTTCTGTGGCAGTGGAGTACCTCCTACTTCACATGATCAGGGCCCTGGGCTGTAGGCATTCAAGTAATGCCTACCCAGGGGAGGAGAGCACTGGGGGACACTACCCACAGCTCCCCTCATGGGTCCAGTGGAAAGGACCGAGGTTTAGTCCCAGGACCCTGAATCTTGTAGAGTTGGCCACTGACTCCACTCTCTCCCTCCCTCCCACTCCATCCTTCCCATCCTTCCATTTCTTCCAACTGAAGTTAATTTTAGAAGCAGTCCCTTTCTATCTTTGCCTGAATATGGTCACTGTCATTCACAGAGATTCTAGAAGGTCCTAAAGGTGATATGGTGGAACTACACTCAGAGATGATCACATTCACTACCTACTAGATCCCCCACCCCCTTCAGCATCAGCAACAACACTGCAGGTCTTTGCTCCCTGCCAATCACCCAGCAGAACATAGAGGTTCTCTGTTGGCAGCTGACCTGTACCCCTTCCCCTGTTTCACTCCTGTGCTTGGAGACAGATGCTGCTGAGTGGCCCTAAGGCTGAGGTCTGCAGCCTGGTGCTTGGTGTGGTCTGGATGCATAGGGGACAGAGCAGCAGAAAGAAGAAATTCCTCGAAAGGAAAAAGATGGGGACCTGGCAGGGAAGCCTAGGAAGATGACAGGTACTGGGGGATGTCCACTGCCATTCCTACAGTGATGTCCCGAGGTGCCTGTGCCTGTGTGATGCCTCCACAGTGGAAGCCAGAGCAGATCCCACTGAGGGCAGCAAGTCTGGTCTCCTGGAGTTCAGAACTTCCCTCAGTGACAAGGGGAAATGCTCACGGCAGGTCTGTGATGGGGAGGGGGGACACTCGGGACCCCATGATTTCTGTACTTGATGGAAAGAGCGGGTCCAGCCAGGAGGGAGGGAAGGAGGAGGAAAGAAGGAAAGACACAAGGGAGAAAGAGGGAGGGAAGGAAGGCTCATTCTTTCAAGGTGCCACAGCCCCCATAAAGCTCTGACCTAGACTCTGGCAGCCTGGTCCAACAGGGTCAAGTGGTGTGTGTGGACCATGTTCTTGTTATTCCATGAGCTTCACCCACTTAAACACCCTGTTATGGGGAACATGTCACTCTTCCCATTTTACAGACAAGGAGACAAAAGCTCCCAGAAGTGAAGTGGTTTACCTGTGTCCCACAGCTAGGATAACTGGAGAGTCCAGACTCAAAGCTGGCTGCCTCAGGGTCTGCACTCTCCAGCTGCTGCTGGGAACTCCCCACGCTTGTGAGGGAGAACTTCGCTGAGGGTGGATTGGTTCTTAGGCACAGCCTCTAGTCAAACATATGCTCTAAGGCTGGGATGGATGGCTTGTGTTTTTGAGAGTTAAAAAATGATTACAAGGTCCTCAGAAGGAATTCCCATGATAATCATTACTCCCTTATCCAGAGGGGCCACACCTGGCTCTTCAGAGCAGACTGACTCCCCACCCCACCCCACCCCACTCCAGGACTATTCTGTCACTTCCCCACACAGCTAAAGGGAGCTGGTGGCTTCATTTGGTCCCTCATTTCAAAGCCAGGGTTCTCCCAGGCCAGGTTCACCAGCTCCCAACATTGCTCATGGCCCTGAGGCTGGGCTTTTCTGCTCGGCGCATCTGTTTTGGGGAAGACTCTGCTGCATTCCTTGCTGATCCCCTCCAGGGTGACTGTGCTTCTGCCGTCCCTGTCAGGAGAGTGATGCCCACTCTATATCATTTCCCATGACTCATTGCCTTGCCAACTGTCTGCCAAGCCCAGTTCCTCCTGGACAGTGCCTCTGTGTCTCCTAAAGCCCTGGACACATCCCTGTGGTCCAGGATCCCATCCTCTGCTCTACAGGGACTGTCCACTGCCTCTGACCAGCAGAAGGACTGATCCCTCATTCTTCTCATCCCTCCATCTCAGTCTTGAGGCCCTTTTCCTTTGGTGTGAAGCTCCGAGGCCTGAACCCTCCCCAGGTGTTTAGACTCTGCATCATTTCAAGTCAGTGTTTGCATTTTATAAAAGGGAAGTCATCCTGCCTGTAGAATATTAAGTGGCTCAGGCAGCTTTGGGAGACAGACTTGTGAATTCATAGACATCTGCCCATGTGATCTAGGAGCCCCACAGCCCCCGCAGCCTCACAGCCTCACAGCCCCACAGATGTCTCCCTACCCAGGCCCTTCCTCATCCTACCCCATTGAGTTCTGAGACTGAGACAGAGAGGCTGCCTAGTCATGCTTGACCAGTGGCTGGAAGAATTGCCTCTGAGGCCCAGGGCAGATTCCTAGCTGAGACCTTGGGCAAGCAAGTCCCTTTCTCTCATGGGTCTTACTTAACATCCCTGGTAATGAAATCAAGGACAAGCTATAGAGTGTTCACAGCCTGCTCTTCTTAAATGCCTGGTGCAGGCTGGCCCACCAGCCTCCCAGCGATGTGGCCCTCTTAACAGGGTCTGAATCTTCTTGGGTTTAGAAAGGCTAGTTCCTAACACTCTTCAGGACTAGGTCAAGACCAAGTTCCCCACAAGGACCCTGCTGGTTCATCACCATAGAGAGCACCTCCATTGCCCCACCTCTACCAGGCCCCTGTAATTCCCTACACTCTATTCCAGCCTTCTTGGAGACAGAACCATATGCCTGTAGCCCTCAGGTCAGGACTAGGCACACCGTTCAATGGTGTAAGCTCTCAGAAGACCAGGTGGTGTGATGAGGTTGGCTGCCTCCCAACATGATCCCTAGGCACTCTGGGTGCTAAACCCTGGCCCCAGAACACCAAGTGGGGCTCCTAAAAATGGAATAGACACCTTCCTAGAGTAGAGAATTCAGTTTCAATCCTGGAACAAAAATCCACCCTCAATTCGTGGTCTATATACTACTGCATATAGTATCTATTCACACTCACGGGAAAAACAGCCTGCATGTGATTGTGACTGGATACCTAGCAAGCATGACAATGGAGACCTCCCACAGCTAAAAGGGGGGTTGTGGATTCAGTCAGAGGGGGGTTCCCGGAGAGGGGGACGTGGAGCCCAGACTTGATGCATAGAGCTCATGCTTGCAGAAAGGGAGGAGCACTACCCCAGGAAGAGGAAGAGATGTCTGCACAAATGTGTGTGTGTGTGTGTGTGTGTGTGTGTGTGTGTTTACAAACACCAGACTGAGGGAGTGGGGCTTCCCACAGTTTTGGAGATTAGACACCTAAGGATGAGGTATTGAGAGGGTCAGTTTCCTCCGAGACCCCTCTCCTTGGTGTCTTGGTGTCAATGTCAAATAGTGGCTCCTTATGCATGGCATGTGGCCTTTCATAAAATGCCAGTTCCCAGAGATGAGGAAGATCTTACCAGTGTTCCCAGGAGCCTCAGGTCACTGGAAAGAGCAGATGGCCTGAGATGGAGTGATCTGGACTGTGGGTCTGCTCTAGGGCTCAGGACTTCTGAATGACCTCTTCGTGGGAGATTTAGGATGCCAGCCTCTCTGTGACCTCCTCCCCAGTCCATCTTCCTCTGCTGTCTTCCACTGAGAGTGGCACACTCCAGTAGGAAGGAGCCAGGATTTCAAGAGGGCACGTTAGAGCCATCCAGTGCATTCCTTTGAAGAGGCTTCTATAGTCAAGCTTGCACCTGGGGAGGGGAATCACTAGGGACTCTCCCAGAGAGCCCAAGGGAACCTAGGACTCAGAGGAAGCTAGACACACCCCTCTGCCTACACTCCAAGGGAAGGGGTGATCTGGGTCCCCTGAGCTCAGGATCATTCTTGGCTATACAGCCAGTTTGAGATTAACCTGGGATAATGGCAACCTATCTCAATTTTTTTTAAAAAAGATTTGCTTTTTAAATTGTGTGTTTGTGTGTGTGCATACATACACATGAGTGCTGATCTTGTGGAGGCCAGATGTGTTGGATTCCCGTTGGGGTTGAAGTTACAGACGGTTGTGAGCTGCCTGACATGGGTTCTGGGGATAGAACTCAGGTCCTCTACAAGAGCAGTACGTGCTCTTAAGCACTGAGCTATCTCTCCAGCCCCTAAACTTTTCCTAATAAACTCCAAGTTTGCTTATGAATTGAAAAGTAATAAGAATTCCAAGGTCACCATAGGAACCTTTGCATTGAGTAAATGATGTACAGGGATAAAGCCTTGACTCTGGACCATTATTAGCCTCCCTATGGGAGGTGCCATGGGCTCTGGGCACTGGCTGCTGGGGTCTATCCCACTCCTCCAGCTCTTGGCTCTGATGAGATCTAGAAAGAGCATATTCCCAATCCTAAAGATTGGGTGTCTCAAGTTCCACACCACTTCCATGCCTAGAGGAGGGGGCCCGTGAACTCTCTTCTTTCCCATCCCCCACATCGGCTGTCAATCCTTCCATTCAGAGAAGCACTGTAAAGCTGTCGTACTCTCCCTGGTCCCCAAGAGCAGGGGCTCAGAGTACCACACACCGAGGGCCCTGATAGTGGCACTCCCCAACAGCTCCCCTGAAGGTGACTGTCCCTATCTCTGAGTGCCAGGCAGAAGGCTGGGGGAAAACACTCTTGAGCTGAGAAGCTTGCCAGGCAAAGAATTAAAGTGCAGGGTAAACAAAACCAGAGAAAGATATGCCAGGGGTCAGTTCCAAAGAAACTCTGCCAGAGACATAGCCCACACCATGCCACAGTGGCTGGCACTGCACTGACATCAGCTACAGGCTCTGCAGTCAGCTGGGCCAAGTTCAAATCCCGTTCCTCGACATCCTACCATTGAGGTCTAGCACAAGCCACTTAAGCCGTGTGTCTGTTTCTTCTTGTCACTGACATGTGACCCAATGTCAGAGTGCTTGCCTAGTATATATGAAGGTCTAGTTTGGATGCCCAGCACAGCAAAAGAAAGAAAGAAAAATAAAAGTGGGCATGGCCATAGTGCCTACCTGGCTACTTGGATGCTAGGAAGTGAGGCCAGGTGGCAGACAATGGGCACCCAGTGCATGTGGCTTCTTGTAATGATCTGACTTAACACAGAGAGGCCAAAAGTCAGAGGACCAGGGCCCTTTGTTCCATGGACTCTTGTACCTCCAGCAACGGGCTGGCTTCATTGCATGGTGTCTCTGCCTAGCTTTCTTCCCTCCTCCAATGATCCGTAGCTCTGGCTTGGACTCAGACAAATAGGATGTCTGCCTGCCTGAGAGGTTGTGAGCTCCTGTTTTGCCTCCTGGGTGCAGATGATCCTGCACTGCTAGGCTCCTACCCCACGCCCATGAACACAGCAAAGTGAGGAAAGACAGTGACCAGGAGAGACGGGGTAAGTCTGGATACTCCCCAAGACTCTCAATGACCAAGCGCAGACACACCCTCCAGCTCAGCCCTCCCAGACTGGGACCTCCACCATTCTCTGATTCCCCCCAGCTTGAAGATGTCCACCTCCATCACCCCACCCCTGCCACACTGCTTATGACACAGATGTCATGAGTCCTCACCAAGCTGCCTTAACATGAGGGGATTCTATCTCAAATATGTTGCACAAATGAATAATAAAAACAAAGGAAAATTACCCTCTTTATTGAAACTCATTTTATGAATAAAACAATTATTCTGGTAATTGAAAAAATGTGTCGTTAAATTAAATGCAGTGGTTCCTATTAAAATTTTAGTGCGTTTTTGCTGCTGCCGGCTAGAGGCTGGTAATTATAGTCAAGAGTTTTGCTTTCTCTTTATTGTTTTTTAATCTCTCTGTGCTGCGGATCTCCAACGATATTTTATGTCAAAGAGATTTAGAACTGTGCCCCAGAAGGGGGGTGAAGCTGGCCGGGGGAGGGGGATGCTAGCAGGGGGACTACAGCGACATCTGCCTCCGGCTTGGAGCTTGCCTGTCATTCCAGATGTCCAACAGTTTTGATTGGTCTTTACACCCATCTGTCAGCCTAACATCCAATCACAGCCCTCTAAATGTAGTTCCTGCCCCTCCACGCTCCTCCCTGACAGAAGCAACTGGAGTTCGGTACCTAGGATGCCTGGGTATCACTGTCCCTTGGAACCTGGATTTGGAAGGCTGCAAGGTGAAGTGGGTGGGACCAACCAGCTAAGGCTCCTCCTTCCTTAGGGGTGGGGTTACTGAGGAAGGGTGTGCTACTCTGGGGTTTGTGGTCATGTGGAGGAGCAGGCATGTCCCTGCCCTTCCCACCACTTTACCCTTAACTGGCAGCTTAGCCTCTGTCGATTAAGGTGCAGAAGGGAAGAAAGGGAGGGCTGCATTGCAGCCTGCTTGGTATAGGGTGGACCAAAAAGGAGAATGGGCAGGAGAGTGCGCGAGAAAAGTTGCAGATTCCCTTTCCAGCCCTCGGCCTGCCCACTCTCGACACATACATCGCAAATAGGCAAGATTCCCAAAGCATCACGGCTTCTGCTCCCACACTGGCAGGAGCCTCCAGACTCCTAGGCTGACTTAGACCCGCCATGACTGCCCTTGATGTGTTATATGTTTCTGGCTCACTTCATTCTGTTCTTTGTCTGGGAGATTAAGCTCCTGGTGGGCAAGGTCTCTGGCTGTGCGACATGCCACTGGGAGCTTGATGGATGGAGCCGGGCTGGGAGCATCCTGACATTTATCTCTAAGACACCAGGAGTTGATTAGGAGCCAGATGCCATTGTCCAGTGATGTCGGATGCGGCCTGGGTACCAGCAGTGAGGAAGGCATAGTAATCCAGAGCCCAGGCTGGTATACCATCTTGCTCCTCTGTGCCTACCTGGATTGCTTATTCATAGAACCCTTTCTCGGCTTTGCTATAGCTCAGCCTGAATTATAAGAAGCTCTCTGCTCAGTGTCCCGGGCTCTGAAATGAGCTGGCTTTGGGCTGGGTTTGGCTAATGGGAAGCCGGGGCAGGATATGGGATGTGGAGGAAGAAAGAAGCTGGGGTCCCCTCCCCCACTCTCTTATGTCTATCCTGGCAATCCTGCAGCTGGCTATATCTGACTCATGACATCATCTCAGTGGGCAGGTGACTCACCCTGGTTTTAGAACCTATTTCCTCACTGACCCCAGCACCTTGGGGAGGATCGAGGCTTCCTGAATTATAGACCTCTGGGTTGGTACTGTATTTGCCCCACTTGGCTTAGAAGCCCTCCTGTCTCCTATAGCCAGTTCCTCAGAGCAAACTTCAGTTTCAACACAACAGTTAGCGTCTGTTTTCCCAGCTGGACTCTGACCAGATGCCCACCCTGGTGACACCCCAGGAAGGAGGGATGGCTAGCCCAGGACTGTGGCCCCCCCCCCCCTGAGGATTGGAGAGGCTGTAATCTCATAGCCTCCCTCCTGCCACTAGCTTCCATTCTGGATGGTCCAGCCCCCAAGTAAAGAGGCTGTGTGCAGCAGCTGGTCCCCACACTGTCCTTGCCACCTCTCCAAACAAGTGCCTTCTGGGGGTCAGCCCTTTCTGGTTATTGTAAGATGCCAATCCATCTGCCCTGGGACAGTTCCTCAGCTTACAGGGAGAGTGGGTATAGTGATTTTCCCAGTAGGCCAAGGGTGTGGTGTTTCCTGGGCTGGAAGCATCCAGCAGAATATATATCAGCACCGTTGACCCTGGAGACAAGTGGCTGGGAGGTCAGGGTCCCACACACACACACAAACTCTCTGCCACCCCCTGCCCTTTACCCTACACTGTATCCTGTTGAGAACTTGAGCAAGCATATCCCCAAGGCCACTTAGGTCACTCTAACCTGGAAATGCCCAGGACCTCAGACCAAGGAAGCACATGGCAGCCACAGAGGAGCCGAGCCGTAGGGAGTGTGTCTGGGTCCTGCAGTCAGCTGCCCTGGGATCCCCAGAAGTTCAGGGCTCAGCAGCATAGAGGTATGACACAGAGTTGCAGGCAGATGACAAGCAAGATCCAGAATTCACCTGCCTTTCTCTGTCCCCCTAGCAATATCCACTGTCTCCGTCTGGATTTTGGTCCCGGGATCACGGTCTCTACCTGCCTTCGGTTCCCAAGCTGCAGCCAAGATGATCTTTGGATATAGAAATCGGTTACCCTTTGGTGGCTCCCTGTCCCCTTGATTACCCCTCGGACCACACTTCTCACTACTTTCCCAGAACCTCTACTCACCCTGGCATACAGATTTATTATGTTTCTCTCCCACTAAGGCACATGCTACCTCTGACTGGCGACTCTTGCATGCCCTCCGGGCTGAGACTAGGGCACATGTTCCTCTAGAAAGCTGTCCCTGATTCCTGCAGCCAGGATTAAAGAGTCCTCCTGTCCCCCAACCCCCACCTCCATACATCATGCTTTGCTGGCTTGTGTCTGGGAGGCAGAGGTTGAATTTAGGTTTGCGGTACCCGGCCCATGCCAGGGACTCGGAGAATGGTTTTAGAGTTAAATGGGTGAGGCATCAAATTGCCTAACCAAAAAAAAAAAAAAAAATCATGTAGAAGATGAAGAGAACCTGCAGAGCCCAGCACGGGGAGGAGGCCATAGAAAGCTAGGTCTAGTGTGCATAGTCCCAGTCAGACAACCTGCTCTGTGGCAGTCAAGGAGGGCTTCCAGAGAGAGAGAGAGAGAGAGAGAGAGAGAGAGAGAGAGAGAGAGAGAGAGAGAGAGAGAGAGAGAGAGCAGCCCTCTCTTCTGACCCCTCTCTCCTGGATCCCCCTCTCTCCACTCCTCACCCCGCTTCTCCGCCAGCCCCAGAGCATCTCCATGAAGGAAGCCTGCTGCTCTGCTTGCTGCTCCTCTCCTCCGCAGAAAAAATCACCCCTTTATCAGCCAGCAACAGGGCCAGGGAAGGGACTGCTGGTGTCTGGGCAAACAATGAGAAGACCAATGGCGTCATAGTGACAGGAGTCCTTGACGTGTCTCCTTTGGAGGCAGCCAGGGTCGTCGTTGAAAGTCGGAGTGGCTGGGAAAAAGAGAGCTGACAGCAGAAGCTGCTAGTGAAGATGACATTTCTAGGGTGTCTGTGCTGGCAGCTGGAGCTGGAGAGGACTCCGCTGGAACTGGGGAAAGCTGGAGTCGAGGTTCCTGTCCCCAGTGGCCAGTGGCCAACTTGAGTGTGTAGTTCAAAGGCTACAGTGACCAAGCTGAAAGCTTGGTGGGTGTTCTGGTTCGTTTCTGTTGTTCTGGTGAAATACCCTGGCAAAGCATCTCAGGGGAGATAGGGGCCTATTAGGCTTAAAATTCCAGGTTGCAGTCCATTGTATCGGGGAAGGGACTTGAAGCCGTTAGTCACGTCATATCCAGCGTAAAGAGCAGAGAGAGAAATGAATGCATGAATGTTTTCTTATGCTCAGAACCTAGGGAATGGTGCTATCCATGGCAGACTGGTCTTTCCGCATCAATTAATAAAGACAGTCCCCCAGAGATATGCCCACTGATCCACCTGATCTAGACAATCCCTCATTAAGACTCTTCCCAGGTGATTCTAAGTTGTATGAAACTAGCCATTGCAATAGGTAGGAGGAGAGAAGGCCTGGGTTCTCCTGGCTCGATTTCTTCCAGACAGTGTTCAAATTCAGGGCAAGGTCCAAAGTCATACCTTCCCACAGAGCATCCCTGGGCTTCTGAGCTCTAACCTCTGGGGACGGTGGAAAGGCAAGAGGCCTTAGGCCATCCTTGTCCCCTTCTTGCTCTGTGACATTGGACAGGAAGTTCTCTCTGCCTCAGTTTCCTCGTTGTATAAAGTGGAATGATCAGAGACGTAAACAGCCTCCATCTGGCCTGTCTGGAGTAGAGAAAGGTCAAGGGGCTTGCTGGGCACTCACTGCGTCTACCCTTCCCTCCAGCCACTGCAGTAACCCCTGCTCTGCAGACCGTGTACTCAAAAGCAATGCTGCCGTGGCCACTGCACACAGAGGCTTGCTCTCCTTGGGACACAGGGCCTGAGCTCCCAAGCCCACCACCGGTCCAAGCCCTGAGGGCGCAGACACGGCAGTGTCAATTAGCATTTCTGTACACATGAGAATACAGGACCAAACCCAGCCAGATCTCCTGAAGCGGACACTATAGCTCCAGAGCCAGAACCGAGTCCCCAACCGTCCCATCAGGGTGACACAGGGATGTGACTGAGGGTGCAGTCTGGACCTAGGGAACTTGTACCCCAGATCTGGCGCTATCAGGCTATATGGTCCCTGCACCTCTCTCAGAGCCGCTTGCCTTCAGGTCCCTTGAGTCATTCACCAGCATTTGGTGGGGGGGTGGGGGGGGCGGAAATCATCCAGATTCTGAAGGTAAGTTTGACACCAAATGACAAACCTGACTGTCAGACCAAAAGGGACATCTGGGTTGAAGATGCTTCCTTCCACAGACCATCAAAGGCCTAGAGGCTCAGAATCAGGAAGCCAGTCCCCTGCCAACGTGGAAGAGCTAGACTGCAGCCCCAGGCAGCCTAAGAAGGTAACAGGCTTCCTCTGATTAGATGGAGACAGAGATATGGCCTTGGCAGTGACCGGGAGGGGGACCCTTCCTTGCTCTGAGGTAAACCATCATTGCCTTGCTCTCTCTGCCTAACCTGCCTCAGGGAGCCACCTGACCTGTGCTTCCCACAGCTTTAAGCATGTCCCATGCCATGAAGAAGCAGCTGGTTCAGGTGCCGTCTCAGAGCAAAAGTGCCCATTAAGCCACCACTGGCTGCCAGGCCCACAGGGTCCCAGGAGTAGTGTTCACAGATATGTCAGCCTAATGAATTAATTGATTCTTTTCTGTACAGCTGCCTGAGGGGGTGTGGGGGTGGTCCAGGGGCAGCTGGACCCCAGCCAGGCTCCTGCCCAGCCCCCTCCTTTACTCCAAATTCCCAGAGGCTGTTTTTCTACCCTAGACGCCCCCTTTGGAGGTGAGGTCTGAGCCTCTGATGGAGTCCACCTTGTTCCTAGGCTGCGCCCCACACCCCATCTATCCCTGAACCCTTCCTGCCTGCCCCACCCAGTCCACTGAGGCAGAGAAGGAATGTGTCCAGTCTCTGTATATACCTCTCAGCTAGATGTCCCTGTCTCTGCTAGTGGCACTGAGAAAGCCGTATCTCTAGCTGGGATGAATAGAGCTACCTGGAATCTGGGGAGCAGTGTTCAAGGCTGAAAGGACCCCATTCCTCCCAAAGACAGAGGAAAGTCTTTTCCTAGGGTTCACTGTGATGTGAACAGGTGAACTGAGCCCAGAACCAGTCCCCACCTGAAAACTAGGGTCCTTGAGGCAGATTTGGGCTGCAGCCGGCCACCCCTCCACCCCATCCCAGAGCAGCTGGTGGCTGGACCGTGAAGCCTGGTGGGACCTTCCATTAATCGGCTTTCATCAGACTGGGGGAACCATCTGGAAAAGGCAGCACTGTCCCCAAGTGTGTGACACTCCTAATCAGGCTCCTGAGGCCTCAGGCAGTGGAGTGCGGGTAGGGCTCCTGTGTTTCTGGTCCCTTCTCCGGCCTTCAGGCAGGGCAGGGTTAGCTTGGAGTCTGCTCTCTGTTCTGTCCCCCCTTTCTGGGCCGCTCGGGCACTCCTTCCTTATCCAGCATCACCCCCTCTCTGCGTACATTGTCTCTCAAATCGTTCTGGCAGGCCTGCATTAAGAAATGGGAAAAGGTCTCCGAGCTGCTGTCCGGGCCCAGCTGGGAGACAAGGTGGGGTGGGTGAGGGGGGGACAACGGGCTGGCAGCTCAGGGAGAGAAATAGGATGAAGTGAGTCCCGTGGGGTGAGCTCCTCAATCTCATCTTGGGCCACGATAGCCAGGCAAAAGCCCAAGAGATAAGAAGCCCTGACAGAACAGTATGAACTTGAGAAGCCTTTCTCTGAGGAGACAGGAGAGAAGGAGGAGAAGTATCGGGGATCTGGGATTCACTGTGTGAGAAAGGACAAAGGACCTGCTGTCCTGCAGCCGGGTGATTGACAGGCCCTGGTGTGGGGGTTGCAGAGCTGGCTCCAACCCTGCCTGCTGCCTGTACTCCTCGGAAGTCTCATGGGAGCCGTCTCTCCTCCTTGAGGCTCCGTTTTCTACCTGGGAAGTGAAGAGGTTAGGTTAAAGACTAGCTGAGGTGGCATGAAACATGCTGGCTAGAATGACAGACATGGTTATGAGACTGCTATCTCTGTCTGTCTACCATGTGTCTGTCTGTCTGTCTATCTATCTATCTATCTACCTATCATCTTTCTATCATCTATCTGTGTGTCTATCATACCTATCTAATCATCTATCTATCTATCTATCTATCTATCTATCTATCTACCTATCATCTTTCTATCATCTATCTGTGTGTCTATCATACCTATCTAATCATCTATCTATCTATCTATCTATCATCTATCTATCTAATCATCTATCTATCATCTATCTATTCACCCATCTTCTTCTCTCCCTTCTTCCTTCCATCCATCCAACAACCGCCAATAAACAAGGCAGCTGCTACAGTCAGATCTGGCTGCAGACTCTGACAGCGGTAGTGATCTAAGACCCAGGCAAGTCTCACCCTCATACAGTGCAGAGCTGGTGGGGAGACAGATGTAGGAATCATAATAGTGGAGATGGAGAGGCACTAAAGAAGGGGACCTGGGAGAATACACATGACAGAGCAGCCAGCCTGCTGGGATCAAGGAAGGCCTCCTGGAGGAAGTAACGGGAGCTTCAGTCTGGAGGCTAAGTCCTAGGCACACTGGCCCCAAGTGCTATGAAATTCTCCTGAGTCGAGTGGAAGCAGAGGCTCATGGCAAGCACTGGTGGTCTTTAGTGTGTGACACATTGTAGTGGCCCTTTGTTTCTAAGTGTCCTGACCCAGTGAAACTTTCTCCTGTCCCCAAGACCCTCCACACTCACCTCTCTCCTTACTCATTTCCCCTCCACTTACCCCCAAGACCATGCTGCAGAGTGACTTCCTCCTCAGTACTCCTGTGTCCCCCGGTGTCCCTGGGCTTCCAGTGTCTGACTCTGTACCCCCTTCCCTGTTCTGGGGCACGCTCTTGAGCAACTGCCTCTCCCGTTACATCCTGGGTTCCTAGAGGACAGACCTGGCACTAGTTGGAAGCCAGTGAGGTTGGACGATAGAAAAAGAGAGGATGTGGCCTGATTGTCCCCAGTCTGCCCAGTCCAGGGGGCACACCAAGGCTGGCAGAGCTTAGACGTCAGGATGCCTGTGTCCTGATTAACATCTCCAGTGCTGTGGACTGTGATCATCCTACAGAGTGGGTTTGGGGAACCTCATCTTTCCCTCCTGAGAGTGGCATTTTTTTTGAGACCTTTGTGCCTAATTTAATATTTGATATGTTGTGTTCCTGATGAGAGCCACTAACTCAAGTAAGCTTCAGACCTCATGGGGCCCAAGGCTAAAGAAGAAGCATGCAGAGACCCTGGCCTCAGAGTTCCTGCCAGCCTGGGGCCCCTCCATAGTGCTGACAGGGCCCCTCCATGGTAAGGTGTCAGTTTTGATTTTCAGGAGAGGACTCTTCTCCTGTGTCCCCATAGCCTGTCCTGTCACAGCCAGTCCCCACAGTCCTGACTTGGAGACCCCTCCTCCTGAGGCTCCCTCATTCCTGTTGAACTACTCTATAGCCCCTTCAGCAGGGCAGGTCCCCAGGAGGAGCAGGCCTGCCACCCAGGAAGTACAGACATCACTTCTCATACCACTGTAGATCAACGGTCCTGTCTGTGGACAGTAGCCATTGTGGCTACCAGGCAAGCCTGGTCTAAACTGCATTCTCTGAGCCATGCCAGTCCAAGGAACTTGTATCCAAAGGCCTAGAACTAGACCTTGCATGGCATTGCATGGCATTGCATGGCACAGGCCAAGTGCCCTATGGAGCCCAGCTCACTTCCCTCCCGTGATCCTGGGCACTTCGGATGTTTCCTGGGGTCCAAGATCCCTAAATACATCCTTTCCATTGTGTGACACTCCAAGTTTGCCATGCATACCTCACAGATGTGGCTCTGTTTCATTCTTGTCCCAGCTCCACACTAAGGGAAGTGTGACTGTCACATTAATGGCAGACTGAAGCTCGGGGCAGAGAGGGCTGTCCCAAGGGTCTCCAGGCAAGCACAGGCCAAAGCCAGCATCTGAGGCTTCCTTTTACCGTGCCTGAGCCCATGAACTCGGACCTCACACTGCATTCACACTGCTGCTTCCTGGGGAATGACCCCTTCGGAAACAAACTTGCTTTTCATTCAGTGTCCTTTCCCTCCGGCCCTCCATGTGGCTCCTCCCCTTCTTTCTGCTGCTGCATGCTGGGTGAACTCATTTTCATATGAAGCCAGACAAAAGCAGAACAAATTAGGAAGGTGGAAAAGCCCCAATAAATGCTGAGCCAGCAGGAGGTGGGGGGTGGGGAACCCTGGCCTTGGAGCATCTGGGATACAGACAACAGATGGGTGGCCCACCTCAGTGTCCTCACCTGTGAAATGGGGATGTCCCAGCCTCACCCTTGGAAACAGGAGGGAGGGGACCAGGAGGGACAGGAAGGGGGCCCTCAGCAGCTTGCCCCCTCGCCGACTGCCTGTCAGTCCTGGCCTCTGGCCTTCATGTGTCAGGCTGGGGATTATCAGTGCCTCTGAATCCACTTGCCAGCGGGGAGAGCCAGGCCCTGGCACTGTTCCATCTTTTAGAGGGACACTGAACACTTGGCATGCAGCCCAGTCCCCACACCACAGCCCACTCTCTTCAAACCCTAGGGACCCACCCCTTCCCCCTCCTCAATGCCCCAGCTTGAGTAAGGAGGGCACCCTCACAGTGAAGCTGGGCAGCAGCTGCAGGAAGCTTACAGGGCATCTGTCAGCAGCCATTTGGCAGTTTGCTAGACTGGGACCACATTGGTGGAGTGAGTGGAAGCAGAGCAGAGATGCCACAGTCAGGTGCCTGGGGAGGCTGAGCATGTGGTAGTCGCCACATCTTGGCACCCTCCATCCAGTCTGTGCTGGTGGAGATACTGGACCATCTAGCATGTCTCCTCCTCATTCAGACCTATTTAGGGAGTAGACCAAAGCCAAGAGAGGCACAGGAAAGGACCTTGAATGGGAACCTAAGTCTGGGACTCTGTTGCTAGGAGGTGGGCATGGTGTTTTAAAAGAAATATCCCTCACAGGCTCAGACATTTTTGACACTTGGTCCCCAGTTGATGACCCTGTTTGGAGGGGTTGTAGGGAGATGCAGCCTTGATAGAGGAAGTGTGTCACCAGAGACCAGCTTGTAGAATTTATAGCCCACTCACGTCCAGTTCGTTTTCTGCTTCATGCTTGTGATGAAAGATGTGATCTTTTACCTTCTTGCTTTCACGAAGATGCCTGCCGCTTGCGTGCCTCTGCCCCATCATGATGGACTCTTATCCCTCTGGAACCTTAAGCCGAAATAAACTCTCTCTACCTTAAGTTGCCATTAGTCATGGTGGTTTTACTGCAGCAACAGAAAAGTAACCAACACAATGAGTGTCCTCAAGTTCGGCCATCCTAGCCTGCCTCAGTTTCCTCCTTTATCAATTGGTTATTATAGCAAATGCCATACATCACTCGGGGTTCTACTGAGAACATCACATAGGTGAGCCTTGATATTCCTGAGTTTAAAGAACTATCCTTGTTATAGCAGGAGAGATTGAATTCAGATGCAAAGAAGGTGTGTGTGTGTGTGTGTGTGTGTGAGAGAGAGAGAGAGAGAGAGAGAGAGAGAGAGAGAGAGAGAGAGAGAGAGAGAGAGAAATGTCACTTCCTGCTGCTGGTCTTTAAATTTAAAACCAAACAACCCAAAGCTGAAGAGATGGCTCAGTGGTTGGGAACACTTATTGCTCTTGCAGATGACATGGCTTTAGTTCTCAGCATGTACATGGTGACTCACAACCATCTGCAACCTCAGAAGGCCCCCTTCTGGTCATCACAGGAACTACACACATGTGATGAACATACATACATGCAGACAAAACACTCATACACATAAACTACAATAAATGAGTGAATTTTAAAAAATTTAAACCCAACCCCAGTTGAGGACAATTCCACCAAATATTTTACTAGCACCCTAAAAACAAGGAACACTGAGAAACAGAGTCAAGGTGTGGGAACACATAATTGCCGAATGTAATGTGCTACCCTGGGGGTAGATATTAGGAGAAAACTCAAAAGGCTGAATGTTATGTGTGTTGTCATTAATAAGAATGCACCAGCATTGGCTCGTTCCCTTTAGCAAAGCTCTTGTTGATGTAAGGTATTCACGAAGAGGGAAACTGCATATCTCATACACGGGAACTCTGGGGCTATTCTCACAACTATTCTTACAATGAAAACTTGCTCAAAATCTATACTCCTACTGCCAAGCGTTGCCTTCCATCTGGGCACAGTCAAGTTGCTCTCTTTGATTCTCTGTCTTGTATTTAACAGTTTGACACAGAAGAGGTCTCTCCATTACAGAAACGATGTAAGGGATGGTGACTTATTTGGACTCATTGCTTCACAGGGCTTTAGTCCACCATGGTAGGGAAATCATGACAGTATATTTGTGTCAACAGGAGTGTGTGGCAGAGGCTCTCTACATCACGGTGGACCAGGCACCAGGGACCAGGGGCCACACTACATTCTTCAAAAGCCCACTTGTAGTATTATTCTACTTCGGCTAGCCAGACTCCAACCCCTGAAGGTTCCACAACCTACCCAAACAGCACCACCATCTGAGGACCTAGCATTCAAAGCCATGAGCCTATGGGAGAGTGTTTCACATTCAAGGCATTATATAGGAGATATCTCCCTAAACCTTGCTTACACACATACATGTAGAGTCTGTGGTCTCCACTTGATTCCTCAAGTATGTGCTGAGGCTGTAAAGGAGGCAGGGAAACCCAGGAGTCAGCTGCAGAGACCCTGACCCCGCAGCCCATTACTGGGTCTCACGTTGCTCATGGAGGGGTCTGAATGAGAAAGCTGATTTACCTCTGAACCTCAGCTTTGTGGGAGGCGAATCAAGAAAGCAAACGGGAAAGCAGAGACCCCACCTGTTGTAGATGCTCATTAAACAGAGGCCGTGTTTTCCTCTCTGTGTATGTGGACATGGAGCCATGTCTGCAGAGCCCTGGTTCTTCCCACAAGAAGGGTTCCTGAAAAGCTATGGCAAAGTTTTCAGATGGCCACAGGCAGCTCATACCCAAAGCCAGAGAAATAGCCTAGAAATTTCTTCAGGATCCCATTCTTGCTGTAATTAAACTGCTGGCATCTGCCCTGGTCTCCTTCCATCTATCTTCCCTCTTTTGATGGGAAGTTCACTGTCTTATCTATTCCCTGATTCTCATCTTTAGCCACTTGTGCATGGCATGCTCTGCTCTAGGCCACAGGAAATGGTCATGATGTAGAGAGGTTGTACAGCCTTGTAGAACATGTGCCATGTGGAAGAGTCAGTCCATACTGATGGGAACAAAGGAAGTCAGAGAAGCAGCGATGGGACCAGAGTGTGTAGGGAACAGGCAAAGGACTGCTGGGGCTGAGTCACCCAAGGAGGTGCCCTGAGGAGGTGACACAACCTGAGTTAACAGAACTGTCCAGGTGGAGGGGAGGCTACCTGTGTGTGTGTTGAAGGGCGAGACCTGTGTGCCTCAGCAGAGTAGACAGTGGTCATTTGGCCACACAGGCTGCCAGGCTGAGCCCCCTGGAAAGAAGACCCCAGCTTTTCCTGAGGGTCGGTGGGACAGGAAGAAAAATGGTTTTGCCTTTTGTTTATGATGGGGAAATATAGATGAGCTGAAACATACTGCATTATCCATCTACATTTGTACAGATCTGTGGTGTTCAGTGTATCATGGTCCGTGCAAGCATCATCCCCATCTGTCCCCAAGCCACGGTCACCATTCCAAACTGAAGTTATCTCCATTGAACTCTTCTCATCCCTCTCCCCACTGTCCCCCTCACCCCCATTTTGTTCTCTGGCTCTGTGGAGAAGGACTACTCTGTGCGGATTTGACTACGCTGGGGACTGCTTATTAGTGAAATGATAGAATATTTGCCCTTCTGTGGTTGGCTTAGTTCACTTAGCTTAATGACCTCAAAGTTCAGGAACAGTGTAGCCGGCGTCAGCATTTTCTTTCTCTTCAAGGTTGGATAAGATTCCATTGTGTGTGTACAGCACATTTGTGTATCCATTCATCCTCGGTGGCCAGTTGGGTTGCTTCCACTATGAACAAGGGTGTGCTAGCATCTCTTAGAGACTCTGCCTTCAATTCTTCTGGATCCGTGCCCAGCCTTGAGATTGTGGGACCGTACAGGACTTGAGAGGATGTTTAGAGGATAGGAATGAACTGGGCTTGCTTGTGGTATTGAATGTGAAGAGGCATGGTGGTAGTGGTGGTTCATGCCTGTAATCCCAGCACTTGGGAGGTTGAGGCAGGAAATCTCAAGTTTGATGCCAACCTGGGCTGTATAGCCAGACCCTCCCTGTCTTACACAAACAAACAAGATGCTCCCTGGTAGACTAGTGGTTAGGATGCGATACTCCCAAACAAACAAATGAAAAGTTTAAAACGCCCACCTAATTGCTGAGGGACAATTGATATACCATTTGGGGAAGGGCTGCAGGTGGAAACATGGCCCAGGTGAGAAGTAACCATGGGTCCAGGGAAGTAGGTGGATTCTGTAATATGCCTTGGTAGAAATGACCACAGGACATGCTAACTGTCTGTGGAGCTGTCAGAGTCAAGATTAAGGAGGACGCCTGGGTTTGGGACTGAGCAGGCCTGGGGCTGGATGGCAACACACCCTCCCTAGATGGCAAGCTGTGGGAGCTTTAGGTTTGAGGTTTACTAGAAAAACTGGGACAGGGTGAAGTGTGCTCTGACCATATTAGTTTCCCGGAGCTGCAGTAACAATGTGCCACCAGCTGGGTGGCTTAAAACACCAGGAATTCACTGTCTCCCGGCACTCAAGGCCAGAAGTCTGAACTCGAGTCAGCAGGGCCAGGCTCACTTCCTCTGAGACTCTGGGCAGGACCCTTCCTTGCCGCCCCCTTCAGCAGCGAGTGGTGCCATTCTGGGTTTGCCCAGGCTGCCAGCTGCAATGCTCCAGTCTCAGGCTCTGAGGCCCCACATGGTCTCCCTGTACATCCCTGTCAGCATTCCCTTCCCCCTCTTATGAGGACCTGACCGTGCTGAACTAGGGCCCACCTTCTTGACACCAACTTGATGATGTCTGCATACTCACTATTTCCTAGTTAATCCACTAGCAGACACTAGGGGGGGGGGTGGCTTGTTTAATGCCCGTGGGTTATATGACATGATAGGCCAGCAAACAGGACCCAAGTGAGAGGTGATCATGGGGCTAGGGAAGTGAGAGGATTCTGGCATCCCCTTGGTAGAGGTGACCACAGGACTTGCCTAAGCCACACACTTCATGCCCCCTCTCACTCTGTGACCCCCTAGCGTCTCGGGGCTTCCCTGTAGCTCCTGGATCCCAGTTTTGGTTTCTCCTCTCCCCTCCCTGACCCCCATCCCTGACTGCCCGCCTCTGTCTGTGCTTAGCAGAGCCCAGGTGACATGCCTGCTTAACCCCTGCCTTTTGCTGACCTGACCGCTGCGCCCCACGTCCCTCTCTCACAGAAGCTGTCTCCCTTCGAGAACAAAGCAGCAGTTTCTCACTTGCCTGTTCACAGTTGTTTTTCCTCTTGAAGGAGCCTGGACAATGAGTGACAGCCAAACAGATGTCTAGTGACAGGGAAGCGTCCCCAGTGCCTCTCCTTAGCTCCTGAGGGAATTCAGGGGCCAGAGCAGGCATAACCTGAGTCCTCTCCTGTTTGCAAATGGGGGCTCCAGAGGACTCAAGACATGGAGGCCATGTCCCCCCACCTGTCCTGTCTCTGCCCTTCTCCTGAGGTTGCCCATCCTGTCTTCTTGGGAGCTCTCTATATTCAAGGTGTCAGTCTCAAATCACAGCAGCAATGGATCAGAAACTAAGGAACCTACAGGCTTCCGGTTGGGGGAGGGGGGTAATCAGAGGCCCAGTTTCTCATCCCACTCAGCTCCTAACCAGACCTCCTTCTAGAAAGTGGGGAACCCTACAGCCAAGGTCCATTGAAACAGAACTGTCGTATACAGTGGGTATCCAATAAATGTTTCTTCCTGTTCTCTCCTCCTAATGTGGCAGTGTAAAGCTTTTGAAGGAAGCAGATGTCCTTCACTGGACCACAGTGTGACTGGAGCTAGATTAGCCCCTACTTGATCTGTTCACTACGGTCCCGGAAGGCCTCATGTATCCATCTTTCTAAACAGCATATAAACTTGTTTTTGTACTTTCTATTGAAAATTCACTTGAACTTGCTAAAACCAGCTCCACATAGTGAGCTTCTAGCAAAAGACCCCCACTGATCTTCTCAAAAGACAGCGGAGACAAGGGGATGGGCAGACAAATATTAGGCAATCGTGTCTATAGACAGACCTAGGGACAGATGGGTCAATCTACTGACTTTTAGCACTGTGACCTAAGAAAATTGCCCAGTCTTCTAAGCCTCAAGTCTACCACCTAAAAAAAAAAGAAAGCACAATCGTGACAATAGTCTGGACCTACATATAAATATTTCTTGAGCTCTTTCCACCAGACCCAGGCATCACAAGTCTCTGCTGGAAACTAGTCAGGAGACCTGAGGACAAGTCACTGTCCATGCTCTGCAGAATGGGAAGAAACCTGCTCATCCTGAAGGGAAGGGGTAGGTGGGTTGTGTGTCCCATAAGGGCCCAGCCCTCCAGGCCAAATGAATCAGGCTTCTGCCTGCTGCAGCCTCCACCCCCTCAGCCCCAGATGAGCTCCTGGGCTCCTGTCCACTGCCGGACCAGACCAGCCTCTCCTCCCTCCCACCCCACAGCTGCCTCTCCATTAACAGACCCAGAGCCCCATGAAAAGCGCCCTGTGAGCCTGGTCGGGTCAATAGGTCCCACTTTGGGAGATAAAAGCATGGGGGTGGGGAACGAAGCGGGAATGGAAATCGGGTGGGCAGGGGCTGGGGCAGAGTGGGGAGAGTGAGAGAAATTGAGTTCCGAGAGGCCCAAAAGCAAAATTGACAGATTGGAAATCTGCTTTGATGGCCTCTCCGTTTATCCCCCTCGTTAACAGACGTGTCCATTTGGCAGGGGTGAGGGCGGCAGGGCAGGAGGCTGGCCGAGTTTCAAGTTTGATTTCTCGGGGCTTACGATACATCTCTCTTTGCATAAAAAGGGATTAATATTTGTGCCCAAGTATTAACCGAGCACTCAGGCATGAGCTTGCAGACACACACACACACACACACACACACACACACACACACACACGCATATGCACATGCACATAGGCACATACACATCATTATCATGAGCTGCCAACAGGACCGAACCTAGTTTGAGACCCATCCTCACATTCTCCAAAGCCCCACATCCCAGGTTTCACTCCTGCCTCCCCGCAGCTGGCTAGAGGAAGGCTTCCCTGGTCCGTTATGTAAATAAAGAGCAGGGACCAAGATGTTGATCCTATTATGGGAGGATTAGTTACTCAGGAGGCCTGGAGATTAGACTATCAGCCAGGAGGGGGAGGTGGGACACCGGGGAGGGAGGGGGTTGGGCTACAGTTGCCTACATCATCTTGCACCCTATTTAAAAGAGGCCCTTCCGGTCAACTATGTCACCTCCCCCAGTGTGACTGGGATTATATGACAGAAACTAGCCATATACCACTAATGTTTCTTTCTCTTCCTGGTCCCTGGATAGGTGGAGTGAGGACCTCAGCATACCCACAGAAAGACAGCAGCAAATACCTCTAAGTTCCCTGGCATCTGGGTCCTCTTCAACCCATCATGGCGTACAGTTTTCTATATCCCTGCTGCCCATTTTAGATGGGCTCTACCTCCAGGCTAGCAGTTCTAAAAGTTTAGTCCCTAGACCAAGGGCAGCAGTATCACCTAGAAGCTTGCTACAAATGATGGTTCCTGGAGATGGCATGTACTGTACAATAGTGTTGTAGCACATTGTCTAGGGAGTCTGACGCTTACCCAGGTGATGGGGCAGTGCAGCCCAGGCATGTTCTGACCACAAACCCTGCAGGGCAGGGCCTGAGACTTGTGGGCCACACAGGCAGAGGGCATAGCATTCATATAAGATGAGCACAGTACTAGGCCAGGCATAGCAGTGAGGGGAAAATTAGAAAGGATCCTCAGTGTATGGCTTTAGCTTTTTAAAAAAGTTTTATTTAATGTATTATTATTATCATTATTATTATTACTATTATTATTGTGTGTGCACGTGTGTGTGCTTACATGCGTGTGCTTGTGCACAGGTACAGGTGTGCACGTGTCATGGAATGCTTGAGAAGGTCAGAGGACAACTTTTGGGAATTGGTTCTCTCCTTCTTTTACATGATATGATAGTTAGCTTTAATTGTCAACTGTACACAACCTAGAATTACCTGGGAAGAGTCTCCACAGGGACCGTCTACATTGGGTTGTCCTGTGGGCATGTCTGTGGGGATTGTCTTAAGTTAGTTGGTGTGGGAAGACCCAGTCCACTGTGGGCAGCACCATTCCCTAGCCCAGGGATTCAGACTGTGTAAGGGTGGAGAAAGCCAGATAAGAGCAAGCAATCAAGCATGTACGCATGCATTTCTCTCTGCCCTTGGCTAGATGTGATGTGATCAGCTGTCTCCAGCTCCTGGCATTGTGAGTTCCCCAAATTGATGGACCTTAACCTGGAATTGGGAGCTGAAATAAGCCCTTCCTCCTCTAAGTTGCTTACTGTCTGAGTGTTTTGTCTCAGAAACAGAAATGAAACTTAGATACATGAGTTCCAGGGGTTAAACTCAGGGCATCAGGCCCATGGGGCAGACACTTTTACCTGCTGAGCTGTCTTGCTGGCCCAGATGTATCTTTATGGAGTATTTGTGTCACCAGCTGTTGGCTCTCCTCCTCCTCTCCCAAAGATGAGTCCACAAGGAGTGAGCACTTCAGTCCATGCTGCCTTGTGTTCCAGGGGCTCAACCAGCCCTATCCTGGGTGGGTCTGATCAGCCCCTGCCAGCACATCCTTAGGCAGAGGGATGTCTGCTCCAAAGCCTTAGTTGGGTGACATACAGGTAGATGTGTTCTGAAGCCACTACCCACCATGCACCTCTCTTCCTAACTACAATAGGAGCAAAAGCAGCCAATCAGAGTCCTGAACCTTTTTCCTGGAGTGTCGGAGCTAGACATTGAGCAGGACACTGTTGGCTGCAAGGACAGAGGAGGAAAAGGCATGCTTTCTCCAGGGGCCACCAGACTGCATAGTGCCTACCTACCAGTCACTCAACAGACATGTGGAATAGCAAACTGTAACGCTGTCTTCTCATCGGCCCTGATGGCAGCCTTTGAGGTTAGTGTTCCCAGCCTCATTTCTCAGAGGAGCTCACATGCTCAGAGAAGCAGCTAAGCCACACAGCAAGCAAGTGGCATCGGAGAAACTTCAGCCACCATGTGGTGCGCTTGCCATAATCCTACTCTTGAGGAAGATACAGAGGGGATTGCACAGGACACGTTCACTGTGAGAGCAAACCCAGACAGAGCTTTTGGGCTGAGATCCCTATAGACAACCCCTGGTCAGAACTCCAAGTAGGAGTATGTGGTGACTTCCATGATGTCACTAGGAAAGAAGCAGGGACAAGGCTCCAGTTCTGCCCCCTTCAATTGCAGGTTGTTCTGGAGCCTCCCTGGAGAAGCCTGGCTGCTCTGGGAACTGCAATTCCCCTCCACCTGGCTTCCTCCCACCCTGGCTGGCAGCCACTGGTCTCAGAGCATCCGCATAGAGAGCCCTAGGAGACTTGGGGGAGTCCAAGGAGCCAGTCCTGCTGCCCAAGGCCTGAATAGAAAGGAGCTTTGAGTAATAGCAGGCACTCTGCCAGAGATGAGAGGAAGGGAGGTCAGAGTTAGGGCCTTCTCCAATCCAGGCTGTTGTTCAAATGGGTGTTGTCCATCCACGAGTCACAGAGATTTCTCCCCAGTCCGGCCTCACGTCCTCACCCACGCCAGGGCCGCCATGCCTCTGACTTTTTAAGGCCACAATCTTCAGCTTCTCCTCTGCCACCAAGCTTTGCACCTCCTCCTTTTGTGATGCCGTCTTTGGTCCTTCTCCATCCCATCTGCCTTTCCTCCCACACCCCACTGTATCCCTACATCCTTTTCTCTCAGTACCACTCTCAAAGCCCTCCTTAACCCCACCCTCTTTGGGGAATGCTCTTCCCTAGGATCTTGGTCCAGAGGACATCGTCTTCTACCAAGTGGTGGGCAGGTCTGTGTCTCACTGCCCATCGGTTCATAAATTCCACTCCCCTTCCCTCAGCTCCGTTTGTGTCGACTCATGGACCAGTCTCCACCGATCCATTCATTTAGACGTACATTCATTTATTTATTCTAGATAGTATTGAGTTTCCACTGCGTGTTCTGCACTGCACTGTGCTGAGGAGCTGAATCAAAAGAGCCTGCAGCCGCCCAAGCCTTCTGGAAGCTGATTGGGAGGAGGAGGAGGGAGGAGTGGGAGCAGCTGAATGGCGCCTTGGCTCCAAGCGGAGGTGCAGATGTTGCCCCCGCATCGCTGCGCTCTTCCTGCTGCCGTGTTGTGTTTGGAAAGTGATGAATTTCAGCACCAGCTAATTAGTCTCTAATTAGCAAGTGGAGTGTAAACAATCACAACAGATGGGGGAGAAAAGGCATTAGCAATAATGACCCTTCTTCGGGGGCACCGTCTCCAAGACAGGCAGGCACTTCCTTGATAGAGCCGGAGCCGGAGCCGGCAGGCTTGGCTGGGGTGCAGGATCTCGGGGAAGGAGCTGGTTGGTGCCCTCGTGGGTTCCCCAGTTTGCCTGTGAGGGCAGGTCCCTTTCAAGAAAGAGTAACTATAGTCAGGAGTATGGCCCACATTACAGCCCTGAGCACCTGTAAAAGCGGGGGCTTTTTTCTTTTGCTTTGGTGACTATTGTTACATATATACATGCATATAGATATATACATACAACCTCCTGGATATATTTAGTATGGCTGGTATGTGTATGTTTTTAGGGCTGACCGCTTGGTATTGGATAACCAATTATGGGGCTCATTGTCAGGGAAGACTAATTTTCCCTCTCTTAGCTGTCATTCATTGCCAGTAGCTCTTCATTGAGGATGGGACCCCATGAGGCTTCCCTCATCTATGCTGCCATGTCATCTAATGTTGTCACCTTTCAGGTCTCATTTAGTCCTATTAGCTACCATGTTGTTGAGATTTCATGGGTACAACTTTCCTGTCCTGTATAGAAAATATGGTCTTTCAGCAGACATACTGTAAGTAAATATGAGGACAGGTGGGAGTAACGGTCTAGACTCCAGAGGTAGGCATGGCCCCTGGGGGGCCTTGAGATCTGCATCCAAGGACCTAGCAGTATCTGAAGCCATTCCCCTAGTGCTGGAGATATAAACCTATGTTGATGGACCTGCCTGCTAAGTGGTATGCTTGCCTGCTCTGGGGTTGTCTCTCCAGGCTAGGCAACCTGTTCCTGAAGCCGGGCCAAGCCACCATGCCAGTCAGCCCCAGGGAACTTGAGCATATCCTGGCTCCTAGCCTGCCTAAATCCTTGGCTGCAGGGCCAAGGATTCTGAGGAATTGGGTCAGAATGGGTTTCTGGCACCTTTCCATTAATATGTACCTAATGAAAAGCATCCTGATAAGATGTCCTTGATCTTCTAAGATAGACTGTTGTTTTACCTGCATCATGCAGAGTCACCAAGCTTTCTTGAAGAGCTGGAGGAGAGCAGTCAACCTCCAGGGTGACAATCAGAAGGGACCAAAGGCTGCACTTGAAGCTGACAAGAGAAGAAGGATTTGATGCCCAGACTCACCCTTAGTACATGACATTTATAGTGTGTCATCTGGGCACATTACTGGGCTAAGGACCACAAGAGAATTCCTGTGACTGAAGAAGCCATCTCTGACCTCTCCATCCAGGCCTTTCCTATGTCCCAGAATGGCAACTGTAGTGAGATGAGCCTTTCTGCATCTCTGCAAAATGACAAAGCCCAGCCTCAGGCCATATCTCTTATGGGACAAGAAAGAGCTACCACCTAGGCCCTATCCCTATTTTCTGGGAAAATGTCCCCTTCACAGCTGCTATTACAGGCCTAATTAACAGGCTTGTTTGTATCATCTGCCTGGCAGTCCGTGTTGGTAAGAAGGGCAATTTCACTGTCTGGCAACGGTACCGTGGCCCTGGCAACTTGTTAGCTAAATTGGTTGCATCCGCCCTGGCTCCTGAAGGAAGCCAGCAACTCTCTAAAGGACTCTGCTCTCCTCTGCCTTTGTCCTTGCCGCCGGATTCGGGTCTGGGAGACAGCCAGCTGCCTGCCTTTGCAGCCCCCAGTTTGCAGAAGGGATTGGGCTGTGTCCTTGTGCTGGGACGGAGTGTGGAATAGCCACTCAGCAAGCTTACAAAGAGGACAAGGTGTGGTGGTTCGAATGATAATGCCCTTTCTGGGCTCCTATATTCGAATACTTGGTCCCCATTGGTGGACATGTTGGGGAAGGATTAGGAGGTATAGCCTTATTGGAGGAGATGTAACACTAGGGGCAGGCTTTGAGATTTTAAAAGACTCATGCAATTCCCAGTATTTGTTCCTCTCTCTCTCTCTCTCTCTCTCTCTCTCTCTGCGCCTTGGGTTGTGGATCAAGATGTGAGCTCTCAGCTGATCCTATGCTCTGCCATTGTGAACTCTAACCCCCTGAAACCAGAAGCCAAATTAAATGCTATCTTTTATAAGTTGCCTTGATCACGGCAATGGAAAGTAACTACAATAAAGGCAAGACCCCCAAGTATACAGGTGGGTAGGAATCACCTTGTTCAAGCCCCAACCAGGGTTTCTCAGCCTCAGCACTGACATGTTGAACTGGTTCACTCCTTGTGATGGGCCTGTCCTTGGCAGTGTGGGTTACTCTAGCTCCCAGCCTTCCATACCTCCTTGGCTGTGGGACTAAGGATTCTGAGGAACTGGCTTGGAACACAGTTTCTGGAGCCTCCTCATGAATATATACCAAATGAAGGCAATGCTAAGAAGAAAATGTCTTGGGCTTCATTGTGGCCTGCTTGCTACAGAGAGGACTGGAAGAGAGCACTTAGCCACCAGGTCAACAACCAGAGAATGAGAGGTGAGCTGGATCAGAAGGGAGTTCTGTGACCTCTGTCCATCAAGACTACTAATGTCCACTTCCCCTAAATTATAACAACCAAAGACATTTCACATTGTCAGGGTCGCTCCCAAAGGCAGTCTTTCTCACAGGGAGTCAGGAGAAGCAGAAGACAGTTATATGAGGACACCATTATAATGAGGCATGGTGGAGGTGATCCCGGGAGGTGAAAGATGACCTAAACCTTGTAGGGTTCCATGTCAGGTAGATGTGTGGGAACTTGGTAGACAAGAACCTGGAAGGGCTGATGAGAGTGCAAACCAAGGATAAGCCTGCATAGTTTGAGAAGTGTGTTGGTTATTTTTCCTGTTACTGTAGCAAAATACGTATAACATCAAGGAAGGGTATATATGGGCTCACAGCTTGAGGGTACAATCTATCATGGTGGGGAATGCATGGTGGCAGGAACTTAAGGTGGCTGATCACACCACACCCACAGTCAGGAAGCAGAGAGAGATGAATGCTGGTGCTCAACTCACTTTGTCCCTTTTTCCCCTTTTCATTCAGCCTACGACTCCAACCCACAGGGCAGCATTGCCCACTACTTAAAGTGGGTCTTCATATTTCAGTTCATCTAATCTAGATAATCCCTTACAGGTCTGTCTCCTGGGTGGTTCTAGATTCTGTCCAGTTGACAATATTAATTGTCACAGAAGGAAACTACAAAATGTCAAAAATCTATTTCATTGGTATTTCCCAAACATTTGCCACATGTGTGGTTAAATAATAGAGAAGTCTATGGTTTCCTTGCCAAGATAGAATATTTGACCTTTAGGCCATGGGGTCCTGTGCATGGGCAAGGAATTTGAACATGAAACACATGGTTAGATATGCCTTTCATTTAAGTAGACCACTGAGCTAATGATGGGTGGCCAGAGGTCATTGAGGGCCTGGAAGATAGATTCCAGAGCAGAGAAGAAAGAGGTAGGGTTGGGTGGCTTGCCAGCTTCAGAAATACTTAGGGCAAAAACCCAAGTGGACTAATTTCTTAGTTATTTTTTAAAAGTGTTTATTAGCTACTGGCTGTGGGTTCCATCCTGTGTTAAATACCAGGGTTAGTGCAGTCATCACAACATGGCAGTTGGGTTCACATGTAGCCTGGAGTGGGTGAGTGGGTGGTAGAGGTGGAAGAGAAAAAAATACAAAAGCTACCATCTGTCTAACTTGGGTAACTTGGCCCACAGTGCCACTACCTGTACTAGTTTACAGGCCCTTGAGTGTTGCTTTGGCTGTTTTATATTTGTGAACATATGACCACCAAAATATAGTTAATTTATTTAGGTAAGAAGTCAGGATTGAAGAGAAGGGAGGTTCATCCATCACACAGTGGCTGAGATGTTCTCACCTAGGGAAATGGTAATCCCAAGCACAAAGCTGGAGTCTGTGATGTCTCAGAGGCTGTGGAGGAAAAAGAGTAAGGCAAGGAGGCAGTGGGGGGACGGGGTAGGACCAAGCTGAATGGTGGTGATGGAAACTCAGGGTTAAAGAGAACATGGAGGGGGTGACTGTCGGCAAACTCCCACAGGCTTGTAACAACCATAAAAAACAGCCTGGGGGAGTTTAGCTAGTGGAGAGTCCCAGGAGTGTGATTGGTGATCCCCATCAGAAGTTACCACAAATGGTTCACTTAAAGGAACTACTGTGCATCTTAGGGCATTTTGTGTTGCTCATAACATAATACCACAGACTGGGTAAATTATGAAGCAGAAAGGTTTGTGCTGGCTCTCGCAGTTCTGGAGGTCCCAGGTCAAGGGGCTACATCTCCTGGTGGACTTCTTGCTGGCAGAGTCATGAGGTGCTGCATGGTGTCTCCTGGCAAAAGACACTAGATAATGTATGTGTGGCTTCTGCTTTCTCTCATTCTCCCTATAAAACCAGCAGGATTTTGTCATAGGTTCCTACCCTGATGACTTTACCCAGCCCTAATTACCTCCTTCAGATTAAACCTTTAGACACTATGGTCAAGTAAGTTTCTACCTTTTAAATGTTCACAATAGGAATTAGAACCAGAGTGAGTTTTAAGGGGAAAAACCATACTGGAGCCACAGCATCGTGCCATGGCATATGTTAAGATGATAATGGGGGGGGGGATTTTTATCAAGATAGATGAGAACAAGCCCGTGAGATGTGTAAAAGGCAGGCATGTGGTGGTTCCATGTGACACAACTGCTGTTGTCCAACCAACAATAGAGGCACCCACCACTCATGACCAGTCTTTGTCAAGTCTTAAAAAGTCCCTATACCTATGTGTAGGAATGTTGGTATTTCATGTATCTTAGGGAGAAGAATATCACAGATGAGACATCAGAAATGAAACATGGAATGTAAATAAGCTTGCCCTTCTTGCCTCTTCAAGTTCAGTACAATGAAAAATACATGAAAGGACAGGCTCATTCCCCCTGGCCCCATGTCCATGTAGCTATCACTCAACCCCTAATGGGCACTGCACAGGGAAAATGGGAGTGGTCCAGGATTAAAGAAGTATCTCTCCCTACACTTTATATCAACTGTGTTAGCATTTTGTGGCTGCTAAAACAAGTTACCACAAATTATGTGGCTTAAATAAAAGAGATGTATTATCTCAAACCCCTGGACCACAGATGTCTGAAATCAAGGAGCCAAAAATGTTGTTGGTTTCTATGGAGGCTTTGGGGGAGAACCCATACCAAGCTTCTCATATCTGCTGTGGTCTTTACTGTATTTAAACTGTAACTATACCATGCCAACCTCTGCCTGTCTTCACATGCCTTTCTTCTTTGTGTGTCTCACTTCCTTCCCATGGTCTCCTTGTAAGGACCCTTGTCATGGTGTTAAAGGATCATTTTATTCCAATGTAACTGCATCTTAACTAAGTACACCTGCAAAGACTTTAGTTTTCAAGAAAGCCATATTCTAAGAGCCAGGTAAACAAGAGTTTTGATGAGCACCATTCAGTTGCTTTATTCAGGTCCAAAATCACAAAGACATGAGAAGCATGATCACCCATGCAGTAGCCAAAACCAGGGACGTGGATGTTCTCACTAAGGGGCATGCCAAAGCAGAAGGCTGGAACCCTCAATATTCCAGAGGCCAAGGGGGCAGAACAAAATGGGGAACACAGCAAAGCCAGAAGAGACCTAACTTACTATGTTTATGAGCCCACCCACCCCATACCAGTTTCCTTGCCTGGCCTGTTTACCATTACACACTTTGTTCTCATGCCACTAACCCAGTTACAGATGACAACATCAAGACACAGAGAGATTCAGTCATTGCCCAAAGTCTGTCAGCTCACCATGCAGTCCCTGTGCATTCCAGCCTGGTGTTCCCTCAGCTGCATCTCTGCTTCCTGCATCCTCACCACATATCATAGCCTGGCTCCCTGGTGCCTACTCATAAGCACTTCTTGCTACAAGCTAAATTACCTCATCTCTCCCAAGAACCATCTTTCTTCTAGATAGGGAGATATTTTCCACATATGACTGAAAAGAAAGCCAAATCCCCCAAAGTGGGTATTTACAGAAGGTTCAAAATGGCCAAAATGATCTAAGAAGACTCAAGAGAGAAAGATATGGGAAGAAGATGCAAGCCACATGAGAGCCAGCAAGAAAAGTGTTGGAAGTTGGATAGAGTACAGAGACATGAAAGCAAGAGAGAATCGTAGGTGGGGCTGCTCCCCTGGTTTCTTCCACCTATGTTGGTACCATAGTTCAAAGGATAATAAATTCACTGATGGCACATGTTATCTGTGTGCAGGGATGGCCACAGGGATTTTTCCCCTCACCTGAAAACAAAAGTCCTGACCTTCAAGGGATATATGTATTATGTGCACATGGAACACAGAGAGATGGGTCTGCTGTCCCAACTGATGGCTCCATAGTGTAGACAGTAAACAGAGGAGTGGGAAAGGCATGGAGAAATGGGGATGGGGCTGTAACTACCCTCTTGAAAGAACACAAGGCAAGCTGTCCTCCTTGTTCACCTGGAGCTTGGCATGGAGGCAGGTGTCCTTGAGACAAAAGCCTGAGCCAAGGACTTGGCCAGATCTGAGTGTGAGTCCTCCTCTGCTGCTCACATCCACATGACCTTGGGCAGATCCTCTGTGGATACACTGCTGCCTTCCCATCTGTTAGAGGAGTAATAATGACCTTGAAGGACTGGCATGGTGATTTTTAGGTATCTTAAGCACCTGGGACAACCCGGCATCTTCCAAGTTTGTATCATGTGGTCGCTGTCTCACTGCACCTGCAGACTATGAATAGGGCTGATCTGGAATGGAGAAGGAACCCTATGGGACAGGAGAGATTTCTAGGAGTTCCTAGCTCATCACTCTCCCCTTTTCTCTGGGGAATTTTACAAGGTATGCAGCTCCAGTTGATCCCTAGAAATGCTAACTGATGGCTCCAGAGTCCCAGCCCTGGACATGTGCCTGGATGTCTCACCTGGACATCTAACTGACAACAGCTGTCCCCAACTGGACCAGCACCTTTTCCATAGGTCCATTCTTACCCTAGTATGTTCCTCCTTGTCCCCAGGGCTCTCACTTCCAATTCTTCCCAGTCCTGCCTTGGCTGGACTCTTAACTGTCCTCTGAAGAGCCACATGACAAAGGCTTGGTCCCCATCAAGACACTATTTGGCAGTCATAGTCATTGAGAACTCGTCTTTGTAAAGGGCTGTGGGACTACAGCCTCTTCCTTTTCCTTATTTACGCTCTGGCTGTGAAGTGAGCAATTTCTACCTGCCACATGGTGCATTCACTGTCCTATGCCCCAAAGCAATGTGACCCTGGCCAAGAACTTCCCAAACTGTGCCAAATGATCCTTTCCTCTCACCAGTTGCTATCCCAGGTGTTCTGGTGATGGAAAGCTGGCTCACACACTTTCAGACAACCCCACCCTCTACTCTGAAACAGCTCCCAGAGCCCACACTTCTTGCTACCTTCCTCCCCTCTCCCAGCTCCCTGCAACCCCCAGACTCCACCGGAACTACCTGCTCTGTCCTCCCCTGCATTTTCCCAGATAACTACAGAGGAAGCCAAGCAGCTGCCTGGAAGGTCATTGTCCTTGTTACTTCTCTATTGCTGTGATAAAACACCATGACCAAGGCAACTTATAAAAGAGTGAGTTTAATTGGGCTGACAGTTCGGTTCCAAAGATGAGAGTTTATGGTGGTGAGGGGAAGGCACAGATGTGGTGGCTGGAGCAGCTGCCGAGAGCTCACATCGCCATCCACAAATGGGGCAGAGATCACTCACTCAAAATGGCACCAGTCTTTTGACTAAGAAGAGCCCTAGAGACACACTTCCTCAGCAAGCCTGCATTTCCTAAGACTACAGCCACCAACTGGGGACCAAGTGTTCAAACATATGAGCCTATGGGGGCTATTTTCATCCAAATCACCCCAGACATATCTGTCTTGGATCCTCACTAGTCTCTCAGTGTCCACCGTCACTATTTTTGGTTCATGTCTTACTGAACTGCTTGGGGAGAGGGGTTGGCTATGTAACTTCAGTGGCTTCCTGTGGCCTTCAGGATAAAGCCAGGGGCTTTGGATGCAGCCTGATAAGAAGGCTAGGACAGAAGCCCATGCCTTTTCATATCTCTATTTCCTCTCCATTCACTATGGACCCAACTATGGAGCCTCTGATAGTTGGCTCTAATTGTCAACTTGGCACAAGCTAGAATCACCTAGGAAGAGAGTCTCATCTCAATAGAGCCTGTGGGCATGACTGTGTGGGGGGGGGTCTTATTTAACAGGACAGACCCAGCCCACTGCAGGCATCACTTTCCCCCTGACAGGGGGTCCTGAACTGCATAAAAGTGGAGAAATCACACTGAATGAACGCAGAACGCAGGCAAATATGCATGCATATATTCATTCTCTCTCTGTTTCTGACTGTGGATGCAATGTGATTAACTCCTTCAAGTTCCTGCCATGACTTCCCTTCAGTGATGGACTCTAATCTGAATTATAAGCCCCTTTCTCCCCTAACTTGCTTTTTGTCAGGTATTTTATCACAACAATGGAAATGAAATCAATGTAAGGCTCCCTTCCAGGTTGAAAGAGGTATGAATGGCCCAGGCCACCTTCTCGCCCACCCTCCAACACTGACTGGATCATCCCTCTGTATTAGACACAACCTGCCACTCCCCTTACCTGGCTGCAGCTTGGGATAAAAATGCACCTCTGGGGCTCTCTGCTCTGCAGCCCCATTGCCCTGTCGTCTCCTGCTCTTTATTCTCAGGCACTTTCACTCTCTAGAGCCTGAGTATCTACAGACACCGCTCCATGAGCTCAAAGATGCCATCCTCCTAAGCCACTCCCACCCCGTCCCCAAGCAGAGTTGTCCTTCCATAGATGTAGTTAAACTGATGAGCTGATGACTCAGGCTGCCTTGTCTCTTCCCTTTTGTGGCACTTCCCCGGCTACCCTGCCAGTCCTCAGTGGCCCATTCTGCCTTATGTGCCCATCGCCTGATTTCTGTATCTTCCAAGAGTGTGCTCAGTGATGCTTGGGAGCCTTAGTCATCTCTTGCCAAATGAATCCTATCTCTGCAGCCAGCTGGCCATGGCCTCCGGGCAGGGGTGGTGCTCCACCTTTTCGTGCTCCCAGGGCCTGGTCCTCAGCCAATCCACATACACTAAATATGGAAGGTCGATGGAATAGGTTGTGATGTTGAGAGCCTTGTGCTGAGAAGCCAAGGGTCCTCACTCCATCCTCTTCCAAGGTCAGACAAGAGCACCTCAGTCTCGTCTGCCTGGTCCAGGTGGGGGTTTCCCTGGAAGAAGCTGGAGATGAAGGCCTTGGAAAGGATGAGGACCGGGGTGAAGATCTCCCCAAACCATCCTCTATGTATGCATGACACTTTCTAAATTATCATGGCTTCCCTATCACCCTTGGGGTGCTCTCCAAGCTACTTAACACTGCCTATAAGCCCTTTATTATCTGGGACACGACCCTCCCCAAGCACCCATCTTTCCTCCCTTCCTCCCTCCCTTCCTTCCTTCCTTCCTTCCTTCCTTCCTCCCTCCCTCCCTCCCTCCCTTCCTTCCTTCCTTCCTTCCTTCCTTCCTTCATCCTTCCTTTATTCATTCAAAACCAGGAACCACGCTGGGAGATATACCTGCATCTTCTCTGAGGAAGCAGTGTCTGGTACCCACATGCCATCCTCTTCCCAGGTGAATAAGTCCATTTGATGACAATAGATGACTTGACCAAGGCCATGTGGCATCCACCTAGAGAAGCTAGCTGTTAGATTCAACTCACCGCACAAGGCCTGCTCTTTAAGTCAACAGGTCCTGGCTCCCACCCAGCTTACCCTCTCCCACCTATCATGCCAAGATTCCTGAAGTTCCCAGAAGCCACTGTGTCTTTTACACGCCCTGACTTTTGCACAAATTGGTTCTTCTCTCCAGTCTTCCAGACATCATCTCCCAGCCTTGACACATTTCCCTACCTTTAAAACATTATTCAGACCGGGTGGTGGTGATGCACACCTTCAATCCCAGCACTCAGGAGGCAGAGGTAGGCAGATCTCTGTGAGTTCAAGACCAACCTCCGCTACAGGGTGAGTTTCAGGAAAAATGCGCCAAAGGTACACAGTGAAACCCTGTCTCAAAAAAAAAAAAAAAATTCAGAGACCCTTCTTACCCAATAGCCTTTGCAGCACACAAGCTTTGTCCACTTGGCAGGCCTTGTGTGTCAAAGGCTTTGGTCTCCAGTGTGTTGTCTCTCTGTCAAGTGAGTCCTCCACCTCCGGTGCACCTGTGAACTCTTGAGAGCTGGAGTTTGTTCCTTGCTTGCTGTGACAGCTCCTGGCACATAGTATGTGTTCAGAAAGCAGCTGCTGAATAAGTGGTGTGAGCTGGGTGAGGGAGTAGACCTCCTGTCATGCCTGGTGTCTGTTATCACTCAGGGCTGAGAGCGTTCATATCAAATGAGTGTCAAGGGCACCAAAAAACAGGGGGAAAGTTCATGAAGGCTTTGTGGGGAGGTGAAGATGGAGGACCCAAAGAAGGACTTTTTTTCTGCAGCAGAAAGCCTCCCCAAGGTTGACTGAGGGAAGGGGGAGCTGAGGAGGCCTCTGCCGTGTGGTTTCCTCCACCCCTCTGACACCCCCATTCCATTATTTCTCCTCTGTCCTGCCTCCCATCCATCCTGTTGACAATCTCACATGGGGCTGTTTTGGACCACATGTTTTATCCCTTGTCACCAGCCAAACAGCCCTATTATATTAATTTATTGTCCCTTCCAGTAACTTGTAGCCTTCCTGTAAACTCCCCCTTTCCCCTGCTGGGGTCGGCCATTGCCAAACCACAACTCAACACTTCCCTCCTGCCCAAGGCTGGGACAGGCAAGATGCCAAGGCAGAGGTCTGCCTCCAAGGGCCCTATTGGTTTGTTCCCCATGAAGGCCCCTTCTGGTGCCTCCATCCCATGTCAGCTCCCAACAGTGCTGCTTTGGGCTCACAGAGCTGATAAGGACCCCTCTGCTCCCCCTGGCTTCTCACTTCCAGTGCTTTCTCACTTACTTCCTAGTGTCCAGGAGGATTGGGTGTCCGTGACCTAAAGGGGAATGGGCCTAGAAAAGTGACCTGGCTGTTGGACCTAAGGGACATGGGCACTTTACAGCCTTATCACAACCACTTGAGGCAGTTGGTGGCTTGGCCTCCACTGGCAGCCTCATCCTGCCTGAGCTATCCCAGGCCAGCCTTGGCCTATGGGAACTATGACAGCAATTAGAGCCTTTGTCTCTGCCTTTCCCAGAGCTGTGGATGGTGGGGGGAGCACCTGGAGGTGACTTTATTGCTTTTCCAACTCACTTTGTGCCTTCTGGGAGACAAACAGGGACTTGCAAGACAGACAGTCCTACATGCAAGCTGTGAAACCCTCATGGTCCTCTGAGCAACCTGGGTGGCCACTCTTGTTCTCAGGTATCAGTTTTCTCATTTTAGAGTGGAGCCATCAAACTGCCTGGGATGCAGGGATCTCACACAAACAGCACAGAGACAGTGCCCCTTCCCCAGGCCAGGCCACAAGAGAGAAGGGACAGCAAGTGGGTGGCTGTCACATCACTCTCCGGATGAGAGTGAAAAATAGTGGGGTACAAGGAACGTCTTATTCAATTCCTGGGACCAGGAACAACAGATATCCCACCCACTGCCTCTACCCCCACCCCCAGGCTCAGGGATGAGCAGAGTCTTTAGTTCTGGGAAGGAGGAGAAGGCAGAGAGAAGGGTGAAAAGGGCATGGGGAGGGGGTCCACTGCCCTCCTTTCCAGAGGCCCTGGCTTCCCGGAAATGAGTTGAAAATGGCCCGCGATGCAGAGCCATCCATCACACTCACGCTGCCTGCCAACCTGCCAGTCCTGCCACCATGGGCTCCCCGCCACTCAGGACAAAGTCACTTACCATTAGCTGAGCTCTGGCCCCACTGCAGAGCAGCTGGCATGCTGTGGCCGGGGGACACGAGAGCAAGACCAGGCCTGTGTTTAAGGTGACCAGTGAGAATGGGAAGCGATAGGTGGAGGGTGAGGAGTCATCATGCAACATTCTGGAAATTAGAGGGTTCTTCTTATTCATCCCTTCATTCTGTATTTATTGAACTTCTACTTGGTGTGAGATTAGATACTGAAGGTACTGAAAGGGCCGAGAGCTGGTGGTATAGCTTGGTTATGGAGTGCTTGTTCAGGGTGTTCAAAAAGGGCCAAGACATGTCTGCTAACAGGTTAGAGTTGGGAGCCTTTAGACATTTCGAGGCATCATTCTGGGTTGCCCTCCAGTGGGTGTGTGAGTCAGCACACAGGGACCCCTTCTATTGGGGAGATGTCCAGAAAACCTTCTCACAAGAAAGGACTCTGTGCAAAGCTGGCTGGTGTTTGGGTGTGTTTGTGGGGGTGAATTATTTTTCTCGGGGTATCCTATAGTACCCCACATTGGTGGCTTGAGACAGTAATCACTTCTCATCCCAGTCCTGGCTACCAAGGGGCAGAGTCATTTGGACATTCACTGTAGCCTACTGGAGAACCTCTGTCCTCAGCATTCCTGGTCCCTGGCACCGAGGCCAGCCTCGGTATTCTTTGCCTGTGACTCTGACTCTGTCCTCATGGGCCATCTTCTCCCTGGGTGTTTCTGTGGATGTCAACCATATCAGAGGAGGCCCAACCCCCAGGAACCTCATCTAAACCTACTGATGTCTGCAGAGTCTTCACTTTCAAATATCATATGCATTGCCCGGGGATGTAGCTCTCAATTCATAGAGCCCTGGGTTCCATTCCCAGCACCACATAAACCAGAAGTGGTGGTGCTTGCCTGTAATCCAAGAACCCAGGAGGTAAAGACAGGATCAGAAGTCCATGGTCATCCTTAATTACATAACAAGTTCCAAGCCTACCTAAGACACATGAGACCCTGTCTCAAAAACTATAACAAACAGCCAGGCGGCGGTGGCACATACCTTTAATCCCAGCACATGGGAGGCAGAGCCAGGTGGGTCTTTTGTGAGTTTGAGGTGAGCCTGGTTTACAGAGCGAGATCCAGGACAGGCACCAAAACTACTGGGAGAAACCCTATCTCGGGGGGGGGGGGGGCAGTAACAAACAAGCCGTAGTCACAGGCAGCTGATGGAGGCCTTCATGTATCTTTTTGAGAGACACAATTCAACCCATAACAGGGATCCATGGTGCACACTTGGGAACCTACTCTTTCTCCCCATCAATTAGTGCAGCTGGGGCTTTCTGGGGGCCCTGGCCTCTGGGCAGTATCTGAACTTAGAAAAGGACAGTGAGTGTCTATTGAGCCCTTGTGCATAATTTACAGTTAGGGAGAGGTGAAGCTGATTGCTGTCACGTGAGAAAGAATGACTCAGTGCTAGGAAGCCAGCACTCAAGTTCTCTGTTAAACTCCTGTGCCTCAGTTTCTCCATCCGCCAACCAGAGTCATGGGCTAGATGAATGCATAGATACCTCCCCTGGAGAAGCTACAAGGGGCAGCAGCTGAAGTATTCTACCCATCAGGGATCCAAGCTGGGATGGTGCCTCCAGCTGGCCTGGCCTCCAGGCCAGGTTCCTCTGACTTCCAGCTCGGCCTCGAGAACCCACCTCACCCCACGTTCAGGAAGGTCCAGGGACCCAGAGACAGGACTCCAACTTGTTTCTGTGAGAGCCACTGCCCTTGTGGAGCGAGTTGATCATGGTAAAATGACCTGTTTTGCCTGGTGACTTTCCTCATCACTCTGTCTCTCATTTTCTCTGGCATCAGCTACAGGACCCAGGCTTCTGCGGAAAGAGCACACGGTGGGGAGGGGGCACTAAATCAGGAGTATTTTGGCCTTTGTGGCACTGACTCTCAACAAAAGCCAGCAAAGGAGGTCGACATGGCCCCAACACACACACACACACACACACACACACACGCACGCACGCACGCACGCACGCACGCACGCACGCACGCACCAGGATAAAGTGGAAGGACTTGGGGAGCTTGGGCACTAAATCAATGTCAGAGCCTTTGCCAGTGCCTCTGTCATTCATATCCCATCTGCCCCTGCAAAGCCCAGGCTTCCCGCCCCCATTCCAAATGTCCTTAACCCCGAGGCTGATGGGAGCCAATTAGAACCCAGACCCCCTCTGGCACCCAGAGAGCAGACCAGCACCCAGTAAGGTGCTTCTGGTGTTGGACAGGCCATGGGTGGGCTGCTGCAGACTGAGCCAAGTGGGAACTCCTAGGTGTCCCCTCCTAAGGGCCACCTGGGGCTGGGGCGGGGCTGCACGTGTCTTACTTTCTGATTCAGCTGAGATTTCACACAGCATCAGAGCAGGCAATTCAGTGACATCAGTGTCATGTGTAGCCACCAGTTCACCCCAAAGCATTCCCAGCACCCCACAAGCAAACCTTGTGCCTATCACAAGCTACCATGTCCAGTTCCCTTTTCCCAACCACTGCACATCCACTTTTAGGGGGATGCCTTGGGTGTGGTGGTATTGTGTTTCCCAAAATATTGTGTACCTTAATAAACTTATCTGGGGTCAGAAAACAGAAAAGCCACTAGTTAGGCAGTGATAGCACATGCCTTTAATCCTAGCATTTCAGAGGTAGAAATCTCTCTGGATCTTTGTGAGTTCAAGACCACATTGGAAACAGCCAGGCATGATGACACACGCCTTTAATCCCAGGGAGTGATGGTAGAAGGCAGAAAGATATATAAGCTATGAGGACCAGGAACTAGAAGCATTTGGCTGGTTAAGCATTTGGCTGGTTAAGCTTCAGGCTTTCCAGCAGCAGTTCAGCTGAGAGCCATTGGGATGAGGACACAGAAGCTTCCAGTCTGAGGAAACAAGACCAGCTGAGAAGTTGACCAGGTGAGGTTAGCTGTGGCTTGTTCTGTCTCTCTGATCTACCAGCATGGACCCCAATAACTCGCCTCGGGTTTGATTTTATTAATAAGAACTTTTAAGATTCCTGCTACACTTGGGTGTCCCTTTGAAATGGTATCATGCTGCATGACCTCAGTTCTCCTCTAGTTAATGATAAGAAGTGGGGCTGCCCCCCCCCCCCGCAGGCTCAGCCTGAGCCCTGACTCCGAGGGAGAGTCTCTGAGTTTTCCAGAGGCAGAGGGTCAGTCTGCCCATCCACAGACTGCCCTCCGTGAAGCTCTGTGTGCCACAAACTAATGAGCACCATCCCCAGGTTTGGGGCTCTGCACAGCAGTCCATGTGGTGATCTCAGGCAAGTCGTCCCATCCTTCTGGGCCCAGCAGTCTCTGCTGATGGAGCTTCACAGGCCGCTCAAGGTTCAGGAGGAGAGAAATGGAGCTCCTGGTGGAGACAGGAAGCCACTCTCTTTTTTAAGACGTATTTTTACTATTTTTAATTATGTGCATGGGGGTAAAGGGGATGTGCACATGAATGCAGATGCCCATCGGTGGCCAGAGGTGTAGGATCCCCCAAAGCTGGAGTTACAGGTGCTTTTGAGTTATCTGCTGGGAACCAAAGTCCTCTGCAAGAGCAGTATACATTCTTAACCACTGAGCAAACCTCTCCAACCCCTAAGGGAGCTGCTGTGTCCCCTACAACTGTTCCAGCAAGGGCCTGAGACTGCCAGGCAGAGGTGGAGGGCTTCACACCCAGGCGCCAGGAAAGAGGCCAGAAAGATGGACCATGGGACAAGTTCTCCATTGTGCCAGGGAGGGGCCCTGTATGCGGCTGTGCAGGCCTGTGTGGATAATCCAGCTTGTAAATTGCTTGGGGACTCTAACTGTGGAAAGGGCCATAGAGCCGCGTGTGTTATTATTTATGATAAAGCGCAGAGGTGCCTGCCAGGGACTGGAATGGGCTGAGCGTTGCGCACGGGATGGACGGCAAATTGAACTCCAATTTTCTGCTCCGCAGTCTTTGTTACACGCCACAAAGCGCCGGTACAGCGGGGTCACCAGCCTGATGAATGTGTGCTCTTCCTCATAGGCGGGTGCCGTCTCTCAGCCTCGGCGTGGGGAGGGTAGTTTGGCTCCTGAGTTGCTTTTTCCTCCTCCCCCAGCCCTGGTAGACTCCTTTCCTAAGATCAAATACCAGCCCTGACCCTAAGAGAGATCAGAGGCCTTGGCAAGTTCAAACCCCGTTCTGTCACTGATGCTCACGTGACCTGTCTGTCGCGCTCTGTCGAGAGCTTCAGAGAAGAGAAACAGAGGGGTGGTGATGGCAGGACCCCACCGAGGCGGCTGGAAGGATGAAACAAGACGGGAAGAGCTCACTCCCGTGGATTGGGCCCTCAGCACATGCCTGCTTTCCTTTCCTTTGTGGGTTTAGCCGCCTGATGCTGACCCCAGGGAAGCAGAGGAAAGAGAAGCCATGGGAATTGGGTGGATAGCCCCGACTGGAGTGGGGAGAGGGGAGGCTTAGACACCCACTGCTCAGCTCAGCGGTCTTCCACCAATCTTTGGATATCGTTTCATGCGGGGGCTAAGTTTGTCACCCCCCTTAGTGCCTGTCCCCCGTCATCTGTGTCTTGTTAGGGGAGGATCCTGGTTTTTTGGTGAAGAAATACAGTTGTTCCTGGGAATTGTGGCAGCCAGACTTGAGGACCAAAGAAAGACCCGTTCTTCACCATCCAGCCTTCTGTGTCCTATGTCTGGGGATGCTATCATCAGGCAGTGGGGTAGACTCCTGAGGCCTCTGGGCTGTGGGCTCTCCAAAGCATCTTTCTGACCTGTGGGTGGCCAGTGTCTCTCTGTCATCACAGCCCCCTGACTCAGTGGGTGATCTGAGAACTGGTACCCATGTGGTGACAAAAACCACCTTTTAGGAACCTTTTAGAGCAACATCACTGGGGTGGGGTCAAATCACTGAGAACCTGGATATGGAGACAGCTGAGCCCCAGTGCCGACCCCTTATTGATTTGTGAGACTCTTGGGTCCCTCCTATAACTGGAGAATGGCCCCAAGCATGCCACCCTGCTCTGAGGTCACCAAGGACAGTGTGTGGTCCATGCAACATGATCGAGTTTCTTGAGAGGAATTCCTGGAGTTAGTGTAAATTTTTATTATCAGTGTTTTACGGCTCAAATGAATCTGAATGCTCTGACACGATAATAGAACCGTTAGGCAGAAAACATCCTAATCAATGGTATAAGTTTAATCTCTGAACCCTCTGGCTGAGGTGGGAGAAAGGGCTCCCTCCTCCTGTTAATTAGAAAATAAACCCATGGGGAATGAGAACCATCTTTTTTCCACGCCAGGCTGGGGCTGCTCTGATGTTATTCACCTTTGAGATCCAGGGCAGAAGGCTCTGGCTGCAATACTGAGCAAAGATGAAGAGTAACCATGGCCTCCTCTTCACTGATGTCTTGTCTGAGCCGCACACTAGTCAGAGCGCCAGCCCCTCTCACCACCTACAGTTGTCAACCCAGTTCTCAAGAGAGGAGCCTGGGGGGCAGGGAGTTCATGCCCGGGGTCCCATGGCTAGGGAATAGCAGAGCCCACTGGAGCTGAGCCAGGAGGTCCCATTCCAGGACCCAGTAAAGTCAGGATACACTCAGCTACTCAGATCTTGCCAGGGCAGAGCTGGAGAGCAGTGTGTAGGGATGCTCTGGGATGGCCAGTCGCCAAGAGGAGCACTACCATGCCCAGGCCTACAGTCACCTGGGCCTTCCTACATGCAGTCTAGTGCCTGGCTCGGGGTGTGGGAAGGTCAGAGATCCCCAGCCTGCCTTGTAGTGAGTGACATGCTAGTGTGAGAGTTACCCCACACAGCTCTGACTCTTGTATGGCTGTAAGGGGGATACCCTACAAAATCTGGGGATATAGATGAAATCTCAGGAAGAAAGTCAGAACACTGCATTTGAGTTTTATGAGTTGGATCTTTTTTCCCAGTGAAGAAGGGATAAAAGGGATCCTTGTGAGATAGAACAGGCCAATAGGCCAAGGCCCTGGGGCAGGGCTGCATGGTATCTGGAACAGCTCTCCCAGGACTCTTGGCCTCTGCCGTAGTGGGATGATGGGCACAAGTTGCCAGGAAGCATTATGGGACTTTCCTAGATTGGCCATAGCAAAGTTCTGCAAATTGAATGGCTTGAAACTTCTTGCCATAGTTCTAGAGGACAGACTCTGATGCCTGTGGCCCCTTTGACAGCTCAGGGAAGAGAGTCTTCCTACTTCCTGTTCTCATTGGCTTCCCCAGCAATGCCTGGTGCTCCCTGGCTTGTGGCTTCGTTAATCCAGTCTCTGTCTGTCTCCACCTGGCCTTCCCCTTCCCAAGATTCTCAGCCCTTGTGTTAATTCTTCTCTTGTGGTGGTCAGACTTTCAGTCAGTGTGACAAATCCCTGAGGATTTGAGAGGAAAGATTCATCTTGGCTCATCACATCTTTGGTTTCAGTCCAAAGTCGACTGGCTCCCCTGTAATGGGCGCAAAGCTGAACATCGTGGCCGGCAGCCCATGGTAAATCTGTGTTTCTCCCCTCATAGTGAGCGGGAACCAAAGCAGAGATGGGGAAAGGGAGGGTCGGGGACAAGGTCTCTCTTTCAAAAGCATGCCCCCTAGTGACCCACTTCCCCCAACAGACCCGATGTGCACAGTCCCACTGCATCCTGGTAGCCTATTGAAATTCTAAACCTATCAACGCACTACGCACTCATGAAGAAGAGCCCTCATAATCCAATCATTTCCCCAAACCCCTCTCTGGATGTGTCTGCCTCAGGAACCAAGCCTCCAAGCATGTGCTTGTCAGTGGGACATTTCCTGTCCAAACCATAATACCATAGGACCTTCTAACACGCGCTGGGAATTGAACCTAAGGCCATGCACATCCTAGGCAGTCCTCCACCGTTGAATTATATCCCTAGACCGTTTATTCATCAACTGAGACAGAGTCTCACTAAGTTGCCCAGGCAGGCTTTGAACTTTTTATCCTCTTATCTGGCTGTTGGGATTTGAATAAGAAGTGTTCCCCACTGGATCACGTATTTTCAAATACACTTGGTTTTTGAAAGCAAAAATGGCTTGGTTTCCCAGTTGCTGGCATTGTTTGGGGAGGTTATGGAACCTTTAGGAGGTAGAGACTTGTGGGAGGAAGTTCATCACTGGGGGCGGGCTGTGAGGGTTTATAGCTTCTCCCCACTTCCTGTTCTCTCTCTTTGTCTCTGCTTCTGGTGTGGGGATGAAACTTGATCTCTCTGCTTCCTGCTCTGGCTGCCATGCTTTTCGGGCCAGGGTGGATTTTCATCCTCTGGAATAGAGACGCTAAAATCAACCCTTAAGTTGCCTTTGGTCATGCATGGTAGTTTATTGCAGCAACCGAAAACGGATTAACATACAGGCCTGAGTCCCTAGGCCTGCACTACAACCTCTTCTAACACCACCCATCACGTAAAGCTAGTTCTGCTCTTGTGTGGCTTCCTCTTCATCGGTCCCATCAGCAGTGACTCTGTTTCCAAGTAAATTCACGTTCTGAAGTTCTTGGAAGGGTTTTTCTCAGGGGAGTGAGGGGGGTCACTCTTCAACCCAGGACAGTCATCACTTAGCCTTGTCCAGGAGACAACTTTATCACCACTCATGGCTTTAGGGAACCTCTGAAGACCACCACAGTGCTACCAGGCCTGGTCGTTCATTCACAAGGTGCTTCCAGAGCACCGTGTGAGCCCTGGGCCCTGTCCCCAGTGCTGGAGCTGTAGACAGCCCAGTCTAGCTCTCAGGCATCCCCACTAGTCATGCTTCTCTGTGGCATCTTTTGGCTGGCTGTCCAAGGGGCCCAGCCCGAGGGAGCCTGCTGGGTGATGGGGTCAGGCACATGCTCCTCCTTCCTTCCCTAACTGGAGCCCTGCCACCCCACTTACAATTCCCCCAGGGCTGTGTCGAGGCTAGGTTACGCTGGCTGCCCTGGTGGCCAGGCCCCCCTAATCAGATTAGATGTGTATTCAAACAAATTGATGATCCGTTCCATTAGATGCTTTTGAACACGCTTTCTGAGCGAGAAATTCATCCAGCTGCAGCTGCGGAGGCCGTGGTAGAACTGATTGTTGCACCCTCCCGGGCTCCTGGCGTCAGAAGTTACTGGCTCCTGAAGGTCATTGGCAAGGATTAGATTAAGGAGGGCAAGAGCCTTCTTTCCTGGCTAACAAAGCACTTGGCACACGGGCGGCAACGGGCCAAGTGGGGGGGGGGCATCTGCCAGGAGACGGGGAGGGGCATTGATTAGCATCTCATTTATGGGCGAGCATCAGGAAAGTGGGGGGCAGAGAGTGCTCAAGGCCCTGGCTTGGATGGGGCAGGAGTGGGCAGGCAGGTGTGCCAGATGTGGAGTGGAGGTGAGGAAAACAGATGGGCGTCTGGGTCCCATGCAGAGAACACCTGCTGTGCCTCCTCTGCACCGTGAACTCCCCGAACATTCTCCTGGAGAGCAGGGAGCAGCAGAGCCCCAGCAGCATCTTCTTGGGCTATGAGGGTCTCTTCCTGAGCCCATACCTAGACAGAGCCCAGGCTTGGTACTAACCCCTCCACACCCCATATATAAATATCTGGGCTTCCGTGCCCGAAAGACCTGTACAGTCACAGACATTGTGGGGGAAAGCCCCATAAAGACTTATACAAGCCTAGCCTGCCTCTCCCCAGACCTGAGTTAGCTTAAAACCATAGAGTTTGGAGGCTTGAGGGGAGTGGGGGGCAGGGGGGGGGCTGCCCTGAGCCTTAGCTCTCTTTCTGACCTGAAGCTCTCCTCAGGTACTCACCAGCCAGGTTTCATGCATGCAGGCTTCCAAGCCAAGCAGCCCTCTGGGAGGCCGTGGAGGTCAGGATAGAGGGTGATAGACCAGCAGGTGCAGGAGAGAAACTGGTGAGTCCCCAAACCACAGCCTCCTATGACCCAGGCACTCCAGGGTCACTTGCTGGCTTGTCTGAGCTCTTATCAGGAGTCTGGGAGGAAGAAGTAGTTGAGGGCGTTCAGAGCTGGAAGAGAATTTGTTTCATTCAGTGGCTTTGGAAACTTGCTCTGAAGGGCAGAGGGAGGTCCTTTGGCCAATTAGAGCCTGGCAGAGGCCTTACCCGGCTTCCCTTTCTGCCTCTAGCCAGTATTCCCAGCAGGAACGGCTCCATGGGAGTCCCAGGCCAGGCGGGGAAGCCCCTGAAGGATGAGGCAGAGGGAGCCTGGCCAATCAGAGGAACGACGATATTATTTCGCAGAGGGGCTGGAGGAAGGGTCAGATTAAGTTGAGATTAGCTTCTGTGTGGAGCCATTCAGCCTTCAACCTAGCGTCTAAGGGTGACAATGAGGGTATTTAGTGGCAGTGTCCAGAGGAAATGGCAGTCAGGGCCTCCTGGCCTGACACAGGAAATTAGAAGGAAGTCGGCACTAAGACCGGTGGCCAGCCTCTCAGGAGCAGGGATGCCCCCGCTGTGTGACAACCCTGAATCCCACACAGAGGCCCTGTCCTTCCCCTGCCCTCAGTACAGCTGCCCCATAACTGTCTTCACTGCACACATACACTCACGGGGGCTCGTGGATGCATGCATCCGGCCGTGAGTGAGCAACATGTGCCAGGATCCACAGCACAGAAAGGACAGAAGGGGGCAGAGTGAAGAAACAGCGCATGTGTACACACGGGCGTACACACAGACACACAGGACACACGGTCACACACTAACAAGACACCCGCCACCAGTCCGCTTCCCTAAATGCTTCACTCCTTAGGGAAAGCCCGTCGGTGTGCAGCAGATACATCTTTAACCCAAAGGGCTGGAGGTCGGAGCTCAGTCGGTAGATTGCTTGTCTGCCATGCACAAAGCCCACGATCCCGGTACCACACCAGGCATGGTGCTGCAGGCATGGTGCTGCAGGTGTGGTGCTGCAGCCGTGGTGCTGCAGCCGTGTGCTGCAGCCGTGTGCTGCCTGCCTGCAACCCCAGCACTGTGGAGGTGGACGCAGGAAGATTAGAAGTTCAAGGTCATCCTGAGCAACAGAACAAATCTGAGGCCGGCTTGACTTGAGATGAAACCCTGTCTGTAAATAAATAAGATTTGACAGCTTCTGTACGCGGCAGTAGCAGATTCTGTAAATGACGCAGTGGTGGCTCTCAGTGGTTGTTCCAGGGCCCCTGTCACGGAGCAGTCCCATGCTGGATACAGTCCTCCTTTTGCCCGGTACCCTCTGCATCAGCATACAGGTATTTTCAAAACTTTCAGTGTCCCAGCTCTGAGAGGCTGCCATCCCATACACGCCTAAGTGGAGACCGCGGGAACTGTCTTCAGAGAGCTGGAGGAACGGGAACGGGAGGGCTGTCGTAGAACTGTCAAGCTGTGCTCAGTCAATAGCACACCAGGTCACAGCCCCATGAGGAGCGTGACCCCTCTGGGCACCTGTTCCCTGCGCACAAGTCCATTGGATCTCACACTCTCACACCCTGGAGGGGTGGAGGAAGGAGTATCCTCTTGTGACTTAGTTTACCTGCTTCATGAAGAGGTGAAGCATCCCCACTCTCCTTCCCTCTGAGCTGTTTTCACCCTCTACCCATTGCTACCGGCCGTTTAATATTATGGATTTGTAAAAACTTTTTTTTTTTTGAGGCAGGGTCTCAAAATCTAGCCTTGGCTGGATTGAACTCACTCTGTAGACCAGGCTGGCCTCGAACTCATAGAGATCCCCCTGCCTCTGCTTCCCAAATGCTAGGATTGAAGGCGTAATACTGTACCCAGCTGAGCACATTTTTTTCTCCAGGCAACTTAGATCTCTGTCTGTGATAAGTGTCGAGAATATCTTCCCCCAGTCTGTCATGTGTCGCTGCTTTTGATGTGTGGGTTTTCTCTTCCCTCTGAAGAATTTTCGTAGAGTTGAAGGCATCGTCTGTCTCCTGACCGTCTGGAGCGCTCGTGGTACTTAGAAAGTGCTTGGCAGGAACTTAACTCCACCAGCATTGTGTATTTTTAAACTTTTGTGATTTCACCCCCCCCCCTTAGTTCTTTTAGAATTTCATTTTCATGATTAAAACATCAATCCCTCTAGCATTTATTTTGAGGTAAAGTGTGAGGAAGACAGTCAGTTTTATATTTTTTTCCCACATGGCTCCCTGGCAGTTCCAAAGCCATGTGCTGAGTAACTGATCCTTCCCGCCCCTCACCCCCACCTGGATTTGCAATTCTGCTTTCATCGTACATTAAAAGTCCTATTATGCATTTGGGTTTATTTCTAGGATTCAAGACCATCCCTTCATCAAAATAGTCATAAAGACCACACTGTCTAAGTGACTGCTGCTCTCTCTTACGCTTCGGGATCTGGGCTAGTCTTTCCCCATGGTCCAGACTCTTTCAAAAGGTTGTTTTCGTTTGGGGTTTGGATGTGTTTTGCTTTGTTTTTGTTGCCAGTTTGTTTGTTTTGTTTGTTTTTAGCTTTTTAAAAGAAGATTTTTACAAATTTTAGATTATGTGTCTTGTGTGTAGGTGCAGGTGGGTGCAGGTACCCCATGGTCCAGAGGCATCAGGTGCCCCCTGGAGCTGGAGTTACAGACAGTCAGGAGCTGCCCAACACAAATGACAAGACCCAGAGCTGGGTCCTGTGCAAGCACAGCGCATGCTCTTAACTGTTGAGCCATAGTTCCAGACCCAGTTTTTAATCTATTTTTGTGGTTGTTTTTATATGAATTTTAGGGTGACTTTGTCTCATTTTGTAAAAATGGGGTAGACCGGGAGCAAGATGGATCAGTGGGTACCAGCTCTTGCTTCTCAAGCCTGATGGACGAGTTTGATCCCTGAGCCCATGGTGGAGGAAGAGACCCAACTTCCACAAGGGGACCTCTCACCTCTACAGCATGTGCACTGTGGCACGTGAACACCTGCCCACGCACTCATATGATCATTATCATCGCCGTTGTCGATTTAAATCTTTTTTGAAAAAGTTGGGGGGAGGGCATTCAAAATGAGGAAAGGTTTGGGAGAATGATGTGCTCACAATGTTGATTCTATTTACCGGGGATTCTCTGTGCAGTTACCCCTTCTCATTGCAGGAGGCTCACGGGTCTGTGGTGAACATAGAGTTCCTCAGGGTGAGCGCTGCCTTGTCTGAAAATGAAAGCAGAGGAGACCTGCCATCACCTCTGACAGAGTACTGGAGTTTCTCACAGTCACGATGTGCCCATCCGTGGATGGGACCCATAGGAGCAATCGCTGTCCCTTCTTAAGCATCTGCCGGCTTCTAGTCTGTGCTTATTACTTTATTTAATTAGTGCTCTGTGCTCATTTAGTCTCCATGGTAAACTTGTCCCCAGCTTACAGCTAAGGAAACTGAGGTCCAGAGGTTAAGTAACTTCCAAAGCCTACGGTCTCTATGTTCCTGTGAACTCATATGCAAACAGGAAGCAGATGTCCATGTACAGATATTCAGGGTGGGGGCAGATGTGCCCAGATACTCATAGATGTGTCAGGTACACATGTAGACATAGGTGTACCGGCATATGTACATGCGCACGCATATGCACAAACACACACAAGTCACAGCTCATAGCTAGCCATCCTCTCATGGACCGCACCCCAGCTCCCAGCCAGCTCCTACTTTCAGATGCACTTGGGACCCCCTGGTGCACGCCCCAATGTTTTCTCTGAATGGAGGCTGCTGTGGGATGTCTTTTTGTACACTGTGAATATGTGTTGCTCTGACTGGTTGATAAATAAAGCTGCATTGGCCTATGGCGGGGCAGGATAAGGTTAGGTGGTGCATTCAGACTGAAGATGAGATGAAGCAGGGTGGAGTCAGGGGAGAAGCCAGCCCACCACCCAAGGAGCAACAAGATGCCAGCAGACTGGTAACGCCATGGCCACATGGTAATACATAGATTAATAGAAATGGGTTAATTTAAGATGAAAGAGCTAGCTAGCAAGAAACCTGCCATAGGCCATACAGTTTGTAAATAATATTAAGTCTCTGAATGATTATTTTATAAGCAGCTGCAGGACTGTGGGGCTGGGTGGGACCATGGGGCTGGGCAGGACTGGAGAAACGTACCACTGCAGGAGCCTCCCTCCCAGGATCCCTGTACCCACCCAGAGGGCAAAGAGCACCACCACAAGGGTGACCTCAGAGCAAGGGCCTGGGGACAGGCACCTCAGTCCCTCTGTGTCACCTCAGGAGGATAACATGAGAGGAGGGATGGGGAGGACCATGGCAGGGCCTGGTACCCAGCAGGTGCTCAAGCACGGTCTCCCTCCCCTTTCTTCCCCCAGGTCCATTATCTCCAGCAACTACTGGAATCAAACCATCCAAGTATGAGGTATTTGCCCAGGTTGTCCATTTCTGGGGCCTGGGCAGTGAGCTGGTAAATTCAGAGCTGGAGCAAGTGGCCCATGAGCAGGCCCACACAGGCTGGGTGTCTAGGTGCATAGTGTGTGTGTGCTTGCATGTGTTCAAACACACCCGCCACCCTCCTCCTCCTCTCACAGTGCTGGCTCTGAGTCAGCCCACATCCAAGGAAGGGATTTAATCACGCGGGGCTGGGAATGTTATTGTTTTAAAACAAATGAGCAATGACAGCCTCAAACAGAGGGTTTTTAAAAACGCCATTCAAAGGGCTCTTGAATGCTGCTGAAGAATATGAATGCGCCTTTGAAGTGAGAATGTGCCCATTTGTTAAGCTGAGGGCAGCACTGGCTGCCTCCTGGGGTGGCAAGTCACTTTCCCTGGCAAACAGGTACCCACTGGCCTCTCTTTACCCAGCTGGCCATGGCCCAGAACCCCAGAGGCACAAGCACCTCTGGAAGGACTCCGCTTTGGTCATCTGAAAGAGGCACCCTTTCAACAGCTCAATCTGTTTTTGAGATGGGGTCTCATGTAGCCCAGGCTGGCTTCACTCACCAGCTATTATGTAGTCAGGGGTGCCCTTGGACTGCTGACCCTCCTGCCTCCGCCTCTTCAGCGCTGGAAAGAGAGGCATGCATCACCGTGCCTGGTTTGTGCTGTGCTGCAGATCAAAACCGGAGGCTCCTGCATGCCAGGCAAGCATCGGGCAAGCATGCTACCAGCAGAGCTGCGTTCCCAGCCCCCTCAACTGCTCTGGAGGCAGAGTGTTCACAGGACAGCTGCAAAGAAAACCAAAGAGACCTTTGAAAGGGCCTTTGGCAGTCCTTGCTCCCCAAGCTACCCTGAGGCTTGTCCTCTGGGGCAAGAATTCAAGGAAGAGTCCCCTCCCTCAAGCTGTGCGACTTACGCACTCATAAGATTAGGTATATAAGTGGAGTACAAGGTTATAAGGTTTAGGGGTGCTACATACGGAGCAGGGCCACTCGGCTGGTCCCCAAGAGCCTATTGTAACTCTTACTGAGGCACACAAATCAGTGCTTGAGCCCAGGTGAGATCTGGAAACAAAAGTGAGCCTGACCGTGAATGGTCCATGCCGGTTAGACCTGGGGTGAGAGGAGACCCAGGACCAGAGATCCCGTGGCCCAACCTGGTGTGCAGAGAGGCCCAGTACAGAGCCCTTCCAGCCCAATGGGACAGGTCCTTCCTCCTCTTCCTTTCCTTTGCCCCCTTCCTTAGTCCCAAAGCAGACCGGCAAGGGCTTTAGGTGCTTTCCCAGTTCTAGGCTCTCAGGGGAGCAAGGACTCTGACCCAGGCCAGCACTGGGATGTCAGTGTCCATCCCTGCACAGATGCCCACTTAGAACTAGATAACCCCATGTGGGGCATCGGTCCCCAGGGGAAGGCCTAGGCCAGCACTGTGACAATCGTTATTTCACTGTACCCACTGTTTCTCTTGTATCCATGGATGGGGAAACTGAGACTCTAGAGAGCCAGAGCTTCCCCTCCATCATGCAGCTGGCCAGTCCTGGGGTGGATACAAGGCAGCGGTCTGTAGATGCTGCTAGAGCCCCTGCCACTGGCCTGGAGGTGGGGACGCCCTCACTGCCCTGCTGGCCACGTCCTATGTGGCTCTAATCGCTTGGGACCCATAGGCAGCTTGTGGATTTAGGCTGGGAAGGTGGGATCTGACCCTGTGTCTGCCACTGAGTGCTGTGTGGAAGGTCCTGAGTGCCTTTGGGGACTCTCTAGATGAGCTGTAGGGGACTCTCCATAGCACACTTCCTCAGGCTGTTGATACCTGGACCAGGACAGAAACCCTGAGTCTGAATCTCACCTTGTACTCATCCGCTCCTTTAAGCCCTGGTCCAGCTACCTCCTCCAGGGAGGTTAGCCCTGCTTCCCCAAAGGAGGTAGCTGGTCCTGTGGTTTGGATTGTTCCTCTCTGCCATGTGACCTTCAACACGTTCTGAAGACCAGGCCTCGCTGTGCCCTTTCTGAAAACATACCCCATATTCCCTGGAGTCATAACATCACTATGAGGATCAAATGAGCACATGTGGAACCTTCTAGAATAATAGAGCCTGTGAGGACTAGGACCTCTGTTGATATTCTTACCAGATGTTGACATCTGCCCACAACGTTGCTCCATTCCAAAGGCTGGTGATGCAAAGGCAGGCTGGGGGCTCCTCTCCCCCCTCCTCCCAACACCCTGGTCTAATCCCACCCCCCACCTCTGTCCTCTTCCCCTCCATCCTGAGCCATTTGCCTGAGCAGTCTGAGTCTGGGGAATGAAGCACATTACTCCTTTTGAAGGAGCTCTGAGCTTTCATGCTCCATGCAGCTGAGCCCGGCCAGACAGGTGTATGACTCTGCAGGACAGGGCAGCAGCTACCTGGACCCACATCCACAGCCTGGGCAGCCAGAATGGGGAGGCTGAGGCTGACTGACTGGCTGGCTGGAGGCCAGCAGTCTGGTGGCAGAGGGGCTCACTAAATAGACCCTACCTTTGAGGTGCTTTCCAGCTTCAGAGAGGGACCCTTCTATGACTTGAATCTTGTGTCACCTCCATTCCGTGTTTTTCTTTTTCCTTTGTGTGTGCATGTGTGTGTTGTGCCCGCACATGTATGTGTGCACGTGCACTCACCCATACGTGGACATGTAGGCTAGAGGAGGGCATCGAGTACCCTGCTGTGACTCCCTGCCTTGTCCTCTTCAGACAGGGTCTCTCATTAGCCTGGAGCTAGGCTGGCATCCAGCCAGCCCCAGGGATCCTTCTGTCTCCACCCCCCCAAGAGTGCTGGGGTTATAGCATGTGTGCGTGGCACAGCCTGAATTTGTATGTGGGGTGCTGGAGACTGCAGCTCAGGTCCTCATACCTGCACATCAGCTGAGCCACCCCACCCACCCACCCAGCCACCCACCCACCCACCCACCCCTACCCTCCACCCCCACACCACAGCTCTGAGGCAAAGGATGAGAACTGGACAAGACTCCCAAAGCGGGAGGGGACCAGAAGTGATGGAAGTTGGGGAGGGTGGAGCGGAGGCAGAGGCTGGCTAGAGAGTCGAGTATGTGGGCAAGGCTTTGCTTGGTAGGGGAGGATGCTGAACGCCAAGCGCTGGAGTCAGGCTGACCCGAGTTCAGGTCCTTCTCAGGGTATGAGCTTGGGCAGGTTACCCAGCAGTCCCTGCTCTGTCTGCCGTGGGTGTCCAGGGGGCCAGCACATGGCGCTGAGCACGTGCTAACTGGTGGCTCTGTACCCTGTTTCCCACAGATGATGTGCCACCGTACTTCAAGACAGAGCCAGTGCGCACCCAAGTACATCTGGAGGGGAACCGCCTGGTGCTCACGTGCATGGCTGAGGGCAGCTGGCCGCTGGAGTTCAAGTGGTTACACAACAACCGAGAGCTGACCAGGTTCTCGCTGGAGTACAGGCAAGTCGTCCCCTCCCGTCCGCGTGGAGCTAGCCACCTCCCTCTCCTGAGAAAGGAGGGTGGGAGACGTGGGTACATAACACTGACCACAGGCTCCCGTGCAATACTCCTGAGAGGCTGGGACTGCCCTGCTCTGGAGTTGACACCCTACCCTGGGGATGCCCGCACTGGATGGCTGAGTGGTAGGCCTGGGTGTTCCCGATAAAACTCTAGATGGGGCAGAGATGATATTGGGGTGTAACCAGTGCCTTCCTCGCCCCCCCCCCACTGGAAAGAACCCCACCCTCTCTAGAAAGTTCTACTGAAGGAGGCTGGACTCAATGGAATAGGACATGTAGCAATTAGGAGGAGACAGGTCTTCCGGGGATCGTGGAGATGGGACATGAAGTGAGGCTGTCCTGAGTATTGGACTTCATGGCTCCTCCCTTCCCTCACTGTGGCCGAACAGGGACAAGCAGGGAGTGAGAACATGGGGTGGGCACAGTTGGATTTGTCATGATGACTTTTGCCGCCAGGAACACGTCTGAGGGACCCTCCCGCAGTGGAGCCTGTCCTCTGCTTGTGTGCTGGCCCTGCAGAACAGGGACGAGGTGCTCCCTCCTCCCACGCTTATCCTCCCATCTCTGCCTTTCTCATTGGCTCCCAGCCCCCTGCCTGTGATTAATCCCCAAGCCCGATGTGCATAATCGGTTTTGTTGGGGAAACAAGATTGTCCTGCCCTGGGGACGCTGATACAAATCTGTCACCAGGGATGAGAATGCAAATGAGAAGAGGGGGGGTTCACCACTGGAACATCTGCCCATCCTCTCCCGATAGTCGTCCTTTCCATTATGAAGCAAGAAGGCCAGAGTCTGGGGTGACCTCCCTTCTCAGTCTGTGACCTTATGCTGGCTCAGCTGGTGCAGGCTGACCATATCAGCCAACAAGGGAGGAGAAGAGGCCACATCATCTCCTCTATGGGGTGTGGGTGGGGAACACTGGACCAGGAAGCAAGAGATCGCTTCCATTGCCAGCTAGTCTAGACAGGAATCTCCTACAAGGAGGCCAGACGGACCTCTCCAAGCAGCCTCCATGATGACTTTTATCTGGGGACCTGGAGCCATTTCTGACTACCACATGGCATTGTTGGGAACAGTTGACAGTGTGTGAAGAGCCCCTACATCCTCTTTGGTGGGATCTTAACTGAATGGGGTACCAAGAGCTTTCCAGGAACGTATTGTGAGTACTGGTTTAGAAGCAGCCTCCTGCTTGCCCTTGACTGGGAAGCTGGAACAGGACCCTGGAGGAAGAGGCTTTGCTCCCTAGCTGGATCAGAGCCCCTGTGTGGTACCCTGTACTGCCGGGACTCAGGTGGGTGCCACTCAGCAGCAAAGCCCAGTTCGGATCAGGGATTGTGGTTTTTTTTTTTTTTTTTTTTTTTTTCTGTGTGTGTGTGTGTGTGTGTGCGTGCATGTGCATGACAGCAGATGTGCACATGTGTTCACGTGTGTCTGGAGGTTAGAAGATAACTTCAGTTCTTCCTTGGGTGCTATCTCCTGTGCTTTTTGAGATAGGTGTCTCACAGGTCTGGAACTTACCAATTCAGCGAGGCAGACAAGTGAGCCCTAGGGACCTGCCTGCCTCTACTTCCCCAGTACTAGAATTACAGGTGCATGCCGCCAGGCCAGATGTGGAGGAAACAGAAGTGAGTCCCGAGGTTCAAAGTCAGGTTCTCGCGTTGGCACCGTGAGCATTGTGCCAGCTAAGCTATTCCTTCAACACCTCAGCACTGTCAACGATCGGCTTTGCTCTGCGATGGAGTGGGCTGTCCTTGGAGATGGTTCTTGGCCTCCGCAGCGTCTAGGGGGCAGTCGGGACCCAACTACTGCAGATGGTAGCCATGCACGGTTGCACAGGTCACCAATCCCAGCCCTTGGGAGCCTAAGGGCAGGAGAATATTGAGTCTAGGACCAACCTGAGCTACCTAGCAAGTTTCAGGCCAGCCTGGGATAAAGGATGTAAAGGATGAGATGAAACCCTGTCTCAAAAACAAAACACGCATACCCCCCCAAAAAAAAAATATTGTCAGTGACAATAATGATGATGATAATCACGGTCAATGAAGAAAGGATTCATACAGGGTCGGCATGATGATGTATGCTCCGGGATAATGTCACTGGATTCTGCCAGCAAGCCAGTGAGTTTCACAGATGCACAAACTGGAGCTTAGAGGGGTTCAAGGGCACACCCAAGGTCAGCTGTGTCAGCCGAGCCTCAACAATAAGCTATAGAGATTGGGGATGGCTCGGGGGGTAAGAGCACTTACAAGCCTGGCCACCTGAGTTGAGTTTCTCAGAACTCACGTAAAAAGCCAGATGTGGCGGTACACATCTGTAATCCCAGCTCTCTTACAGCGAGGTGGTGGGAGGTGAAGACAGGAGATCAGGGGCCGGCTTGCCTGGAGTGTGTGGTGAAATGGTAGAAAACAGTAAGAGAGACCCCACTTCAGAACAAGGTAGAAGGGGAAACGGACTCCCAAAAGTTGTCCTCTGACTTCCACGTGTGCTGTGGCTTGCTCACATGCATGCACAGCACACCCATACAAACATTTTATCTTTTAAGATTAGCTGTGTGACTCCAGAGCTGAAATCCTTTTTCATCCACCACCCTGCCTCTCAAGGAGAAAGGATCGCGGCAATTGTTTCCTTAATGTGTATCCTTAGCAATCTTTCTGCTAACTGTGCTCTGCAAATTCTAGAAAACAAAGCAGTGGGGGAATGCAAATATCCCAGTTTATAACTGTGTTGGGTGGAAGTCATCCAGGGGAAATAAATGAGCTTCCACTCGGGGAGTACATCCCTTCGCTTGGCCGCTGCGGGAACGCCGGCTTTCGTGGCATGGTGGCAGTGAGATACTTGAATGGGAAGCTGGTTCAGATGGCCAGTTCATCAAACACTGGCTGTGAGTGTGAGTTAGGGCTCTGCTCCTCCATGTGACCTTAGCACTCTTCATGGTTGGCTTCCAGTGGCATCTCCTGGTCTCATGCTGATTCCCTGGTTCCATCTAGGGTAGACACTGCCAGCAAGCCAGACACTTTATGGGTCTCCAGACACTTCCTGCATGTTCTTTTTCTCTTGTCTTTGTCCAGACTCTCCCAGCCTTCCTAGCCCCATCCAAGTGACTTTCAGAAAGCCTGATTTTGTCTGTGTGTGTGTGTGTGTGTGTGTGTGTGTGTGTTTGTGACTCTCTTTCCCTTTCATTCCCTCTCTCTCTATCTCTCCATCTCTCTGTGTGTATCTGTCTCTCTCTGTATTTCTCTCTCTCCCCCCCCTCCCTCCCCCCCACATGCCTCTCCTCTACCCTTTGACTATTATATTCCATGATATCTTGCCTTCTGAAAATGTATATAGAACACTATGAACAGACCACAGGACTAAGGTAAGAACCTTGACAACATTGATAATTCCAGGGACCTTGGGTCTTTGAACCCAGAGCCTGACATCTCCTGGCCCTCTTCTCTATGGACTATTTTGCCATCCCTACCTCTGGGTACAGCTTCATTCCAACACAGTGAGTAACCCTAGGGAGTCCAGGGGTGGCAAGTTATGACTGTTTTGAGTAGGACTTCCTGAGAAGCTTTCCTTAGGAAATTGTAGAAAAGGATCAGATTGGGCAAACTCAGATCATCTCCAACCCATTACAATGGGCAGTAGTAGCATGCCACCCTGGCCAGGCCTGTACCATGTGCACCATTGCTTGTCATCCCCCCCCACTCCAGCCATGAGGTAGTAAAGGAGGACAAAAGTCAGCGGAAGTGGGGAGAGGGTGATGGGCAGATAGAAGCTGCCAGTTTTCGCTACACTCCACCCCCATGCCCAGTGGGGGCCTGGCCATAGTTAGGTGCTTTTTCTGACGTTTCTGTTTTCGATTTTGAAGTTTCAAATTAGGAAAATGGTAGATAGCATGATATCCATGAACACATGCACACATCTTACCCTTCACCCATCACTCAGTATGGCCCCTTCTCTCTCCACATGCATCCGTGTGTATGCGCACTGTTTTTGCTCAACTGTTTAAGGCTTGGTTGTGGACTTCACATGGCTTCACTGTTAGGGAATATTTCTTCAGGACAAACTCTTCTACAGAACTGACATGGTGGAGACAGAACATGGATACAGTTCTGCCACCTTTAGTGTGGTTCATGTCTGGGTTTCTCCATTTGCTTCATCTAGCAGCGCCTCCCCTAGCCCAGGGTCCTTCATGGCCATTCCATTTTCATTTGATACAGGACACAGTCAAGGAGGAGCACACTTGGCATCTCACTGTCCTGACTCTCCCCCACCCCGAACTTAACTGGCGTGGATATACGTGAGACACCAGCCAGTTTTACCAGATTTCCCCAGAGTGGATTTTCCAGTTGGATTGTCCTGTACACATTCTCATTTGGGCAATGTGATATAGATGTGGCCTGGAGACCCAGCCATCGGGTTGTCCCCTTTCCCTTTTCCCCTTCTTACCCGAGTACTCATCAGGATCACATGATGCAGTGTAGATAGACGGCCACTAACATCTCACACCTCTCTGATGACTGTTCTGCAAGGGGACTTCTAGTCTTTCACAAACTCAGCATGTAGGGAGTGTATGTGTGTGTGTGTGTGTGTGTGTGTGTGTGTGTGTGTGTGTGTGTACTTACACCAAGGCAGTCCTATGCATCTACGTACAGTCATGCATTCCTTAATGTCCAGGATGTGTTCGGAGAAATTTGTCCTTGACAATTGTGTCATTATGAGCACATGAAAGTGTAAACATACAGAAGCATCAATAGCAAAGAGTCTATTGACGTGGCCTCGTGACTCAATCAGGAGACACGATGAACAATACTGCCGGCATAATAAGGCACACCAATTTACAATACCTTGGTTTCATTAGCAGACAGAGAGCACGTGAAAATAATGATAAAAAGTATTGTGTGGTAAATTTATAACCCAGCCCTCCAGTCCCTTCTCGTCTAGCATGTTCTGCTCATAATTCAGAGGGTAAGATTTTGTGTGGCTTGAGACACATCAGCACAGGCACACACGGTGCATTCCATGCTGGGACATTATGATGGCCACTGTGTCACTGTACAGCCAGATCTTTTTAGCTCTATTATATCTTACAGATGGCTACCATAGCTGTGGTCCATGGCTGACTTCATTATTGCTGTTATATGGTTAGTCTGGTCTTGCTGGTGAGCAGATCCATGCCCATCTCTAGGGGCAGAAACTTGGGAGTTGGCAGCAGTGGGCTAATGCCCTGACTGGTTCTATGATCTTGGGTAGCATTAGCCTCCCTGACTCCATTGTCTTCTCAGAGCAATGCAAAGTGCTGGTCACCCTAGAGGAGTCCATGATTCTACAAGTCAACCCCCCTCCCCCCCATGTAATAGACGTGTAGTAAATAGTGCTGTAAGGGATAACTTATAAGTTATCCCTTATAAGTTACTTATAAGTATCCCTTATAAGATACTTATAAGTTGTCTGTCTCCATATAGAACCATGGGACAGATCTGATAACCAAGCCGACATAACTCAGGGTTCAGATGGACCTATCTCCTCCTCCAACACCTAGTGCTCTGCGCACCTGTTCCAACCTCACTGTCATGGCCCAGAGACCTTTTTAGAAGGACCCCACAGTGACAAGTGTTGGGCTGGCTCCGTGTTGGGGACAGACCTTTGTTCATTTTGAACCCACCCTTGGATTCTGATTCAAAAAAATAGCATTCAGGTGGAAAGGTGGCCCTGGGCTACAAAGCGAATCTTAAGAATGAGATCACACTTCTCACAGGTGTGTCGAAGTGCCAGGGAGACCCTCCCAGAGGTTACAGCCCTTCGACTCCCCCCTCCCCACCAGCAGAAGTCCAGTGTTTTCCAAAGTGTTGGCTTGATGGTGACATGCTGTGGAACTAGGAAGAGGCAAGATACTCTTCTAGATCAAAATGGTCTAGTGTGTCTGGGAGTGTACAAGAAGGGGTCACTTCAATCTCATGGGCACAGCTTTCAGTTATGGGGGGCCTGTCTGTAGGGGTCTCTGTACTTTGCAAACGATGTACAGTGACAAAGTCATCAGGCAGATTATTCTGTGTCGTGGTGGTGAGACGTAACTACTTTCACACTTCAATAAGAAGAAAAGAATCTGATGAGACTGAAATCCCATGTACACACATACTGATTTCCCACACGTAGGTAACCGGCTATGCCCACGTTCAGAGGACAGCCTCAGTCTAGCAAAACTGGCAGTGCCAGCCAGAGACTTCGCATTGAGCATCTCACAGCAGCCCTGTGGGCTGAGTGGTATGACTCTTAGGCACTCATTCTGCAGACACGGAGTCTGGAACTCAGATGGGAAGTCCGAGGTCCACGAGTGTGTTGTCTTTCTTGTACAAATCCTCACAGGCTTTCTAATTAGACCTCTTCTGTCCTCTACCCCATGACTGGTTGCCCTTCTGTCCCAATGGGATAAAAAACAAAGACCTCTTCTGAGGGGTCAGGACCAGGAGCCGAAGGCTGTTCCAGCCGGAAAGAGCCAGCATAGAAGAAAAGCCAAGGGAGCTGAGCCTCTGGCCAACCCTACAGCTCTGCTGACATCCCTAGGGAGGGAACTATGAAATCCGGGAGCTCAGAGTAGCCTCAGGGGTGGGGAAAGGCCCCTATGTGCTGGCCCCATGAGAGGCACAAGGCAGGGGGATGTGCACACACAGACAGCATGGAGAGCCTTTGAACCTCTTCAGAGAAAAAGGTGGCGGGAGCAAGCTTGGCAGGCCAGGCGACCCAACTGTGTCCCTCCCTCCTCCACCAGCCCTATCTAGCCTCCTCTTAGAAGTGAGAGACACTGGCAGAAGCAGCAGCCGAGAAGAGAGGCCACCTGGACTCCTAGCGGGGTGGGTGGCTGGAACCAGGAAAACCTTTGTTGGTAACAACTCCAGGACATCAGCTGACTCTGCCTTACAACTAAGAATTGCCGGCAGCTCCCCCAAGATCACACAGCAGTCTTTAGAGAGTCTTGTTTCTCTGGTAATCTTTTGGACCCCAAACCTACATCCTCCCTCTCCCCGTTCCATGCTCTGCCACCCCCCAGGGGGTGAGGGGGACTTGTCCTTCCCAGGATAAGGCCACTTGCAAGTCCCAGCCTTTTGAGTACGATCCCAGTCAGCCATGTAAATTTACAGTGCAGAAGATGTGTGCTCCTGAGGACGCTCGGCCAGAGTTAACCCCAGGCCCAGGCCTGCTCTAAGCACCTCCTGTCTGTCTGTCAACTCTCATTAACCAAAGCTCCAAACCAAACGGTTGATTGATCGATGCCCTGCCTGGTCGGGTGACTCACTCGGGTTCCTCTCTCCGGCCCCTCCCCCTTGCACACATGTGGGTGCTGCATTCATCCGACAGTTGTTTGGGGCAGAGAAGGGAAGGAGGCAATACTTGGAGCCTGGGTCGGGATAGCTCCAAGGATATGCAGCCCTTGACTGGAGCAGGGAAGAGCTGAGAGGTGTGCACAGGCTTCCCGAGGGAGGTGCTCCTGGCAGGAGGTGGTGACTTCAGAGACATCACAGACCACGCAGCCCATGCAATCAGATGGTGATGCTTGTCATACACTGTGACGAGGACAGATCCTTGCCCCCAAAGGACGAGAGGAGAAATAAATAATGATGCACACATCAAGAGAAACGAATCAGTTTCCATGAGGGATACCAGACTCAGAGGATGACCCGGGCCCAGAGGGAGCAGGAGGGTTATCTAAGGAAGCGACGGGGATACATACATTAAAGCCAAAGGGGAAGAAAGGTCAACTTAACACCCCTGCCTGCCTCCGCTCACCCCTCCTCCACACCTCTGCTCCCTGGCAAGCCCTGGTTCAGCTACTGAGATCTAGCACAGCACCAACAGTGTGTGTCCCAGGCCTGCCTCCCCAGGCCCTCACCATCCACCTTTGAGCCAATGATTTCTTCCCAGCCTCCACCGCCAGGTCAATAAAATGGGCACAACTGAGAAACTAATAGCTACCTCCCAGAGTGGTCCTAGAGGCAAAAATCTAGACACAGATGAGCCTCTGGGTACTGAAATAGAAAAGGAAGTCTAAAAGCCATCAAGAAAATGACCCCAGCCCCTCTCACCTGGCTCCTCTCAAGGGCCAGGCAACCCTGTATCATTTGCACCCATGGCCTCCATCACTCTGTCCCAGGAAATCCGAGCTCTTCCTTTCCGTGAAGCTTGCCTCTTTGTGCCTGCCCCAGCCTCCTGGAGATTCACTCCAGACTGGCCATCACTTTGGGCATCTGAAAACTGAAGGCCGACCTGAGCCCGCCCAAGTGCAGGAATCCGCTATGATGGACGTAAATTGAATTTTAATAGAGATGTAGGTGGCATGAAGCCAGTGTACTGGGGCAGAGGCACGGCAGTAATTAGAAGTTAATGAGTTTAGAAATGTCGTAATCCATAGGGAGAGTGGGGAGGTGGGCCAGAAGGAGGAAGAGCACCCAGCCTGGTGTCCTTGTCTTGACCCAGAGGCTGACTCCTTTCACTAGGGAGGAAGGCTCTAGGGAACCCTGTGTGCTGTCATAGACCCGCCTCCTGCCATACAGCTTGAAGGACCCTCAGGGCCCAGCCTTGTTCTATCTGAGAGGAACGAGAGCTAGAACAGGCTTTCCCAACCTGGGTACTCCTGGTATTAAGGGAAAGAAAGTTCTTTGTTATAGGGGCATCGATGCATGCTAATGTGTAGGCTACATCCCTAGTCTCTACCCACTAGATTCCAGTTGCTGCCTTCCACAGATGTGACAGCAAAAACAAAAGTCCCCAAGCACTACTTACATGCACAGAGGAACATCACCCTACCTTAGGGACCTGTGTCCAACAAGGCTCTGATGTCCCCCAAGGTTCTCTCAGCTGGAGCCAGAGTTCCCATTTCTGAGGGTCCCTAGATCCACACAACTGGAAAGGACAGAGACAGCTGGCTACGCAGCGGGTCTCTCGGGGCCATCTTTGGTCCCCTCCTCCTCTTTACACAGCAGCCCAGTCAGTATGCTGTCTCCTGTCCAGTTCATCTTTGTCAGCGTGGCACAGCTAGTCATTAGAGAAGACCGAACCGAAATGAAGAGAATGCCTCCATCAGACAGGTAAAGCTGCGGCACTTTTTTTTTAAATTAATGATTGATATGGGAGGGCCCAGCCCACTGTGGTTGGCGTCATTCAACGTCAGCTGGGTTGTATAAGAAAACAAACTGAGCAAGGCAGTAAGCGGTGTTTCTCCACGGCCTCTGCTTCAGTTCCTGCCTCCAGGTCCCTGCCCTCCATCCCTGCCACGGCTTCCCTCAATGATTGACTATAGCCTGGAAGCCAAATAAACCATTTCCTCCCCAAGTTGCCTTTGGTCATGTGTTTTATCACAGTGATAAAAAGCCAACTGGAACACAGCCACTCTGGTATCCTTTTTAAAAACTTATTTTAATCAAGATATAATTACCTCATTTTCTCCCTTTTCCTCCCATATCCCCTCTCCTTCTCAAATTGATGGCCTCTTTTTCTTTATTATTGTTACATGTATACAAAAGTACAAATATATAAATACAGCCTGCCGAGGCCATTTAGTTCTGTTTGTGTGTATACGGTTTCAGAGCTGACCACTTAGGATCAGATAACCAGTTATGGGGTCCATCCCTGGGAAAGACTATTTCGCCCTTTCCCGGCCGTCTTTAGTTGCCTGTAATTCTTTGTCTAGGGGTAGAGCCCTATGGGATTTCTACCTTCCACGTCAGTGTGTCTGAACAATGGCATAATAGACATGCTACTGTGTCCTTTATTAATAACCCCAGCTCCTTGGCCTCAGACAAGGAAGGCTATCATGAAACCCCTGCTACACACCTATAAAAATGAAGACTCAGAGAGGCCCCAGAGCCTGGCCATGCCCATTCATCTGTGAGCTGGGCTCCAACCTCAGCTCTCTGATATAGAAACAACCTCTCTGGCCTCCTCCAGGCACCCTTGCCAAATGCAGTGGTGAGGAGGGTCAGGACACTGTTTTGGTGGAGAGGGCATGGGCTGCGACCATGGATCTTGGTTACCTGTGGCAACCTTGACCAGTCTCTTGACCAGTCTCCAGAGATGGTCAGAAATGTCTCCTGGCACAGCCTGAACTCCAACTTAATCCACTCCCTGGGGAAGAGCCCTGTGTGCCTCTGTGCACGTTCTGCCTAGGCCAACCTGGGGTGCAGGCCTGGCTTCCATGTCCTCTGTGAGCGGCAGGAAAAGCCAGAGGAGAGGCAGATAAGAGAAAGAGAGGCCACAGGGATGGCCTCAAAGGGTCAGGGCTGGCAGTGGGTGGCACGAGGCACAGCTGGCTCCTTGTGCCTCTGGTGGACATTGCAATAATTATGTCAATTAAAACTAATAAGTTCAGAGTGTAAGTGGAAAGGCAGAAAAATCAGGCAAAGTCTCAAAAACCTTGGCTGGCTAGGTTTCCATGGAAACCTGTTTCCTCACACTCTCCTTTAATAGGCTCTGATTTGAAAGGAAGTGAGGCCTCCATTCCCCCATTCCCAAAGAAACTGGGTTTCAATGGGGGTGTCATTCCCTGTACCTGAGCCCAGGGAAAGGCATGCTAAGGGTAGAGAGAGCGAACACCAAGGGCCTTGAGAGCATCCCACAGATCCAGAAGGCCTTGTCTGGCATCTAGGCCAAGCTATTGGTCTCACAGCTGGCACATCATGGCTGTGAGCAGAAATAATTTCCTAGAAGTAGGGTGAGAACTGATGTGAGTTGGAGTTGAAACCCAGGTCACCCAAGGCTTCTCCTAGTCTGCTCAAATCCCCCTGGGCTAGTGGACCCGGCAGCATCCTGTTAGATTAAAGGATCTCAGGAGCTGGCATGATTTGGAATCATCCCATAGTTGGGCTAGGAACCTGGGGACATGGTAGAGCTCACTGTGTTGTGGGTAGGGTCCCTGATAGAGCGTTCACTGTAATGAAGGTGAGGCCCATGGATCAGAGGTTCCACTCTGACCTCACTTTCCCTGGATATCTGCTAAACTCTGTCAGTATCTCCATGTATTCACAGGTACACTGCTGGGATGGGCAGGGCAGGACGTGTCCACGAATCCCTGGGATCCCCCTGAGGCTGCGGCAGGCAGGGAGGAGCTGTGGTCTTCGGGCGCTGTGTGTCCCTCTGTGGCTCTGCCTGTCTGTCCATCCCAGCCTGACCCCAGCACTGCCCAGCCACTCAGTGTACCTCCATTCCTGTTCTCACTTGTGGAATCATCTGGAACAATGTACATGCGTAGCCACACCTCTCTTCTCTCCCTTTTTGCTCTCTCCTCTTTTCCAACAAGCGATGAATTTCCCATGTCCAGTCCCCATAGCCCTGCGAACCAGTGGCCGCACCTCCAGACTCCCCAGAGTAGGAAGAACAGAACACACAAATGAAGGGCTGGCTGCTGCCATATAGGAAAGACTCCCGAAAGCTCATCTCTGATGAACCAAGGCCGTTTATTCCCACCACAAAGAAATTTAACATGCAAATTAAGAAGGATTTGATCATCCATCACTTGAAATTGACATGCTCAAGTCTGGCCCGAATCCCTGGTAACCATCACACATGGATGGGCGTAGGGCATGCGTGCAAGGCCTACAGGGAGGTAGAGAGAGGTGGGTTCCACCGAGGCCCATATGCTTCTGATCTGGGGCCTCTCAAGGCGTGCAAATGAGTTGATCATTGCTTCTTCCCGCACAGCTGGGCTGGAGAGCAGAGCTGCCATGGTGGGGAGAGGACCCCCTTCCACACTTCCTAAGACTTCCTGTGCCCCCTACCCTACTCTCAGCCAGGACACAAAAACAAGTCCAGTCTCTCCCCACTGCGCTCTAGGCTGTACAGATGACCGGGACAAATACCTAGAGAGCTGACCAAGACCCTGCTCCATGGGCTGCCCCGTCCTCACCACTGTCATCCCTCAGAAATCTCGCCTGGGACTTCTCTATTGCCCTTGCCCTAAGTGTTGTTCCCCACCAAGGCTCACTCCTCTGACATCGGCCTTGTGGGTCCAAAGTTTAACCCAGTCTCTTCCTGAGAGTTTTCCAGGTCTCCAGGGTCACAGAAACTCCTGTGAGTGAGCATGGAGCAGTGGGAAGGGATACCGGAGGGGGTTTTAGCAGCAAATGTAGCCCCAGAGGCTGAGAAATGGGAGGGTGGACTGGCTCAGAATGAAGAAGCATGCAGGTGGTTTTCAGGTTCTGAGCCCCAGAAGCCTGGGAGAGAGGTCCTTGTGAGCCCCAGAAGGTGTGAGAGAGAGGTCCTTGTGATACCAGAAGGCTAGGAGAGAAAGGTCTTTGTGAGCCCCCAGAAGGTGAGGGAGAGGTCTTTTTTCAGACTCAAATATAGGAACCAGGAAAGGCCATTTACTGAAAGAGCCTGCGTACAGGCCTAAAGGACAGCTATAGCCAATCCAAGGCCTGCAGCCACTGGTACCTCCTTAACCTTAGACCCCTAGAGAATGGGATCCCTGCCTGTGAGAACACACTCAGCTTGACCGTGAGCATGGCCTCTGGCCAGGGACCTCCTGCTGCATCCAAAACCACTTCCAAAACTTGATGGCTTAAACCAACTACCATCTATCATTCCTCTGCCAGCCCCTCCTAGTTTCTGATAGTCCCCTTAGGCTAACTCCTAGGGGAGCCTGAGACTGGCCCCCTCATGTGGCCTCTCCTTCCTGACATGGAGGACCCCGCGTCAGATGGAAGACTCAGGGTCATGGTCTAAGAGGCACAGGTAGAAGCTGCAAGTCCACTGAAACCTGTGCTGTCGCACTCTGGGGAAATACTCTGCGGGACGCACCACAAGGCCAGCCCAGATTTGGGAGAGGGAGAGAGATTCTACAACCTGGAAAAACTGCAGAAAAATACCAGGTTCGCTCTCCCAGTCCCCAAGCTTTTGCTCAGCCTTGGCCAGTGTCCAGTGGCTTCTCAATCACCTTTTCCAGATGGTGGTTCCCAGGCAGGTCCCCTTGGGCCTAATTAACACGGTTCTGGTCTACTTGATCCAGAAGTTGCCTCTGAAGTCACCTGCAAGGGTGACTTTGGAGAGTCCAGAGAGAATGTGTTGGAGCAGGTGGGTTGGAGGGACAGCGGGGGGGGGGGGGGGGGGGGGGGCAGAGTGATGGGGCTGACTCTAGATGCCCGTCTGAGCGAGTGTTCTGAGGACAGAGGAGAGTCCACTCAGGGGGCATAGCCATCACAGATGAGCACCTGGTACCCATGCAGCACCAGCGTGGGCTCTACCCCCAGGCTGCCTGCAGGTGGGGTTTACCTGGCTGCGCGAGCCTCAGGCCAGTATCAGAACCATAAGGAGGAGAGACGGCTTCGTTCCTTCCCGCCAAGGTAGAAGAATGAGTGAGCAAGAGCAGCAGCAGTAACAGTGGTGCTGAGTCAGACAGTGTGTGTGGTGTGCCTTATGGCAGGCCCTGAGCAGGCCTGTGCTGTCACACTTAAACCTCGGGGTATCACTTCAGGCAGGGACAATGGCACGTTCTGCCACCTGCTAGCTGTGAGACCCTGAGGCACGCCACTTAACCTCTCTGGGCCTTGGTTCCTTCATCTTCTCCAACTGACTAATGGAGACACAGTTCTGACGTGGGGTGGTTAATAAGGTGAATAAGGGAAAGATAGGAAAGATCTATTCCTGTGACCTGCCTTGGGGAGGGAGGGATGAGCCAGGCATGTAAACAAAAAGCTTACATATATAGTATAGTTCAGCGATGTAGACAGAGAGCCAAGACAATGGAGAAACTCAGCCATACCTTGCCAGGGGGAGGGTAGGTCATTGTAGACCTTGAGTCCAGTCTGCCTGGGTCAGGGAACTCAGTCTGATTGCACCCAGGATAGTGCCTGGGTTGCTGGTGGTGAGCACTGCAGGGTGCCAGGGAGGTCTCTTCCCAGTCTCCCCCCACCCAACTGCCTAGCAAGTTGCAGGGAGTCCCTGGAGCCCCTTGGCTCAGCCTCCAGGCTTATCAACATTCATTCATCCCACAGACATCTGGCCTGGGGAAATCAGGAGCCTGAGGCAGCCCAGGGAGCAGCATTGGGCTGGGTAGGAAGCTCATGCCAGCTAGGCAGAGCCAGGCAGGGTTCATTGTATCACAGCTCACCTGTGCCCACCCAGTACCCACCTCAGTGGTCACTCAGTGTAGCCATTGCATGCTTACCCCTCCTCATGATGCTTAGTGACAATTGAAGGGGTCTATTACCAAGTCATCTGTGCCCACAGATACACAAATCCTCATTCTCTTAAGGTCCCAGGGATCCGGAGATGCTGTGGAAGGGATAAAATTTAACACCATCCCTTCTGTCTCCAGGAAAGTACCCTCTGTGATCTTGGTAACTGGTCATAGGAATGGATGGACCAGAGGTGAAGCTGAGGATCAGTACGGCTCTAGCCCACCACAGCAAGTGTTCATCCAATTGTAGGGATGATGGCATCACTGTGGTTGCTGCCGTTGTTGCTGTTAATATGCAGAGCCCCACATAGCATCTGGCCATGGAGCGTTCCAGGGAGGGTGGAATGAGTCACAATGACGATGAGCTATACAGAAAAGCATATTTCCTGGCTCCTGACTCAGTTTCTGAGACCTAGCTAAGCTGTTGGCAGCCAGTTCTGCTATGAGGTAACTTACACATTCGCAAATATCCCCATGCCATGCAAAGTCATGCAAAACTCTGCAAGGCTTGTGGGGGAGGAAGAGGGAACATGGCACTCAGAATCTTCATGGTGGCCACACAGGAAAAGAGAGGTCTCTGATAAAGGTAGCTGTGCGGCTTTGCAGGTGTTCACTGGCTAAGAAAAGCGGAAGTGCTACAACAGGGGTAGTGCTTTGTTGAAAGGGCTGAAAGTGGGTTTTTGAAGTGGGCGTCAGGAGGAATGCAGCTGGTGAGTTGTTGTGCAGTGGTGGCAGAAGAGCCATCTAAAATCAAAAAGAATATCTTCACTCAGGTGTGGGTGGGTAGCACCTGCAGGGAACTGAGGACCCTAGAGGTTTGGATATTTGGTGCATACGTGGTTCAGGTAGATCCAGATCTCTGCACATGCCTGTTGTCTCTTGAAGGCAAAACCATGCATAGGACCTATGTGCATTGGGCCACCAACACTCTGTAGTGGCCCCACCCCACCCTGAAGATCTGTGGGATATAATGGTTGCTGGGGGAGGAAGAGGCATTTCCTTTAGTGATATAGTCCATGCTCTGGTAAACAACCCCTCAACATGCTCCTGAAAGCACCGTAGTGAAATTCACTGGGGGACTCTCTCTCTCTCTCTCTCTCTCTCTCTCTCTCTCTCTCTCTCTCTCTCTCTCTCTCTCTCTCACACACACACACACACACACACACACACACACACACACACACTGTGAAAGTAGAAGAGAGATTTAGTTAAGAAGAGAAGGAGTATTCCCCACAACTGTGAGGGAGACAAGAGAGAATAATAGGAGCTGAATATGATCAAAATACATTATATATCGCTAGTGTTATATACACAGGCTAGAGAGATGGCTTGGTGATTCAGAGCACTGCTGCTCTTCCTAGGATCTGAGTTCAAATCCCAGAACCCATGTTGGGCAGCTCACAACCACCTGTAACTCCAGCTCCAGGGAATCTGACACCTTCTTCTTGCATCCTCACACAGTTACACTTACAGCTCCTTGAGGCAGGGAAGACTGTACAGAAACACAAGGAAGCCAGTCACATCGCACCCTAGAGCAGAGAGAGAATAAATACATGCGTGCTTACTTGTTTGCTCTGATGGATATCTCCACTCTTACACGGTTCAGGATCCCCTACCTAGGGAATGGTGTTACCCACGGTGGGCTGGGTCTTCCCACATTCATTGACTTAGTTAAGACAATTCCTCATTGAGACTCTTTTCCCAAGTGATTCTAGGTCATGTCAAGTTGGTGATTAAAGCTACTCATCATCTAATAAAACCCATTATTATATATAATTATTAATAATATATGCCAATAAATAACTTTTAAAACCATGCATATGCATTTCTAAAATGCATAGGTACTCAGAGCATTCCTCAGCCTTTCTTCAGAATTAGACAAATGTGAGTTTTCAAAGCAAGCCTTCCAGCCAACCAGCCTGTACTTGTATTTCTTGTTAGACAGCTTCCCTGATTTTGTCCCATTTTTGAGATGAAGTACCTAAGGTTTGATAAGGTTCAGTCCTTTGTCTGAGGTCACATGCTCCATAGACCCTGGAACAGCTGAAACTGGAGCAAGGATGGGCTGAGGTCATAGCATAGGCTCTTTAAAACTGTTTTTTTTTTGGGGGGGGAGTGGGGACCCAATCAGAGTCATTTCCCAGATGGGGAAACTGAGGACAGATGAGGTTACACTCTGCCCCTTACTAGCTCTAGGAGCTCTTCTGTTCTGAAGCCTTACTTCTGACCTCAAGACAGTCCAGGGTAGCTAACATGGCCTCACCTCAGCCTTCCCCTCATCACAGACAGTTCAGGATGGCTAACATGGCTTCACCTCAACCTCCCCCTCATCACACACAGTCTAGGGTGGCTAACATGGGCTCACCTCAGCCTCCCCCTCATCACAGACAGTCCAGGGTAGCTAACATGGGCTCTTTTTCCTCCCATGGGGAGCCCAGGTTGTACCACACTTCAAGGTCTGGGGGAAGGCTTCCTCCTCTTGGTCAGTCCCACCTAAACTTTGGAGATGTTTCCAGGCTAAGCCATCATTCCCCATGGTTTCCAATGTCTTCCCTTCTACTCCTCACCCCTTCCCCAGGAATCTGAAGCCGCCATACAGAATTCTTTCCACTTCCTGGGCACAAGACCCCAGAACCCACCTCCTCTCCCTGGAGATGGCTCCCGTCCCTTATTCTCTCCAACTGCTCCCTTCTGCCATAGTTCAAACCTATTCAAGGATCACCAAGCCCCTCTGTGATCCTCATTCTACCCACATGCTCTTTGGGTTTTCTGTCCTCCTCATTCTTCTCCTCAGTTCATGTCCTGGCTAGGTGTATGTCCACTTGACACAAGCTAGAGTCATTAGTGAGAAAAGCGCCTCCATAAGCTCGGCCTGAGGACAGGTGTGTAGGGCATTTTCTTAACTAGTCATTGATGTGGGAGAACTCAGGCCTCTGGGAGTGGTATCACCCCTGGGCAGGTGACCCTGGAGTCTATAAGAAAGCAGGCTGAGCAAGCCATGGGGAACAAGCCAGTAAGCAGCATTCCTCCATGGCCTCTGTATCAGTTCTTGCTTCCAGGTTCCTGCCCTGAGTTCCTGCCTGAGTTCCTAGCCTGGCTTCCCTCAGTGATAGACTCCTAAGCCATAAGATGAAATAAACCCGCTCCTCCCCAAGTTGCTTTTGGTCATGGGGTTTCATCACATCAATAGAAACCACAAGACAGCCAGGACCTGCTACCACACTTACTCAATCCCTTCTCTCCTCAACCTGCTGTGCACCTCCCATAACTACCCCCCCACCAACAAGGGTTGTCAGAGTTCTAGTGCCAAGTCAAAGACACCTGTCCATCATCCCCAGTCTCCAACGCCATCACATGGGGAGCCCCCCATCCCATCTCCCTTGTGGCAAAGACCAAATTAGCCTGCCATTGACCTTGACTGTCTCATCTCTCTACCAGCTGAACATGGGTTCTGTGACCATGTTTCTCCATACCAGGCTAGGCAAACCCTTTCAGGGAAGGGATCTTGAGGGGCCTCTTCTGAGACTCTGGGGGACACAGCTGGGTGCCACTGCTCCCATCCATGGTGACACTAAAGCAGCCACGGATGATACAAATGGTGCCTGGCCTTGCTTGCAGGTACTGAGACTTGAATTTCATGCAATCCTTACCTCTCACAAAATTGTCTTCTTTGGGGTTTGTTCCAAAACCTACCCGTGTAAATACTATTCTTAGCACGCTATTGTAGACTTGAAGTGCCGTGGTTTGCCTTCCTGCTGCATACCTGGCTTAACATCCTCCCGGGATTCTTTTGTCCTGAAGGAAAACCCAAACTCCTTAGCCTGGCCCAGGAGAGCCTATGGGACTCACAGGACCATCAGCCCAGCCTCTTTCCTGCCCTCCCTCATCTCTATTCAAAGCCATGTTGGATGACTGGTTGTCCTGGATCTGGCTCTCCGACATCCATTTGTCATGCTTCCCCACCCCATCCTTCCTCCCCTCCCCTCCCCTCCCCTTTGACAACAGCTCCTTCCCAAAACCTTTCCTTCAGCTTCTCCCAGATCCCTGCCCCTCCCTCCATCTCAGGCCTCCCACCACCCCACCCCTAAGCCCACCCACCCTATCTTTGAGCAACTACAAGGCTAGAACCTCAGTCATTAGATGATAAGTATCCTTGGGGACCTCTTGTTATGGAATAAACTGTGTCCCCTTTTCCCCCAAAATGTATGACGAACCTTCAGCCCCCAGCACCTCAGAATGAGGCTTCCTTGCAAATGTAGTCAGCTCAGATGAGGTCACACCGGAGTTAGTGAGGTGACCAACACAATGACTTACTTACAAGAAGGGTCAAACAAAGATGCAGGAAGAAGCCATAGGAAGATGGGGCACAGCTTAGAGAGATGCAACCAAGGAATACATGGGAACCATGAGAGCTGGGACAGGCAAGGTCCTCCCTGGAGCCTAGGCAGGGGTGGGGGAGGGGCACTTAGATCCCAGCTACACCTTGACTTCAAACTCCTGACCCTCAAGGCTGTAAAAGAAGTTTCTATTGGGCTGAGCCACCAGATTCCTGACACTTTGTCATTAGAACAAACAAATTAGCCCTTGGATACAATAGAGACTCATATCCCCAAACACCTGGCCACTCCATTCAGGACCCTCCTGCTATGGAGGAAGAGGAGGGCACCAAGGCCCGGATTGTACTGCACTGGACAGGTCTAACCCAGACTGGGAGACAGTTTCCCCCTGCAAACACTGGGACTGGATGAGGCCTGCAGGAGACAAACTGCCCCCAGCACTACCCATGTGGTTAGGCCTCCCTGAACCAGCCCTTGGCTCCTTGAGACCCGCTTCCCATGTGATCTCTTTATCAGTGTGCTTTGATTTGCTTTCTTTCTGCCTTGGAGTGAGAAAGATCATAATGAATCATAAGCAGGTGCCAGGTGCCCAGGACAAAAGAACCCTCCTGTCCCTGGGGCAGGAAGCCAGATAATAGGGCTGTTCTCTGGGAAGAAACCTTCAAGCCATGCTTGAGAGCCACCAAAGCATAGAGAGAAGCCACACTCCCTCAGCTTGTGATTGTGTTTCCTTTTATTTGATTTTTAGCATAATAACCACACTGCCCCCATCAAGCCTTGGGATTTCTTACTTCCCAATCCATATATATGTCCAAACTGAGAGATCTCTGGGTGAATTCCTTGTACCCCAGATAAGTGCTGTCCTCCACAGCCCTTTTTTGTTTCCTGCTCTTGAAAGTGCATTTGGACACCTCCTGGCTGGATGACCTAGGGTATGTCCAGCCTCTCTGAGCCCAGGCCTTAGAATGAAAAGATGGGTAGCCTCCACCTGTGGTTCACATGGGGTAGTAAACCAAATAATGACATCAAGTTTTTGGCTCAGAACCCATTTCCACTCCCATTATGAGAGGAGGGTCTCTGCTTTTGCTCCAGACAGAGATGATTCCACCAGCCACTGCTGAATGGCTAGCCCCATTCCCAGCCCTGACCCACCCTTCTCTCCCCTCAATGGCTGGCTCAACTTTCACTCCCATTTTCTCATCCAGCCAGTTACAGGTTGAATGGGAAATGACCCCCAACAGGCTCATGTATTGAAATACTTGGTCCCCGGTTGGTGGTGCTATTTGAAAAAGTCCTGAAAACTTTAGTTGTCACTGAAGGTGAGCCCTTGAAGATTATACCTGGTCCCCAGCCCCCTCCTTGCTCTCTGATTCCTGTCCCCCATGAGGTGAACAGCTTCTTCCCCCCATGATGCTCTGCCCAAGCGTAGGTGACCTAGCAACCCTGGGCTGAACTCACGCAAAATGTAAATCAAAACAAACCTTCACTTCTTGTCTTCTTGGGTGTTTGGTTACAATGCTGCTGAAGTAACATGGGCCTCTTCTGGGGTCCCAGGCTGATAGATAACAACTTAATGAAGTCTTTCTCCTTGTTCATTGAGAGCAGTTAATTGGCCCAGAAGGTCGTAGGGTTGATGGACAGCCAGCCCAAGCCAGGGCTGTCACAGTGTTAGCAGCCCTGGCTCAATAACACTGCCAGTCCTCTCATTGAGGATCGATCATAACAGCATGGGCTGCCCCAGGGGAGGCTCAGGGTGACCAGGAGTCCAGGGCAAGCCAGAACAGCTGAAGACAATTCCTTTATTTCTGAAGCAAGTGCCCATTGCAAGGGGTCCTATGAGCCCATGGTGTACAGAGTCTGAGCACCATCTTCGGAGGCCAGAGGGACTCCAACTCCAAACTGGACTACCAAGCCACCCATTTCTTAAGAATCTACAGGGGTTGACCAGATGGCTCAACAGGTACAGGTATCTTTCACCAGGCCTGATGACCTAGGTTTGATACTGGGACCCACATGGGAGAGAATTGGACTCCTGAAAGTTGTCCCTTAGCCTCCACACACATGCCCACATACGTGTATGAATACAGTAAATAGATTAATCAATAAATTTATTCATTAAAATGTAATTAAAAGTAACAATTTTCAGAGCAATTGGACCCTCCATCTACTACTACACATGAAAGCCTGTGACCTCCATCATCCCTCCAGGATCCCCAGAAAGAGTTTTCCTTCCTGTGTCCACCTCAGACTGTGTTAGTTCCCTCCAACTGCCATGACAGATCATCACATGACAGATCATCACATGACAGATCATTACATACTTAAGGACTTGAACTGGGGCATCCCTCAGTCTTAGAATGCTTGCCTGGCATGTTCAGACTTGTCCCCATCAACACACACTCTCCATAACACACACACATACACACACACACACACACACACACACACACACACACACACACCTTTTAAGTAAGATAACACTTGCAGAGTTAGGATTTCAGTGTCTCCTTTTTAGATACACGTATTTTTATTTTATATGTATGCATATGTCTGTGGGCCATGTGCATGCAGTACCCAGAGGCCAGAAGAAAGCATCAGACCCCCTGGGACTAGAACTATAGATGATTCTGAGCCACCATGTGGGTGCTGGGAATCAAACCTGGATCCTCTGCAAGAGCAAGCAGTGCTCTTAACAGCTGAGCTGTCTCTCCAGTCCCCAGAAACTCTTTTATGGAGACACAAATCAACCAAAACACAGCATCAAATGGCACATTTATGAACTTTGGGGAGTAGAGCATGGATAGCTTTAGGGCATCCTTAGGCCTTCCCTATTGGCCATTCCAATTCAGTCATCTAGAAATTAAGTGTATAACAGTCTAGGCAAGATGGAGGAATGGCAGTCATGACCTTGGGGAATACATTAATTACTTTTTTTCTTTGCTTTGACAAAATACTTCATAGACACAACTTCAGAAGGTCTCAGTTTGGCTCACAGTTCAGGGGATTCAGCAGGCACAGCAGCTGGTGGCTCTGCCTATAGTTGCATGGTTTGTGGTGTCTTAGTGGAGCAGGAAGCAGGGCATTCAGGCTAGAAGAGGGGCAGGGTTCTACGCTCTAAAGCTCATGCTGTCGTGTAAGAAATGCCCTCCATAGGCTCATGTATTTGGACACCTGGTCCCCAGATAGTGGCTCCATTTGGGGAGGTTATGGGACCTTTAAGAGGTGGAGCCTTGTTGGAGGAAGTACCTCACTCTGAACAATCTTTAAGGTTAGATAGCCAGGCCATGATTCTATTGTTCTATCTGTCTCTGTCTCTATCTGTATGTGTGTGAGTGTGTATGTGTGTGTGTGTGTGTGTGTGTGTCTGTCTGTCTGTCTGTCTATCACTGTCTGCCTGTATATCACTGTCTCTGTTTCTCTCTGTCTCTCTGTCTCTGTCTGTCTGTCTCTCTCCCTCCCACCCCCACCCCACCCCCTGTGTATGTGTCTGTCTGTGTACATGTATGAAATGTGATCAGCCAGCTTCCTGCCCCTGCCAATATGCCTGCCTGTTGCACTGTTTTCCCCCATCATGAATGACTCCATCCTTCTGCAACTATGAGCCAAAATAGCCATTTTCAAGTTGGTTTTCTCAGGGCATTTTATCACAGCAATAGAAAAGTAACGAATTCAGGCCCATCTTCTATGGTACACTTCCTCCACACTAGACCCTACGTCCTAAAGTGGCTGCAAACACAGCACCTGTGGTAGTTTGAGAGTAATTGGCCCCCATAAGCTCATTGGGAATAGTGCTATTAGGAGGTGTGGCTTTGTTAGAGTAGGTGTGGCCTTGTTGGAGGAAGTGTGTCACTGTGGGGGTGGGCTTTGAGGTCTCCTATACTCAAGCTGTGCCCAGTGTCTCAGACCACTTCCTGTTGCCTGCTGTTCAAGATGTAGGACTCTCAGCTCCTTCTCCAGCATTGTCTGCCCGCATGCCACCATGTCACACCATGATGATAACGGACTAAACCTCTGAAAATGTAAGCCACCCCAATGAAATGTTTTCCTCTATAAGAGTTGCCGTGGTCATGGTGTCTCTTCACAGCAATAGAAACCCTAACTAAGACAGCCACATGCTGGGGACAGAGTGTTCAAATACATGAGCCTGTGGGGGACATTTGACATTCAAAACCATAGCAGGGAGATATGTGCCAGTAACCAGGATGTTAAAATTAAGTTGTGATAAACACACCAGCTCTGGCATAAAAGAGGACCCTGGGGGATGGCAGGGAGATTCCAGAAAGGGCTCTGGAGGAGATGCCTTGGCTGAAAATACAGAGGAGCCTTCCAGGATGAGATGTCGCGTTTGGAGACGGGACCAGCTGCTTTCACCCAAAGCTGCCAGACAGGAGTTTGCTCAAGCCTGAGAATGTGCTGTTTGGGGCCTTCCACATCCTAGAGACAGGGCTGGGTCTTCAGGGGCCCTGAAGCTCAGACCAGTTCCTGATCGCTGCTGCTACCCCTCATATAACCAATGCTGGCTACTGACTATTTCCCTCCTCACCTGTATCACAAGAGGATATTCTCAGTATGCCCAAAGTCTCAACCTCCCCAACCCCACATGCCTATGTGGACCAGCAGGGGTGTGTGTAAACAGACCCTTCTGCCTGGCCCAGCATCAGCTTGTCCCCATGTTCTGAAGATGGTACATTATTTGAGGTTCAACCCATGTTGAGGTTCAACATAGAAACAGACTCAATAAGATATCTGTGTGTATGATAGTATATCATCCTATATGTGATATTGCAGATGAGACTTTGAGGCCAAGAAGTCTCACAATCTGAAACTTGAGACCCAAGAAAGATAGGTGGGTAAAACACATGAGTATGAAGGCCTGAAAACTGGGGAGGCCACACTTCTAAAAGGGCTGGAGCACCAGGGACTCTAGTATCTGAGGCCAGGAGGAGGCAGACATCCCAGCTCAAGATCCAGTCTCTCCCTCCCTTCTCTGCCATTTTGTTCTGCTACAGCAGCCCTCAAGGACTGGAAAATGCCTAGTCACGTTGGTGAGGGTAGTCTCCTTTACTCTGTCCTCCAGTTCAAATGTTGGTCTCTCCCTAAAGCCCCTTCACAGACACCCAGAATCATTAAATACCAGCTTGCTGTAGGGTGGTCAACCTCAACTGTCAATTTGTCTGGATTTTGGAATCACTTAGGAGACACACCTCTGGGCTTGAGGATTTTTTTCAGAGGTTTCATTAAGGAAAGACCATCCATCTTGAGTGCAGGTGGCACCATCTCATGGGTGTCCCAGACTGAGTAAAAGGAAAAAAGCAGACTGAACACCAGCACCCATCCCTCTGATTCCTGACTACAAATGGAGTGTGACCAGCTGGCTCACTCCCCTGCCACGAGGATGGACTGTGTCCTCTCAAACTGTGAGCCAACATAACTCCTTCCTCTTTCAAGTTTTTCTCAAGTGCTTGATCACATCAATGAGAAAAGTAACTAACCCTGAGTGTCCCTTAGCCTGGTCAGGTTGACTCCTACAATCAGCTGTCAGCATCACATCCTCCCCATCCTGGCCACAGTGAACATCATCCCTTCCAGGGCTCTAGGTGGCAGGATGAGCCTGCCATGCTCCTGTCTGCCTGCTTGTGTGTCTTAATATCCAGATGGCCATCTCAGACCCTCTTTAGCCTCCCAAGGATTCTGGCAGACCTTGCTTCCCTCTCTGGGCCCACTGGCCATCTTGCCAGGCTCCTGTCCCTTCCCAGGGGTTCCTCATCAGCAGGCTACTTCCACCCCAGCCAGAGCGCAACATCCTTCCCCAGATGCCATTGCAGAAACCAGTTGAGTGTGTGTCAGACTCTTACCTGAGACATAGGAGGGAATTACAGCACGGGACAAAAACTGCTTAAAATAGAAGAGCAAGATCATTGCTCCCAGATTGTCCCTCAGGTGCTCACCATGACGTCAACCTCAGACTCCCTGTGCAGAGGAGTGTCTCTCTCTCTCTCTCTCTCTCTCTCTCTCTCTCTCTCTCTCTCTCTCATTCCCTCCATCATTCTTCTCTATCCTTTCCCTCCCCCTCTCCTACCCCCTAGTCCTCCACTCCATGAAGTAAGGTTTCTTGGAGGTGCTTTCAGTTAGGGTGACCTTATCATCCATCACAAGGTGGGTGCAGCTGTCTCAACCCTTTCCATTCCTTGGTGCCCCCTTACACCATCAAAAGGCCCACCACAGGGGGCAGTGAGATGACTCTGTGGATAAAGGTGACTGCTGCCCAGCCTGATGCACTGGCTTCAATCCTGGGGACACAGATGGCGGAAGGAGAGGACTGACTCCTACGAGCTGCCCTCTGACCTCACACGCATGCCCATGTATACAAAATAAATAAATAAAATGTAACTTAATGTCTTTCCAGAGGCTCAGTGCAGGCTTCACACATGCTGTCCAAGCCTCCGTTCCAAGCCTCCCTTATATGACCATCTTCTGGATCCAGTCCTTAGCCTGCTCAAAACGTCTCTCTCCTGCTGTGCATGGTGTCTCATGTCTGTAAAAATCCCAGTACCCAGGTCAATGAGGCTGGAGAATTACAGTGAGTTCTAGATAAACCGGGCTGCAGAAAGGGGTCTGAGAGCTAAGTGTGGTGGTGCACGCCTTTCATCCCAGTGCTCTGAGGCCAAGACAGGCATTTTTCTGTGAGTTCCAGGATGGCCAGGGCTACCAGTCTCAAAGAAGAAAAAGGAAAACTATCTAAATCAACAGCCCGCTTCCACTGTCTTTCACAGTTCTTCACATGTAAGGGAGCAGGCAAACTATTCTTCAAAGTCAACCCTAGGAATGAAGAGCTCCAAGATCCTGTGTGCATACCCAGGTCTCGTATGTTCCACATGCCAGATTGCCCTGACATGCTATGTGGCCAGGACAGGTTAATTTCTGCCCCTGGACTCCATTTTTCACCCAGGAATGGAGACTCAGGAGAGCTGTGCCTCATACATTATTTCAGGGTTGAGGTGAATCGGTTTTAAGTGTTGAGGCCTCAGGACACGGCGTTTCTTACAGCCACCGTGGCTGTTGTTAGGTGTGAGCTGCATGGTAGTGTGCTGTTATAGCACAGTATGTGTCCATGGCTCCCTGTGAATCACAGAGCCCTCTTTCCTGGGGAACTTTTATAAAAGCCAACTCCAGGAGGCTGGAGAGATGGCTCCAGCAGCTAAGGGTACAGACCTCTCGTCTAGAGGACCCAAGTTCAAGTCCCAGAACCCATGCCAGACAGCTCACAACCACCTGTAACTTCAGCTTCCCCAGAGCCAACACCCTCTTCTGGCCTCTGCAGGTACCCGTTCTCATATGCACAAACCCATACTCAACCCCACACACATAATTTAAAACAACAACTAAAAACACTTTAAAAAAAAAAAAAAAAAAAAAAAAAAGAAACTCCATCTCTAGTTGGCCAGGTCCCATACTTTCTTTGTTTCCTGTGTCATAAGCAACCTGAAGACATACACACTCACCGACATGCACACATGCACGCACCTACACACATGTACATGCACATATTGTGGTGCTTGCTACCTACTGTCCAAAACCCTATGAGAAGAGAATAGGAATGCTCACTCCCTGAGCCCAGTTGCCCAGTACTGACCCTGAAACCTGTATCAGTCCCAGCTGTCTGTCAGCAGGTGGCAGGCACAGGATCCCTGCTGACCACCAGTGGACATAGTGACCCTCTGAACATGTTTATATGAGGGAAAGTAGCCTAGTGAGAGCAGGTGCCCATGAGTGTGTATACCCATGTATACCTATGAGTCTGCAGGCTGCTGGGTTCCCTGGCCCTATGCACACATGCACAATAGTGTGTATGAATGGTGGTGCATGCTGTGGATAGGCAGGCGTATACACTCTGTGTGTGGCATGTGTGCTCCTTCTGTGTGCACGTGCGCATGCACCCTTCCTCCATGTGAGCGTCTGGCATGCATCTCCAGGCGGCTGATTTATTAACCAGGACAATACAAGGAGAGTGTGCCTATTATTCCTGGTGTCCGCATCAGCTCCTGACAGCTTCGTGGAATTGAAATATCTTATTTAATGTGAGTAAGAATCATTTTAAATATCAACCATGACACTCAAGGACTCCAACCAAAAAGGGCATTGTGTGTTCCACCAAGCGCTGGGGACGATGCAGTGCTTGTTAGGCAGTTATTTGCTCACTTTCTTGTCTCTTGTCTCTTAAAAATCCAATTATCTGTCCTGGTCCCCCTCCCCCATGGCTCTGCTGTACACTCAACCCCAGCCCTTCTCTTCATCTAGGAGGGGTAGACTGAGAGGCAGTGCCCTGCTGAATTCAATCAGGGGCGCACTTGGCGAGCGTCAGGACAGGGGTGGATTCTTGGTGTAGCTTCCTGCCCAGTCCAAAGCCCCTTCCCGGTGACCCTGTGCCTCCTCCGCACCCAGCTCCCTTGGGTCAGCTAACTGAGCAAAGCTCCCTGCGTCCAAAAGAGTCCCCCATGCTCGGCAGATGTGACAGAGCCCAAGGCAGTGCTGTGTGAGCGATGGGAAGATGTCTAAGACACAGTCACAGAGCAGGGGCCCGGGTGTGCCTGATTATAAAGGAGAGGGATTGGACATTTGAATTTGCTCACATTTGTGTAAAGAAGTTTCAAAGACACATTTGAGAAGCTACTACCTGTGAGTTTCTCCATGTGTGGGTTACAGGTCATCAATGACAGGCAGCTGGGATACAGGGAGGGTGGGACTACCTACTATATGTTTTCTATTTTAGTCTTTGAGTTTTGACTCATGTAGGAAAAGTCCTATAATTAAGTGAGCCTTTGGAGGGACTGAGGCTAGGTGAATTCAGATGTTCAGAGCCAGCATCAGGCTCCTCCTCCTTGAAAATCAAAGGAAAGTGACTAGGCTAAGGGTTTAGAAGCCAAGCAAGGAAGTCTGAGCTGTCCTGGTGCTTAGAACAGTGTCACACCATGTTCTCTTCTTGGTCCTCTCCTCTGAGCCTCCCCACGTCATCCCAGAACCTTCCGCCAGTGGCCCTTACATTTGCTCTCTCATTCAAAAAGCTTTTGTGCAAAAGCTGCCCTGTGCCTGGAGATATTCACATCCAAGATGGCCACCATCATGCCCACTTTACAGATAGGGAGTCTGAGGATCCAAAGCTTCGGTAGCTCATCCAAATGAAAAGCAATGAAAGTCTAGCATGCATCTCCTCTGCAGGAGAGTCCCAGCACTTTCCTCCCTCACCACATTTCCTCTTGGTGTGGCAGGACAGTCAGGAGCGAGCTGCTCATCCATGACATTTCATCCATGATCGCTCCTGATGGACCTGAACCAGCGCTGGCTCTTCCAGTTCCCTGCTGGCCAAGTGGCCACAGGTGAATGGAGTAGAAATGGGATGGTCCCATTTCTGTGGCCTGAGGGTGTATGTCCTCCCAGCCATAGTGGGGACATAATGACAATAATGAATGTGGTTACTGTCATTACTGGGGCTGCTTATGGTGTATGCTGAGTTTGCAAACCAAGACCCTGACTGACTGACTCCCTTCCATCCCAGGCGGGCAACAAGAGCCTCATTCTGGTGCTATGTATAGGGCTCCCCTGGTAGAGAGGCAGTGTGAAGAAGTGTTGCTTTAAATAATGGTACCTGCAAGCCTGAAATAGGTCTCCCAGGCTGCAGCAGTAACTTACAGACAGTCAGGGAAGGGAAGGCGGGAGGAGGGTGGGCAAGGACTGCCGGTCCAGGGAGCATGCCTGCCCTCCACTACAGGACACAGGAGGGCCTTCCCCAAAGCTCAGGGAACAGACTAGCAGCTTATGTCCTTCTTCATGACCCCAGGTGGGGCCTGGGGCTGTCTGGCTGAAGGATGTGGACATCCGTCTTTGGCAGAAATTGGGTTTCATTAAAGTTTAAATTTTGCCACGCATCACTGACATTGGCAAACAAATTCAGCTTGAATGAGTCCCTGGTGCATTTTTTATAATGTGTACTTAAATCCTATGCACAAAGTGCACTTTTTAAATTTTATCTTTAAAATAAAAGCAGTCTATGTGTATGATAAAGATGATCCCAGTGACATAGGAAGATGTAAGATTTTTTTTTAAAAAGTACACATGTCCCTCCCCTTCAGTCCTGGATTCTTCTCCCAAAAGAGAAAGAACACATTATGGATACACTGTCCCAAAAATATTTGTGTGATTGTGTGTATATGTGCACATACAAATGGATATTAGTATACACACACACACACACACACACACACAAGTATACTGTTTCAATTTACCCAAATGATGTCCTAACATGTACAATTTTTTTTTTAACTTGAGGATAAGGTACAATCTAGACTGTTTTTATTGAGTCAGTTTCCAACCATTAAGAATTCGATAACACTTCTCCAAACAGCAACATCTAGGGATACATTATCTCCTTGTTCCTAACAGTCAGTTCTGAGGTTGTTTAGCCCCTCGTACAACCTTGTATTTGTATTTTGATTCATGTACCTCTCCCGTCTCCCTGCTTTGATTTCTCTTCCTCACCCTGGGTGTCTTGGAGACTTTTCTAGTGCATCCCACACAGGTGTTCTGCTCGCACTCGGGAACCACAGCATCATTTATTGATCTAATTCTGGTTTGATGGACATGTCTGTTGCTTCTAGTTCTCACTGTTTCTCTCCGCTTCCACAAGCAGTGCTACAGTGAACATCCTCGTACATATTTTTTGTTCTGTCACACTGTTGCAAGCATAACTAAAGAGCCCCCTCCAGAGAGCACAAGTTCTTGTCCAAGAATTTACATGTTCTAATTGCCATAGATTTTTGCCCCAAAGGATAGACCAATTCCCAGGACCACCAACAAACCTGCGGGGATACCTCCCTCTCTTCCCTTCCACTGCCCTTCCCTTCGCCTCCCCTTCCCCTTCCTCTTCCCTTCCCTTCCTCGTTGCCTCCCCTTCCTCTCCCCTTCCCCTCCCCTCCCCTTCCATTCTTTCTTGTGTTTTGACAATCTGACACACAAATAGGGTCTTGCTTTAATTTCAGTTTCTTTCATTACGACAGAGGCCAAGTATCTTTTCATGAACTTCTCAGCCTTTCCTCTTTATTTCCCTTCCCCTGATTTTTTTTTCTTAACAACATCAGATTGCATTCTTTCGCTTTCATTTATCATCATTGTGTGTGGATATGTGTGGGGCATGCACACCTGTGCTGGCACACATTTACTTGAGTTCTGGGGATAGAACTCAGGCCCTTGGGTTTTACTCGCTTTTACTTGCTGAGCTATCTCATTGGCCTCCAGGTCCCATTTCTAAAAGCAGATCATCTTTCCAGGCAGCCTCTTCTCCCACCACCCTCTCAGGCTCACCTACCCCTTTAAAGACCCATGCACTTTTCCCACAGCTCCTTGGTTCAGAAGGGGTGGAGCAGCAAGCAGGGGGCATGGACTTGGGACAGTGCTGAGAATAAAGAAGGGGGCTGTTTACCTGAGAGAGCTTAGGTCTCCCCAACAAGGAGCTTAGGGACAAGAGAAAGACAAGACCTATGGCCACTGCAATAGATAACAGGCTACAGCAACAAGAAGGTTCTGGTGATACTGCAGAGTCCAGGAAAACTGTACACATGCTCAGTCATATACCAGAGTCGGGCAGTCCCCAAATGAAGGGGTGTGGCCTCAGCCTTGAGCTGGTTCACAGCCAGGCTCAGTGGGACCGGACCCTGCCTCTTATTATGTGTGGAACTATAGGTCAGTGCCAAGGTGTATCTGATCCCTGGAACTCTGAAATGGCTTGCTAAGTACCCTCAAGAGTGTTAATGTTAATGTGAGGATCAAGACAAAGCCCCTCCAATGCCAGCAGGGACAGATTGCAACTGTACAGAAAGCATATTAATGGAACACTAGCATAGGGAACTTCACAGAAAATTTAAATTTAAATTGTTGTGTAAGTTACCTTTTTATTAAGGTTCTTTTTATCATCTCAGAAATATATTTTGGGGAGGGTACTAGCCATTTGTATTTATTTTTCTCTCTCTAGCACTTTATAATATTATTTTCTGTTTTACAATGGTTTTTGCTTGATTCAGTTTCCTCTTTGGTTGATTGGTTTTAATGATCTTGGCAAAGTTAAAAAGTTGATAGTCTTTTGCTGTGAGATGTTCTGTATGTTAAATGTGTTACTCTGATTGGTTAATAAATAAAACACTGATTGGCCAGTAGCCAGGCAGGAAGTATAGGTGGGACAAAGAGAGAAGAGAATTCTGGGAAGTGGAAGGCTGAGGCAGAGAGACACTGCCAGCCACCGCCATGAGAAGATGTTAAGATACCAGTAAGCCACAAGCCACATGGCAACTTATAGATTAATAGATATGGGTTGATTTAAGATATAAGAACTAGATAACAAGAAGCCTGTTGCAGCCATACAGTTTGTAAGCAATATAAGTCTCTGTGTGTTTACTTGGTTGGGTCTGAGTGGCTGCGGGACTGGAGGGTGAGAGAGATTTGTCCTGACCATGGGGCAGGCAGGAAAACTCTAGCTACAGTCTTATGTTGATCCATATTTTTAAAGTGCTACTTGTCCATGGTATCCAAGAGTTGGGGAACTGCTGTATGAAATGAAGAAATCTATGAAAAGTGTCTGGAACACAGATGGTACCATCATTGGGAAGGTCATGATGATGATGACCATGATGATGATGGCGGTGGAGAGGATGGTGGTCATGATGATGGGATGGAGATGGTGATAATGGTAATGATAGTAATAATGATGGTAATATGATGGTGGTGATAATAGTGATGATGTGATAATCATGGAGAGGACAGTGATCATGATGATGGGGTATTGATAATAATAATGATGATGAGTAATGATTATGGTGATGGTAGCAGAGATGTTGGCAGTGATGGTGGTGGTGATGGCTAAGGTGGTGGTGGTGATGATGATGACTAGAGCTGGTAAGGATGATAATGATAGTGGGGAAAATATGATAATGTGGGAGTAATGATGATTACTGTAATGGTGTTGATGGTGCTGGTAATTATGACTATGGTAATGGTAGTGACATGATGATGATGGTGACAGTTATGATAAAGAGTGATGATTATAGTGGGAAGAAATGATAGTAATAATGGTGATGGTAGTGACCATAATGATGATGTGGTAGTAGTGATGTGATGATGTTGGTAGTGATGGCATGAGGGGTGATGGTGAACATGGTGGGGAGGAACGATGGTGATGAGGATGCTGGTTATGGTGATGGCGATAGCAGCAGTGATGATGGTGAAGGTGGTAATGATGACCGTGGTGGTGGTATGGGTGATAATGATAATGACGGTGGTGGTGGTAATGGTGGGAGAGGTAGCAATGACTGTGCTGTTGGTGACAGTGCAGATGTTGATCATGGTGGTGGTGGTATGGGTGATAATGGTGACGATGATCATGGTGACAGTGGAGAAGATGGTGGTGGTGAATGGTTATGATGATGGTGACCGTGAGAGTGCTGACGGTTGTGATGATGGTGATGTAATGGCAACGATGGTGGTGATGGTGATGGTAATGGTAGGGGCAAAGATGATGGTGGTGATTGTGGTGAGGTGGTGATAATGGTAGTGGTGACGATGATGGCGATGATGGTGGGTCCAGGCCAAGACTCTTACAAAACTAGCAGCTCCTATGAATGAGCTACTCCATCCCAGTCTTGGCATACCCTGGAAATAGATGCCTTTTAATTTGTCCACCAAGGTAGCTGGACAAACTCAAGGACCCTGAGAACTGGGGAGAGATATCAATGATCCTAACGCCTCTTCCTCCAGGGACCCTGCTGGACCATTGCCTAGTGATACGAAAGGTCATCTCTCAGGGCCACCGTCCCCATCCCCACTTTACCTAGTGTCCTCTTGTTAGAACCCTCTTCACTGACCTGCATCATTCCTGCCTCTGCTCTCCTGCTACCTGCCCATCAATGCCAGCTCTGTGGTCCTTTGGGTGACAAGTGCCTGAGGAGCTGATTGAGGCCTTGGCTCTGAGTCAGGCATGTGGACAAGAGCCAAGCCCTCTGGCTCCAGAGGCTCTGTCCCCAGCTCCACTGTGTAGCACTGTGTGTACATAAAGGAAGAGCTGATGGAGAACACTTGGGGTGATGTGTAAATTTCCCTGCCTCTGTCACCTGTCTCTTTTGATTAATACTGACAATACAGCCTGTGTCTGGCCAAAAACCAAATGTCCCCATCTTCTCAGTGAGTCACAAGCAGAAGGGGACAACAGCCTCTAACAGAGCAGCCCTGGGAGGCATGGTCATGGGCAGGGAGGTGTGGCCATGGGCAGGGGGCATGGCCATGGGCAGAGAAAAGGACTTTAAACTGAATCTTGAAGAGATGAGCAAAGTCCTATGGCCTACGGGAGGGACCACATCCTATTGATAAGGACTTGCTGGGATCCCATGACATGGCCCAAGAGCTTCCTCTAATCTTCATTCAGAGTAAGGTGACCCCATGACCTTTGACCCTGAGCACACCTCTGAAACTACCTACCTTACTTATTGGCTGTGTCATCTGTCCCCCAGGTACATGATCACCAGCCTGGACCGCACCCACGCTGGCTTCTACCGCTGCATCGTGCGCAACCGGATGGGGGCCCTGCTACAGCGGCAGACTGAGGTCCAGGTGGCCTGTGAGTAGAGTGGGGGCTGGGGCAATGACGCGCCACTACTGCTGCCTGTCACCCCTGTTGTAAGTCAGTGGAGCCCTTCCTGCATGGCCAGGTCAGTCCTTTCATTGGACACCTGGTAGAACTGAGGCTCGGAGTGGGCATGGGAGCGCTCCAAAATCACACTGCTGATCAGTGGCTTACGGTTCTCTGTGCAGAGGCTGGAGAGCCGGACACTCCCCGGCACTCTGTTCCAGAAAAGCATGACCTTGACTCTGTCATCCTCTAGCTCATTCAGCAGGAGCAATGGTTGCAGTGACTTTACTGTCCTCCAGATAACTCACCTGGAGCAGTCAGAGCATAGGGTTCCCATGATCTTCAGGAGGCATTGGGAGACGCCTCACATGGGAGAATAATAACCTTAGGAGGGGAAAAGGAATGATGTATTGGGGCTCCCAGAAGTACCAAGGGGGCAGAGGTTAGAGTAATTGGTCATTACTCAACCTTGGTGGTTGACTCCTTCTCCTCAGTGACACCAAAGCCCAGAGAGGTTTCCTCAGGTAAGAGGGAACAGCAGTGTCAGAATACTAGGTCCCCCCAGGGACCACCACCCCCAAAAGCACTCAGCATCCCTTCCCCAGACCCACTGCTTCCTGAAAGACCGGCTGCTTGCTACAAAGGAGACCCATGGTGGGTTCTTTTAAGCTGGCCAAGGACACATTGGTGGCCACAGAAGTCTGGGAAATCTTCGAGGGTGCTGGAATTTTACAAGAGAAGCTACCTCTGAAAAGTAACAGCGGAGTGAATACCAGGGAGAGGCTGCTATGGGAGAGAAGTCGAGGATAGAAAGCATAAAGAAAGGAGAAAACCTCAAAGCATGTCAAAGAATGTATGTGATAATTAGGGAAAACAGCCACAATCAAAAGTGGAGGACAGGCCGGCCCATAAACCAACATCAAAGACAGCTCAGTTCACACTCTAAGAGCAAAGTCCGAATCTCAACACTGGGTTTCAGGAAGCTGGCAGTGCTGGAGGATGGCCATGGGGCCTCTTACCTTAGTGCCAGGCATGCCCACCTTTGTGACATTACGACATGATGCTGTCATTTACAAAATTTACTCTCAAGAAGCCTGCATTCTGCCGGGCAGTGGTGGTGCATGACTTTAATCCCAGCACTCGGGAGGCAGAGGCAGGTGGATCTTTGTGAATTCCAGGCCAGCCTGGTCTACAGAGCGAGATCTAGGAAAGGCGCAAAGCTATACAGAGAAAACCTGTCTCGGAAAAATAAAAAATAAAAAAAGAACCCTGCATTCAAGTTACAAAGGAAAATACACATTCACACAAACCTCATAATGTCTGAAGGACATTTCTGATTGTGTGTTGCCCACATTCATAACTATAGGGCACATGCAGCCCATGGACTATGAATTGGACACACTAGCTTCTCATCATGTCCCAGAAACCTGCAGGCATGGAGCTGGGGAAAGCCTCCAGAGAGATTGTACGCCCCATGTGTATGTCCATGTGCATGTGAGTGTATGCACATGTTCAAATGTATTCATAAAGGTTGATCTGTCTTTTGATTTTTGTGTGTAAGGAGAATGAACTTATCTGTGTGCAACTGTGTACACATACACATGTGTCTAAAATACGTGTGTCTGGGTCAATATGCCTCTGTGCAGTAGTGCATGTGTTTGTGCAGATGTGTGTCCACACACTGCATGGATTTGTGTGTGCAAATGTGCACATAGGTATATAATTACACATACACACAGCCTGTGCTCACAGGTGTGTGTGTGTGTGTGTGTGTGTGTGTGTGTGTGTGTGTGTGTGTTCATCTAGAGATGTGCAGATCTAACTTGACCTGTTCTTTCCTCTTGGGAGGGCAGGAAAGAACATGTTCCCCCAGCTTTCTCCATCAGTTTGTCTCTGTCTGTCTGTCTCTCTGTCTGTCTGCTTATACAGGGTCACCATTCTAAGACCTGCTGTTTTTCCCAATCCCTGGCTCACCCTCCCCTCTTTTGCTATGCCCACCTGGGGGCGGGGGAGAAGCTGGCTCCTGTGACTTCAAGCAGCTTGCTCCCCAGTGGCCTTTATAGGGATCCTGGAGCTGAAAGGCCCCACCCCAGCTCCCGCCCCTCTAAAGAGGGCTTGTGACTTGGGTTCTAATGAGAAATTAATAAGGGCAGCTGTCTAACAACTAATGATAATGGCAGGGCCGTTTTTAAAAAAGATTCTTTACATGTTTTTAATTACAGCAATTAAGAGGAGTCAATAAAACCTCTCCCCTGACCCAGCCCCTCCCTGGCCCCATGCAGAGTCTCTTCTTTGTGTTTTAAAAGTCGCCATAAATTTCTGCCATTGAGCGAGTGGAATGAATGGCCAGGAGATTGAAAAGGTTCTCCAGACTCGGGATTCCCATGAGCCAGGCTTTCACTACATCCAGTGCCTGTTGGTACCTCTCTGTTCCCCTCACCTGGGTGATGCCCTGTCCCCCTCCCCTAGACCTTGCTGACATGCTCAGAATGGAATTTGCCATCCCATCCCATCCCACCCCACAATGCCAAACAGGGCATGGCAAGGGCCTGCTTGTCCTGGCAACCAGACCCACTTACTTCCCTTGTCATCCGTGGGATTCAGCATCACTCTGTAGATGTGAAGACTGGGCTGAGACTGAAATGCCTCTGAGTGGCCAGCTAATCCTGGTTGCCCATCTACAGTGTGAGTGTGGAGAAAGGATGAGACAGCAGGTACTGTGCAGCCTCTTGGGGCAATGTGACAGGTTTGTCATGAGCGTCCATTGCGGAATGTTTACATCCGTCACGTATGTTTGTATACATCATGGCTGTAGCTAGCAATGTGTAGTGGCATATGCCTATCATCCCAGGTCTCGGGACTCTGGAAGAGAGGGATGTCAGTGGGTTACAGGCCAGCCTCAGAAACATGGCAATACCCTGCCTGGAGAAAAAATAATAATGAGTGCAATTGCTGTAGTGTCCCACAGCATTCCCAACACTGTTCCAGGTAGTGATGATACAGCAGGAAACACATCAAGATCCCTCCCTCCAGGAAAGCTAAGTCATCTATACATATAATATTATATATATGAGGCCCATGAATGAATGCAATGTACTACAAGAAAAAATGGAGCCATATGAGAGGAATAAGGGAGAGGGGCAGGAATCCTACTCCATGAAATAGTGGAGAATGACCACTAAGGACGTGAAATTGAGCAGTCTGGTAGGAAGGTGGGTGAGCCACATAGAAGGAAAGATCATCCGAAGCCAGGGAACCAGTGTAAAGGCCCTGTGGTACACTTGAGGGTCTGGGATTGGGGTGGCCGGAGCAGAGCGAGGCCAGCAGAGAGCATCAGAAGGTAGACTGGGGGTATGGAGCTTTGGGACAGACCGTGGCATAGTACGCTGCCCTCAGGATGAGCTGGAAGTCACTGATGGTTGAGGCAGGGCTGAGGTAGGATCTGGTGGAGAGATGGGTGTTCTTTCCATGATAAATACATAAAACCACAAGGAGATACCTGGCCATGTGCACCCAACTGACAGAACCCAGCCTGCAACCAGACCACGTGCGAAAGGGATACACCTCTATAATTGGTAAATTGATGAGATTAGGGAAGTAGTGGGGGGCATAATTAGTCAAATTACCGTGTATGCGCCCTCCCAGCCAGCGATTGCATCTTTGAAATGGTTGCCCTAGAGGGCTCCCCAGAGCCTGTGTGCAGGGCGGGTCATGGGGGAGGGGGGCTGTGCACAGCATCAGCACCATGTGACCCAGTGAATTCCAGGCAGCTATGAAGATGACTGAACTGAAAGCCAGGATTTCAGTGGTATTGGGGATGCCACAAGAACCACATTATCCACCCCTCCCCCAAAAAAAGAGACCACATACAGAGTAATCCCAGAGGTGAATGTTTAAAAATAGGTTGAATTAGCCATGGAAAGCCTGAGTAATCCTGTTTATGAGGACATATGGGTAGGTAGCCCAACATTCTGGAGAGAGGTTAGCCCTGAAAAGGCCGGAATGGGATGGGGAGGCAGCCAGGGAAGGGAACTGAGTACCCACAATGTCCTGACTTTTGAGCTGGATGTTGACTTTTTTCTTCAATTTATACATATAATTATATTCATTTTTGTATGCATGATCCATCTGATGATTTAAAGATAAGTAGGTACAAGGATGTATTCTGCAGTAGAATTGTTACCTCACAGGCCCTTTTAAGCGCTAACAAAGACATCAAGTGTGAGCTCCAGGCCACATCCTGCTGTGCCTCAGGCCTGCGGTCCTCTGCTCTGGTGGGAGTGTGTCTGGAAGGCTGGCTAGGCCCTGCAGGGCATAACGTGGTGGGTGGGTGGATTAGCAGCATTTTGGGGAGTTAGCAAAGAGAGTGAGGAAAGTTCCCAGGGGACCTGGACCCAGCCTGTCCTCCTCAAACCCATTCCCCTGCCTCCCTCCCAGCCCCCCCCCCCAGCTGTTCAGTACATCCCAGCTGAATGCAATGAGCTGAAAAGGGCAGAAGTATACAATGGATGCTGCCTGCTTGGACCAGGGGCTCTCTGAGCAGATCCTAGAGCTCATGTGACATTGAAAAGGAGAGGATTCCTGGGGCCTGGGGGTCACAGTAGGGTAGGGACTCTGAAGTAGAAGTGTATAGGATGGGATCTATGCAGACCAGAGACCAAGGCTAAGACCGTTTTTCCTCTACCCATCCCACTGTAAAAATATACACACATGCCAACCTACAACCATCCACACACATGTGAAAACATATCCAACCATCCAGCCCATCACACACACACACACACACACACACACAACCATTTACTCTACATATATGCATCCCTCCACATATACAACCATCAACCTATTCATAAAACAACTATACATAGCCACATGCAGTCCATCCACCCATACATACAAACAACACACACACACACACACATATATATATATATATATAAACATAAAAAAGCATAATTCAGTAATCCATCCCTCCATCCCTTTCTTCCTTTTCAGCTACCCACTCCCCATCAGTCCAGTCCTCCATGCATCCATTCCCCATGCAGCCCTCCATCTCTCCATCCATGCAGTAACCTCACCCTACTGACCTTTTACTTGCTGCCTATACTCTTTCCTTCTGTCCCACCTTATAACTTTTTCCTTACACACCACACACACACACATATACACACACACACACACACACACACACACTCACATGCATGCATATACACACATGCACAGGTATAGACACATGTGCATATACACACAAGCATACATGCATGTGCATACACACCTAGCTACACCTATGCCTTATTTATGCCCCAGCCTGAGGAAGGTTTCACTAGCGCTTCTCAGAGAACTCTGTCCTTTCCTTCCCACCAATTGTCACAGATGCCACTAAACACGTCCTTGTGGTCTTATCTGCCAGGCCATACTGTGAGCTCAGTAACCAGGTCTTTCCTTTCTTTAAGATTTTTCTTTCAATTTTATGGGTATGTGTGTGCCTGTGTGAGTCTGCATACCATGTGCATGCAGAGGCTCGAAGAGACAATAGAGGGCACAAGACCTCCCTGGAACTGGAGTTACAGACTGTTGTGTGTCAACACGTGGATGCTGGGGGCTGAATCTGGATCCTCTGCAAGAACAGCTCCGAGAGACCAGGTCTCTTATCAGCACCTTCACAGAGCCCACCTGACATGCAGTGGGGCTCCATGAGGAGCTCTTGGTTCTAGGCAGAGCAAGGACCTAGCCACCTGGTAGGCAGTTGCTTGTGAATACAGTAGAGTCCAGATATCTGTCCATGCTGATCACCTCCGAGGAAGTAGGAGAGAGCGTGGGTTTCCGCGGAGAGTGCAAAGCAGGGAGGGTGTGCAGAGTGCAGCCTCACTGTGCTAGACCCTAACTGCTCAACGTCGGATCAGCCGCTTCATCTCCATGAACCCTCATTTCCTCGCAGACCAAATGGAGCTAATAAAACAAGAGAGAGTGGGGAGAAAGAAACACTATTATCATGAAATTGCTTTAAATTGTTTAAATCTATCTTCTGAGTTCTGCGAAAAGTTTTTTTAAAAATAGATAAAAATTATTATAAGAACTAAAATCAGCCTGATTTATTGATGTGACTTTTTTATAGATAGGGCCAAGTAATGGAAATTAATAAACAACTAAAAATGCATATTTATTCAAATCTAGCTTGTCATGTTATCGGAAGCTCAAATGAGATAATGCATGTGTAGTCTGTCTGGAAAGAGACCCGGGGTAGGGTAAAAGCTGGGTTTTCATTCTATTTGGATGGTTTGGGATAATCTTTGTTGAAGAGGTAATGTTTACACTAAATCATGAAAAATGTACAGGATTCCAGTATTTTAATGCTGAGAATATTAGATATACTTATTTGGCAGCTTTACAGTCTTCCCGTTTCTATGGCTGCATAACAAATGACCCCAAGACAGTGTGGTGCAGAACAATGTTTTAAAGCTCACACTACCAGTCTGGAATCTGGACAGGGCACAGTGGGGACAAGACATAGCCAGTCCTGCTTGGTGGCAACTGAGGTCTCCATAGTGGACACAAAGGCTGCAGGTGAAATCACTCGTGTTCATCTGGGCATCTAGTGTTGATGGCCATCCCCTGGGAACCCCAGTTCTCCTTCATCAAGGTATTCCCATGCACACTCAGCTGAGCTGCCTCACAACATGGTGGCTGGATTCTAAGGGTGAGTATCTCTCAAGTAGAGCCAGGCAGATGCTGGCTCCTTTGAATGACTTCACCTTTAAGACCATGTAGCATCCCTTCCAGCATGTTCTATTGATAGAATAGTCTTAAGCTCCCAAGACTCAAGGGGAGGGTATATGTGGGAGAAGTGTGAGTCACACTGTAATAAGAGCATGTGGGAAGGGGGATAAATATTGATTCAGGCACCTTTGGGAAGATGCTATCTGGCATATACACATCATCTCATACAACCCCGGTACAACTCACGAGGAAGCTACCCTTGTATTTCGCTTTTGCAAGAAAGAAAATTATAGTTCCTCAAAGTCAAGGGTCAAAGACTTGGGTGCATGGGGCCAGGATTTGAATTCAACACTTGATGTCTCCAAAGTTACTATATAATGTATTCAGTGCCTGCCAAAGTTAAAACAAAGATGCCGTCAGTGGCTGTTTTCTTTTAAAACACTAAGTTCCATTATGAAGGATGCTAGAGAGCCAAGGTACCATGGTGAGCTATGGCTCATCCTAGTAGCATTATGGGCAGGTACGTAGCAAAAATAAAGCCTAGCTGTGGGAAGTAGCTTGTATGCCACTCAAGGTGGCAGGCCAAGACATGGGCGTTAAAGCAAGAACGGCTGTTTGCAGTCTGGTTATGGAGAACCTGGAATCCAAGCAAAGAGGATCTAGACTTTCCTGGGGCAATAAGGAGACCCCACAGGCTCTAGGTGAGAAAAGAAAGAAAACAGCCTAGGACAGTGTGTGTGGAGGGGTAGGGATTGATCTAAATGTAGATTGGGATCCAGTGGCTCAACCAATGGGCTAACTTGTCGGGAGGGCCTTGGTTCATGAAACCTAAGGAAGAACTGAGGACTTTGTGGGGGATGGGGAAGAAACACCAATGACTGAGGATTTTGAGCTCAAGTGACTAGGGAAAGGGGTGGGTAGAGAGCAATAAACAGGACAAAAAGTAGAGCTTGTTGAGGATGTAGCAAGGTCTCCCCAACCTCCCACCACTCACCCACACCCACCCACACCCACCCACACTCACCCACACCCACCAACACTGTTAGCAGACTGTTAGGAATGGTGTCTTGGAGCCCAGGGAAGAGTTGGCACTGAAGACCCAAAAGTTGTTTGCAGAGAAGTCATGGTCAAGGTTAGGTGAGCCAGCAAAGGATCAGGATGTCTAAGAAGGTCAAGTCTGGGCTGGAGAAAGTGAGCAAGCGTGCTAGCAGCCTTACACGTGGGTGTGCTGCAGCAGCTGCAAGCGATGGACTCAGGAACTCAGAGGTCCAGGTGTGTTCCACGGGGCCTCCCATGTCCTGGGAAAGTGGGAAGTGGGGAGCACCAAGTCCCCAGGAACTGCCTGAGGTGGGGTAGAAGAGCTCAGGGCTGCCTTCAGCCAACAGAGCAGTTTTCAAGCTTGGCTCATGCCGGAAACACCTCAGAAATACTGATGCCTGAACCCCACCCACTCCAGCTCTTACCTCTGGGAAACAAGAGGTCCTAGGGTGCCCCTGAGCCCTGGGAGGCTCGCTGATCCAGGACATGAAGAGACCATGGAGTTAGGAGTTGACAAAAAGCTTCTGCCACAGTAGGGCACATGTTTTTTGTAGTTAGGAAGGGGATCTTGGGTAAAGGCGAAACAAGGGCTCCATAAGCCATAGTCTAAACTCCCAGTGCAGATCGGCCTGCTGGTCTGGCAAGTGAAAAGAAAAAGGGAAAGATATAAAAATGACAAAAGGTAGACTACTAAATCTATTATGAAAAGAAAAAGAGAGAATATGGTTATGATAAGATAAAAAGGAAGATTATGGAATCTACTTTTAAAAAGGAATTACTTGTTTTAAATAAGATAGTGAAAATTTTTTGGTCTGAGTTTATCAGATGTTACTGGACTGGACATTGTTAATATATATAATGGAGTTTTTATCTGAATCTGTCAAATGTTAATGGACTAGACACCATTAATGTAATTTTTGGCTGTATATATTGCATATACTTATTGGATAGTTTTTCTTGTATTAGTTATAAGCTTTCTTTAATTTTAGATAAAAAGAGAGGAAATGTGGTGGTATTGTGTTCCCCAAAATATTGTGTACCTTAATAAACTTATCTGGGGTCAGAGAACAGAAAAGCCACTAGTTAGGCAGTGATAGCACACGCCTTTAATCCTAGCATTCCAGAGGCAGAAATCCATCTGGGATCTCTGTGAGTTCAAGGCCACATTGGAAACAGCCAGGCATGGTGACTTTAATCCAAGGAAGCAAGCCTTTAATCCTAGGGAGTGATGGTAGAAAGCAGAAAGGTATATAAGGCGTGAAGACTAGAAACTAGCAGCATTTGGCTGGTTAAGCTTCAGGCTTTTAAGCAGCAGTTCAGCTGAGACCCATTCCGGATGAGAACTCAGAGGCCTCCAGTCTGAGGAGACAAAACCAGCTGAGGATCCAGCGAGGTGAGATAGCTATGGCTTGTTCTATCTCTCTGACCTTCCAGGATTCACCCCAATAACTGGCCTTGGGTTTAATTTTATTAATAAGAACTTTGAAGATTCATGCTACAGGCAAGCCCAGGTCTAAATGTGTCACAGTAATAGAGCAGAAGATGGAGTGAGGACTAACAGGGGGATCCCCATCCACACTCCCTACCAAAGAAATGGGAAGCTTTGAGGGTGGGGATCCCAATAGCAGTTTTTAATTCGGGTGCCTCCAATACACAGCCAACCAGCGCTTGTCGCAGGGGAGCATGGATGCTCATCACTGGGTGTCATCAGTCTATGGGTTCTGACCAGGCAGGTCCAGGGGCTCTGGGACTCTACATGTCTCAAGGCCCCCAGGGTACCTGTGCTGTTGCCTCATGCATCACACTTGGAGTCTCAAGGATATGCATTCATTGTCAAGGTCATAGAAATCCAGTCACTCTTTCCCAAAGCCCACTCCAAGACACTGCTGTGGGAACCAATCCCTTCACCCCAGTCCAGCCCAGCAGGCAAGCACACAGGAGACCGGAAGACCCCTAACCACCCACCCCACCACCCAGTCCACCCATGCCTGCTCAGTGATTTCTCTGTTCTGTTTCCTCCTGGCTCACAGAAGATCAGGGCTAGCAGCAATGTCTCCGCTTATCTGCCAAGGGCTGGGCATGCTTTAAAAAGAGCAACGGAGTGTTTATGTTCAGAGGAGGCCTAACTCATTCCAACATGCCCAGCCTTCCCACTGCCTAAGGGCACAGAGGTCCGGTTCCAAGATCCACAGCCTAATCCCCTGCTATAATGAAATAGCTCCACAAGGCAAGGAAGGGGGAAATGCAACCTAATTCCAGAGTTCAAGGTCTGAGTTCAAATCCTGGCTCTGTTCCTTGCTATCTATATGACCTTAGACACATTAATTAACTTAGCTGAACCCACCTGAGCAGGTTTTTCCATTGTAAAATGTGTGAAATAATGAATGATAAGCCTCTCATGGCTGTTGGATAAATCGAGTCAAGGATGCATGGGTACAAATTACACAAAACCTAAATGTCAAAGCAGGGCACATCACATAGACTACTAGTGGAGGTGTCCAAGAGCATGCCCTGTGACAGACCTTATTGTCTGTGAATGCCTTGAGCTGTATTCATAGCTATCCTGGAATGTGTGCCGCCAGGCAAGAGTACAGACAGGCTGGACACCCCTGGGGGGATGTGGGGCGCTGCAAGAGAGGTGGCCTTTTCTTCAGGACCTTCCTCTTGACCGCATTCTTTCTCTGCTCAGCAGTCCCAGAGACTGGATTGACCCCTGACCTCTTCATCTCCTCTCCCTACAGACATGGGGAGCTTCGAGGAAGGCGAGAAGCACCAGAGCGTGTCCCACGGAGAAGCCGCTGTCATCCGAGCGCCTCGCATCTCCAGCTTCCCCCGGCCACAGGTGACCTGGTTCCGTGATGGCCGCAAGATCCCGCCCAGCAGCCGCATGTGAGGTCCTACTCTGGGTAGACTGGAGGGAAGCCGGTCCTGGGGGAGGAGGTCTGGGGCCAGATGGAGTCTCCAAATGCCAAGGAGGGCCCTTCCTATAGAAACGTCTCAGTCACTCTGTAACACAGCCAGCTGGGCACTCCCCTGGATGGTGAAAGAAGTTCGGTTTATGAGGAATTTTCTTGGAATATGCGTGCAAGGACCAGGGCGTTGCCTCCACACTCAACCGGAGAAAAACTCTGCTCCCAGAGGATTTAAGTCACCCAAACATGCCCATACAAAGTTACTGTTGCCATAGGAACAGGCCCAGGACTCTGGCCATGGCAGGGGTGGGTGGGTGCAGGTGTTTATACTTCTTGGGTGTGGCTGGGCTTACTCAGTGTATTTTGACTGCAAAGAGTTGGTGTGGCCAGGGAAGGCTGGAATAGACACACACAACCCTTTCAGCATGCACAAAGACCCCTCTGTCTTCCTCTAGCCTCAACTGTGGGCTTAGCAGTAAAGGCAACACCCTTCACCCCCCAGCAGGCTTCACCTCCTGAGCTGCTCACTCAGGAGCTACCCCAGGCTTTCCTCTCCACTCCAACTCTCCCATCCTTGGAGAAAGACTACCTTCTGCCAACCTGCCCTGGCTGGCTACAACTTGCAGCCTGTGCAGACTGCATGGGGGGGGGCCTACCCCCAGCCCCACCACCCTGGTCTGTAGGGAGCAGAGGGAGGTGGGGACAGGTTTGCCTTTGGGAAGCATCAAGTCCCACAATAGAAGCACAGTAATAGTAGCTTAAGTACCCGGGCGGTTGTTGCAGATGCCTTTAATCCCAGCAGGCTAGGAGGCAGAGGCATGAGGATCTCTGTGAGTTTGAGGCCAGCCTGGGCTACAGAGTGAGTTCCAGGAAAGGCACCAAAGCTACACAGAGAAACCCTGTCTCAAAAAACTGGGGGAAAATTTAGTAACATAGTAATATAGCAACTACAGAAGTTGCAGGTAGTGGAGTTAAGTTCTCAAGACTGTGCTAAACACCACACACATGTCCCCTCCCTCCCGGCTGAGCAGCCGGTGAGGAAGGAAGGAGGCACTCTCTGCCTTGTTCTTTTTCCTGTTCCAAGAGTATATCCTCGCAACTTTGCCACTCAGTGTTCAACCCTCACAACAGCCCCCGAAGCAGTTGACTTCACCCCACAGCAACACTAAAGAGGGGCAGCCGAGGTTCAACTGCTTTTCCAGATCTTTCCTATCTGCTGAGTCCTGATAATCCTTGCCTTCCGTGAAACATATGTGCCGACAAGCACACAGACACAAGTAAGTGCACACAAGCACACAGACACAAGTAAGTGCACACAAGCACACAGACACAAGTAAGTGCACACAAGCACACAGACACAAGTAAGTGCACACAGACACAAGTAAGTGCACACAAGCACACAGACACAAGTAAGTGCACACAGACACAAGTAAGTGCACACAAGCACACAGACACAAGTAAGTGCACACAGACACAAGTAAGTGCACACAAGCACACAGACACAAGTAAGTGCACACAAGCACACAGACACAAGTAAGTGACTGTGCTTCACGGAGCTGATCCTGACACAGCGATTTTCAATCTGACCCCGTGGGAGCTCTGAAATGAACCTATCCTTAGGTTCTTGCCTAAGGCACTTGGACTCAATTTGAACCCCTTTGGCTGTCAGAATTTTTTAAAGCTCTCTGTTTGATTCTAATGTGTAGCCAGAGTTGAAAACCATCCTCAGAGTCAGGCTTAGTGGCGCACGCCTTTAATCCCAGCACTTGGGAGGCAGAGGCAGGTGGATCTCTGTGAGTTCGAAGTCTGCTTGGTGCACATAGTTCCAGGACAGCCAGAGCCGTCAAGATAGTGAGACCCTATCTTGAAAAAAAACAAAACAAGGGGAGAGGAAGAAAACTATTCTCGGTATGTATCAGCTATTTACAACCATGATGTTGCTGTGTAACAAAACATTTCAATAGATCAATAAGCATTTACTGTGTTTTTCTTAGGAGTATGCAGATTGGTGGTCTAGCCTGGGCCAGGCTAGGTCCTTCTTGTGATTGGGCTCATTTGTCTGGGGTCATCTGTTATTGACTGTCCTGGAATGAACTTTTGCTAAAAGGCAGGTTACTTGGTCACATTCCACGTGCCCCATCCTCTTGCCTGTCAGCCCCAGCACATTGTCTGGATGTTTCACAAGAGAAAGGGAGGAAATACACACATACCAAGCCTCTGCTCACATCCCATTGATAGAAACCCTGACACAGCAGAACTCAGACAGAAGGCTCTCTGTATCCACAGCACTGGGCTCTGGGTCTCGTCCTGAACAGATGGCCAGCAAGCAGCACGAGGCATGGGTACCCAGCAAGGTGAAGGGTGGAATATACTGCAGATGGACAAGTGGACAGCTGCCCTATGAGTCAAAGTGTGCCCCCACCCCAGGCCTAAAACTCAATAAAGCCAGTTGAGTGGATCACCCATCATGCAGCTATTGAGATCACACTGTGGAAGGGAAATGGTCTGCCACAGAGATGCTGGGGCATGTCCATGAGCCCCAACCCCATCCTAACTCCCTCTCTGAGTGTATCTCTTGGACCCCAGGTGTATCAATAAAGGCATCCTGCAAGCTAATCAATTGGCAGTGACTGCCTGGAACTCAGAGCTGGAAACAGTTCTGAGGCTCCACCAACACTCATGGGAGAAAACATCATGGTTTGATTAGTAATGTCTGCCCTAACTGTGGAAGGGGGCATGTTGGCACTCACCTACCACATTTGCAGAGAGAGATGAATCCTTTACTCCAGGCTCTCTTCTATGATCACTTTCCTACCACCATTCTTCATCCTTTTCACATCCCCATCCTCCAACCTTATCTGCTTCTCATGCCTAGCACTTTTGCCAACAGGCTAGAGCAACCTTGGACTGTGGAACTACACCCGCACACATACACCTGGTTATGCGTGACCACTCCCATCCACTTTCATAAACACGTCTACCAAATTTATGATGAAGCACTAGAGGAGTTTTATTTTGGTAATTATAGCAAATTAATATTCATAGGTGAGCAGCAAGGCTCCCTGGAAGCAAGTCTCCTGTGTCTGTGTGCCTGCGCTCGGTATCTGATAAGTGCTATTAGCCGGCAGGCTGTGCAGAGCATGAAAGGCTGCACTATCTGCAGAGTGTGCCTCTCACCACCAGGCAGGACTCAGCCCCAAGCCTGCTGTTGAAAAGGGACATGATTCCTAGCAGAGACACACGCTGGGGGCTTTGGGCGCACTGTAGGATGACTTACTCACTCCTTAATTAAATTATGGATCCAGCACTCTGGGAACTAAGGAAGGGGCTGCTGAGTGAGAGCAGCAAATTGGAGGCAGAGCTGGGGCTAGGCCCGTCATGGTGAACAGAAGGAACAAGGGGAGAGGACCCAGCCCCTGCCTGAGAGGTGAGCATTGCTGTTGGTGCCCCACTCAGAGTTCCTCTCCCCAGCTTCTCCCGGTATGGCTGTATGGGGGGGGGGCGGCACGTGCAGCAGGCTGGATGCTGTGGGCATCCTGGAAAGGAAGCACAGCATCCTTCCACAGTTACCTGAAAAGGGACAGTCGACAGGGACCCCTCCTGAGAGGATCAAAGTGACAAGTCAGAGAGCCTCTGCCACCCATTCCACTCCATGTCCAGAACTTGAACCCATGCCCTGTGGCTTCCCAGGCTCCATGGCTCCCCAGGCTCTGTGGCTCCCAGGTTAGAGTACTGGAGTCGGCAATGCCAGCCATAGTAACCAGTAGACCACATTCCAGGGAGCTAAAACGACAAAAGGTAAGGTTCTGCCCATCCAAATTCCAACCTGGAGCTATGGACAGGATGGGTGACCTCACATAGTCACCTGAAACCAGGGTCACTAGAGCTCTGTCATCACCAAAACTGACCTCCAAGGTTCCCCTGCTCCAGCAGAGGGGAATGGTTCCCATTGTCTGACATTAGAGGTGTCCGCCACTCCACCCTCACCCCAGAGGAGGGAGATGCAGAGCTATGCCTTGCTGCCCATCAGCCACAGCCTCGTACAAGAGAAGCAGCTCAAGGCTCCTCTTCAGACAGCTTTTACAGTGTCTTGGTCCACTTTCCACTGCTAACTGCACCAACCTACAGACAGACTGAGTTAGAAAGCAGAGCTGTGTTTGGCTCTGGAGGTCCGAGTTTGAGGGGCCTTAGCTGGTCGTGACCTTGCTGGCAGTCATGAGGAGGTACAGGGCATCATATGACTGTGTGTGTGTGTTCTGGTCTCTTCCTCTTATGAAACCCCCAATATTCAATCATGAGGTTCTTCCCTAATGACCTCCGAACCCACCCAAATCAAGCCCTACAGCTCCACCCCTAAATGCCAGGGTCAGGTAAAGTCCCTCCCCTTTCCTGCCTCATAATGAGGATTATATTTATTTCAACTCATCAAGGATGAAGAAGACATTCAAACCACACCCAGGCCACAGCACTCAAACTCCCACTGGACATCCAGGGTCAGACATATTCCCTTGGGGACATGTATACTGGCAGAAATCCTGGCCTCCACTACTAACTGTCCATGGTGCTCTCCCACAGCTGTGGCAATCAACTATCCAACAATCATAAAAGGTTCACTGGGAGTAAAGTCACCCCTGCTGGTTGAGAACCACGTATGACACATACGGTGTGTGTGCACCATATCGTCATCTGCATATCATTAGCCTTGCAAAACCGCCACTCCCATCCTGCATTAAACACCATGCCACATCTAGAAAACTCCCTAAAAGAACAAAAAGGGTCATAAATCCTGTTCTAGAAAAACTTTAACCCTTTCCTAAACTCTCCCCTTCACTCACGAATAACGCCCTCCTCCAGTAATTCGCTCACAGAATGAGCTATCTAAACTCCCAGTGTCGAGGGATGGGGAAGGACAAGCAGAAAGCTCAGTCAGAACATGCACAAGGTACAGCCAAGGCTGAGAGTGGGAGTGGGCCGGCCGGAGGGGCTTCCCAGTCAAGGAGGGACGAGTTGAGTGTGCTCCTTCTCTGGTACAGAACAAGTGGGTCCCCAGGAGACTCTGTGAGACCCGTCCCCATAGTAGAATGAATGACTCAGGGAGCTGGGTCTGCATGAGTCCTGAGAGTCCCTCCATCCTGAAACCAGACTGTGCCAGAAGAGGGCTATGAGGATGAGGACGGGCAGTGGACTGTGCCAGGGACCAAGTGACAGAAACAGCCATGAGGCTGGGAGATGTCTTAGCAAATACTCTCTTCCACCTTTGCAAGGACGAGAAGACGGGGCCCAGCTAGCATCGGAGGAAAGACATGATCCTCAGAGGCCAGGGACCCACACCAGAGCTCAACCCCAGCTCCACCCACCCTGCACAGCCCAGACCCTTCCCCCAACTCACAGCTTCCCACTCCACAATCCACACCTAAGGACAGGGCTCTAGGTGAGACAAGGAGGCCCTCAGATGGAAAGATGGTCACCAGCCCAACCCCACATCTGGCATTTAATATATTTTAGCATGGTGCTGGGAAAGCTGGACCTACCTGATCCAAATACCCTAAAAATCCGTCCATCCTGAAGTCAGACTGTGCCAGGTGAGGGCTGTGGAATGGGTTGGTAAGGTGCTTGCCTTGAAAGCCTGAGAAGATACTAAGCACAGCATGGGGGCTCCCACTTGTAATCCCTGCACTGGGGAGGCAGAAACAGGAAGATCCCTAGGGCTTCTGGACCCTGCCCAGCCAGCCTAACCCACTTAAGGAGTTCCAGTCCAGTAAGAGACCCTGTCTCAAAGTGGGTGGACAGCCCATGAGGAACAACCAGCATGGTCCTTTGGCCTACACACACACATAATACGTGCACATGGACACACATAAACATACATCCAGACTCTTGTTTGCACATGTACACACACATACACACATAACACGTGCACATGGACCCATATAAACATACATCCAGATTTACACACACACACACACACACACACACACACACACACACACACACAGTATTCTAGCATAGCTATAACTCTATTCCTGTCACCTCATTAGCTACAGATAAGAAGAATTCTCCATGGGGAAAATAGGGCATCACTAGGGTCCCTAAGCTTTAGGGGCCAGACAGCCTGCCACCCTACTGCCCAGAACTCCCCTGATGGTGTGAGGACTCTCAGCCTGAAAAAGCCCCAAAATGAGGAGCAAGAGGGTGGAGACAGCACAGCCAGGCTAGGAGAGAGCTGGGCCAGAGAGACATTAGTGAGGATGTTTATCTGAGAGCCTGTTTAAAACTCTGTAACATTCACCTAATGGGAAAATTTGAAGAGAATTCAACTGGATTTGTCCTTGTTAAACTAACATTAAGGATGTTTAACAGCTGTCTCGGGCACATCGCATTACAATCCGGAGACAGACTTGGCAAACTAATGGTTTTGTTTGTCATCAGGAGAATGGGTAAAAGGAGCTGGGCAGAGCTGGTGTGGGCAGCACTCCAGAACCCCTTCACACCCGTTTAAGGGGATCCCTGGCTCCCTGTCTTCCTGCCTGCTGACCTTGCGATGAGAACCGGGAAAGGGAAGCAGCTTGGAACAAAAGGCCCAGACCCTGTGGACCAGCCCAGTTCACAGGGGGAAGGGGAAACTGATCCCCGGGGTGGAATCTAGAGGGGGATGGCCCTCAGAAGTCTGGTGCAGACGAGCTGTGGCCTTGGAGTCTGCTTCAACAGGTTTAGGAAGCAGGCCAACCCGGGGGCCGGGAAGATGGCTTCATCCAGACAGTGCTGGCCTTGCAAACACAAGGACCTGAATTTGATCCCAGAACCCAAGTGCAAAAAGAAGTTTGCTGTAGCGAGTCACAGTTGGAACCCCAGTGCCGGGGAGACAGAGACAGGCTGACCCTGGGGTTCACTGGCCAGCCGCTCTAGCTGAATCCATGAGGTCCAGGCCAGTGAGAGACTCTGTGTCAACAAACAAGGATGGACATCTGAACAACACCTGAGATTGACCTCTGGCCTAGACACAGACACACAGACACGCGTGTTCATTGTCAATCACTCATTCACTCTGCAAACTCTTGGCAGAGGCAACCTCACAAAGCCATGGAAGCTGTGACATGGACAGGAACAGAATCCCAAGAGGGTCAGAGAGAATGGCCCTAACCTGACCCTGGGATGGGCTCTGAGAAAGCCTCAGCTTCAGGGGATGAAGGGATGGTTGGGAGGTGGTGGGCAGCACCCCAGTCATGGTAGTGCTGGGGTGGGGCTGGGGACCTCTTGGAGGCTGCCAGAGGAGGAAGTACAGTCAGTCCACGTACATCAGATCCCCCAATCACACCCCCTGGCTCCAAGCCTTTTGGGCCCCTGTCCAAAGAATGCCTTGCCTCTTCTCAGAGCCATCACGCTGGAAAACACCCTGGTCATCCTGTCCACGGTGGCTCCCGACGCTGGCCGCTACTACGTGCAGGCTGTTAACGACAAGAACGGAGACAACAAGACCAGCCAGCCCATCACTCTTGCCGTGGAGAGTAAGTAAGCCCAGGGCCCGGGACGTCACTGAGCAGAAACCAGAGGGTCATTAAATCTCAGGAATGGGGCTCCAGGGGGCTGTTGGGAAGATGGAATGGTAGGGGAGGCAGGGCTGGGGTGGAGGGGTGGAGCTGTCTCCAGAGGAGGAGGAGGAGCCACAGCCTGAGTAGGGGGACACCGTGAGGGAAGCCGATGAAGGTCACAGGCAGGGGGAAGTGGAGTTCTGGAAGGTGCTTCCATGGCAGACACAACTCCGGGAAAGGGCAGGCTTGTTATTAGCACTACCATGTCCACTGGAGGTTAGGAGAAGGCAGTCAAGTGAGAGAGTGTGTGCTCACATGTATGGATGCCAGCCACCCCAGGCTCAGGTGCGGATGGAGAGAACACCCGTGGAAATCGGAAGCTCATTTTCAAAGAAGTACACACTAACTGTCTGCCCAGCTGGCACATAAAAGTGCTGTTTCCGCTCCAAGCCAGGCATTCCTCTCAACAAGCTCTTCTCCAGATTTCTACCTCTGCCCCTCTTCAGATGCGGCTCTCCCTGGGAGAGACAGGTCCAGGAGCTCAGCCCAACATAACCCACGCCAGCATCCTCCAGCACAGAGACACTCACTCCTTCAGATGAGACCAGAGCAAGGTTCTCCCCACTAGACTGGCCTCAAGGCTGGAGAAGGTGGGGCCGATGGCCAAGGTGCCTCCTAGGCTGGCCTTCATCACTAAGATGAAGTCAGGGTTCGGGGACAAGACCACCACTTCCTGTAGCAGCTGAGCACCACACAAGCTGGGAGAGCCAGATGTTCACATACCTCCACATCTGTATGATTCCCACTCCCAAAGCGCATCTCATTTATCATCCGTGCTGCACCCATACACATCCAGCAGCAGCAAGTTTAGTGTCTCTGCCCCCCTCTTTTCCTAGCTTCTGTCTGCCAGTATCTAGAACATTCCCAGCCTCTGCTGTCCCCTCCCTGGGCCCTCTGAGCTCCAACAGGACTCTTTTCTGTGAAATCTGAATTAGGGGTGGAGAATCCACTCTGCATACTGTCCAGGGAGGGTCATGGATGTCACCTTTGACCTTGACCTGGGCCAGGACTATCTATACAGGAACAAGGAATTTGTCGGCAAGGGGGAATGCTTTTTCTAGAGATTTCTCGGTGATAAGGTTACTCAGAGTCTCCTGGAATCCAGACATCTTTTTCAGGCATTAGTGTCAAACTAGGCACAGCACAGTGGGGTGAGTGTTTGCCTACCACACACAACTCTGGTTTCCACCCCAGTGCCACATAAAAACGGGTTGGTAGCAAATGCCTGGAATCCCAGCATTCAGGAGGTAGAGGCAGGAAAATCAGGAGTTCAAGGTCATCCTTGGCTACAGAGGGAGTATGGGGTAGTCTGAGACACATGAGACAGAGAGACATGCTGGGAATGGTGGCGCCTTTAATGCCAACACCCTGGAGGAAGGGGCAGGAGGGTCTCTCATTATGTAGACTGGGCCGTTCTTGTCTATATAATGAGATCCTGTCTCAGAGAGAGAGACGGGGAGGGGAAGAGGAAGAGGGAGAGAAGCACACACTGAGAGACAAAGTCATGGAGTGAGTTGTCCAAGTTAAATCCAAGCATCTTCTTTTTTTTTTCTTTATTAAGAAAATTTCTACTCACTCTACATACCACCCACAGATCCCACCTCCTCCCTCCTCCCATCTCCCAGCCCTCACTCCCAAGCCACCCCCCATCCCCACACCTCCCAAATCGAGGTCTCCCATGGGGAGTCGGCAGAGCCCAGCACACTGAGCCTAGGCAGGTCCAAGCCCTTCCCACTGCACCAAGGCTACACAAGGCGCCACACCACAGGCATTGGACTCCCAAAAGCCTGCCCATGCACCAGGGACAGATCCCGATCCCCCTCCCTAGGTGCTTCCCAAACAGTTGGAACCAAACAACCATCTTTCGTATCCAGAGGGCCTAGTCCAGTCCCGTGGGGGCTTCACAGCCACTAGTCTACAGTTCATGGGTCTCCAAGAGTGTGGCCGGTCATCTCTGCACTTCTTCCCGTCATGATCTCGACGTTCCCCACCTGCAGAATCCCTCCTCTCTCTCATGGATTGAAATCCAGGCATCTTCTTGAGTGACTCAGTTTACCCCAGAGCCCTCCTCTGTTCCTCCTCCAGCATCTGGCTCCTCCTCTTAAGAATTGAGGCAGCCCATGCTGGCATTTTCTGTTCTACCTCAAGTCACCCCAGCCTTCCAAACAGCCCAGGTGAGGCCAGAGAGCCCCTCCCGCCCCCCTCATCTGCCTCTACCCCAGTCTCCCTCATTCCAAAAGCCCTCCATTTCTGCATCCTCGACTGTGATTAAAGCCGGATCTGGAGCAAACTCGGCTGATTTTTAGCTAATTTCCCTCCCACGAGTGATTGCACTTCAAAACCCTGTGCCTGCTCTGACACGGTCCCCCAGCCTGCCTGCCAGCCAATTTGTGAGAGCAATTGCCACATCGTCGCCCACCAGCAGCTCAGCTCCCCTGTTACCTGGCTTGAAGCCACACCCTCCTTCTCCGTCCTCCTCCCTTCCTTTCCCCATCAAGCTCTGCTCCCTTCAGCTCAGCAGCTTCTGAACAGCCCTTGGGGGAGCCATGCTCATTGTTAATGGAGAAGGAAAGAGTCAGGCTGGTGACCCCAGAAATTACCCCAGCATCACAATCCTGAAAGTTCACACCCATCTGATACACACACACACACACACACACACACACACACACACACACACACACACGGATTAGACTTCTACTATTGTATAGAAATATAATATAGAATAAAGTAGAATATAAATATGAGCCCCAAATATCATTTAAAATTTTTCCAGTGGCCCCATTTTATTCGCTTATATTACTTATGTATTTTATTTTTTTTAGAATTGGTTTCTTTGATTTTGTTTTTGAGGCAGAATTTCATAGGGCCCTTGAACTCCCTATGTAGCTGAGGATGACCTTGAACTCCCTGTGTAGCTGAGGATGACCTTGAACTCTCGATCTGCCTGCCTCCATCTCTCAAGTGCTGGGATTACAAGCGTGCACCACCACACTGAAGCTTACCTCATTTTTCACAAAGTAAAAAGGAATAAGCAGAATTCATTTTATTAATGTGTTTTATTTAACCCGATGTATCCAAAATATCCTTTTAGCATGCCATCAATATAGAATATATTAGCAAGATATTTTACATCGGATTTTTTTTTTTTGGCGTGCTAAGTCTGAAATCTCTGCGTGTCTTACACTTGAAGCGCATCTCAATTTGAATGCTAAATCTTCATCTGAAATACGTGATCCGTATTTAGATTTCATCAGATTTACAGCCATAAAGGTATAGTCTTACGCCAAAGTTGTTCCACTTCTACTTAAAAGTGTTCTAATAACTGGATTGGGGAATCCGCTTTTAATTAAATGTAAATTAGTTAAAATTAAATCTCATTAAATCAAACGAACTCAAGCCACATTTCAGGAGCTTAGTGGGCATGCGTGGCCTGTGGTCCATGCTGGAATGGCCTGGACTTTGAGGCCTGGATACCCTGAGGATGGAAAGCTGTTGTCCTCGGGGTTGGGAATGAGCAGGTGTCCATGTCCATCAGGTCTTTTCCGGAAAGAGCTAACGGCTCTTTGATGCCCACTTGCAGCTCCTGGGGCCCAGTGAGTCACGTGCTCCCTGAGCCTGGCTGCTTCCACTATATGGTGATAGCTGAGGCAGTGCTGAGAGGGAACTGTCCCTTGGCGCCACTGTGACAGAAATAGTCCTAGGCTGCTGGGTCCAACATGGCTTCTGCTTGGAGAGCTCCGTCTGTGCCTTGTCCCTGGGACCTTTTAAACCAGCAGTTCTCAGAAAGATGTCCTCCCCGTCTAGACTTGTCTATGAGGTCTCAGCTTGTCTGTTGAGGTTCTGGTCACCACAGCATCCCAGGACTGTGGGGGCTGTTATGATCCATACACTCCAGAGCCACCTTGTTGATTGTCCATCCCAGCCATGCTTGTGAGGGCCTGATCTACTGCAAGATCAATAGCCCCTCCCCAGGTACCAGGTCTTGCCTCCCCAGCCCTGACCGGTGGCAGGACCCTCACAAACATCAGTTGCTGCCACAGAGGCCCAAAGCTAAAGCCTCAGCTTCTGCCCATTCTGCATCATGGTATTGAGGGTTATCTTTAAGCCTTTATCTAGAGCATGAGTTGAATGCAGCACACATCTGCATTCTGGTGCCTGGACTGTGCCTCACCACAAGGGGTCACAGGACACCTGGTGGGCAAGGAAAATGATTCAGCACAGTCTCCCAGCAAGCAGCACAGGACAACCAGGTATGTCCTGCAAAGGTGAGTGGCACCACACCTGGTGGCTTCTGACACCACCTTTGCTATCCTCTGCTCAGAGGCGTTGCCTCCTTCCTCGGGACGTAAGGCTCTGGGCACTCTGAAGGCTCCCTGGCGTCCTCTCTACAGAAGTCCTCCGTGGCAGATGGTTAGGCTGCCATTATCCATACTCTATATTACATTTATTTGCGGGGCGGGGGCACACATGCCACAGCACACATTTGGGAGTCAGAGACAACCTGAAGGAGTCTCTTTCTCCTTCCACCATGTAGGTCCTGGGGATCAAGTACAGATCCTCGGACCTGGTGCCAAGGGACTTTCACTGCTGAGTCTTGTAACTGGTTCCCATTATCCATATTTCATAGGTGACAAAAACTGAGGGGACTGGCCAAAGAAATAATATCATCCACTTCCCGGTGGGTTTTACTAGTCACTGGCAGAGTCAGGCATGGGACCCTCACTAGGTAACCACAAGCCTGGGCCCTGGGCACCACTGTGCTCTTACAGGGTCCATGTCAGAAGGAAAACAAAAGTTCCTCTTGAATTGCTAGCCACAGATATCTCCCTCCCCAGCTCTGCCAGAGTCACCCTAGCTCAGCTGCTTCTCCCAGCTTGTTCCCATCTTGGATCCCAGCCCATCCTCTCACCCAGACACCCCATTCCCTCGCCCCCGGCCTGGCCCTATTGCCTGAGCTGCAGGGGCCTGCACCCTACACTCTGTACCTTTCACGGGTCCCCCTGCACCACCACTTCCTTCTCACAGGAAGTAAGAAAGCCCAGCTGCATCCAGGCTCAGCCTTCATCCCTCCTCAACTTCCTGAATGGATGCCAAGTCCACACACACTAGGTGGTCCCAAGCCTGGCACCTCTGAGCATCTCCAGCCATCTAGACATGGCATCACCATCTCAAACAATGTGATGACAGAATCCAAACACATCTCCCTTTGAAACCCAGTTTTCCCCAGGACTTCCCACTCCTCTACAAAGGGGCCCATCTCTAGGCTTCCAGCCTCTCAACCACCATGACCCTTCTGCCCTCTTCCTCCACCCCTAGACAATCACTGTGGCCTGCTGGCTTCCTCTTTTCCAGCTGGGCTCACACATCTTCAGCCACCCAGCCTAACCCAACATCACCCAGTCAACTCTGTTCCATCCCCACGGTGGGGATGGAAAGTGGGCTTCCTAGCATACGGTGCCTCTGACCTTTTGTTTGCACTGTGTTAAGAATGATGCCGAGGACACATGTGGGTTTGGCTGGGTAATGTATTAGAACCATGGAGCCCTTCCCCCAGCAGGCCGGAAGGAGTGGTCTGCAGAGAGGCAAGCAAGCCAAGATCACGAGCTCTGCCTCCCTCTCCTTATCTCTGAGGGCCACCACGGTAGTGTCTACACCCTTGAATACTTAGTTCTCCTGTTACAGAACACCCCTCTTTCTTCTCTCAATACCCCTTCAAGTCTAGGGGCGTCTCTGAAGCCCTACACCCATCTCCAGCGTCTTGAGGCTCTGCCTTATCCCTCAAAGGCTGGGTATGGGTATCTCTCTCAGTTGGGCACCCTTGAGGCTCTGAAACTCCCATTTCTCAGTGACCCCAAGGCCAACACTCAGCTGTGAGGCGGTGGGGACATCTCTTCCCCCACACTCACAGACTGTCACCAGGAGAAGGACTACCTTCACTGTGTGCCTACTGTGCGCAGGCGCAGGGCATTCTGCACCCATGCTGGACCAGCTGAGCCGTCCCACTCCAGCCTCCCTCCAGCCTCACCGCGGGCATCTTTAAGTCTCTAATGAGCTGGCATTGAGGAGACTCCCAGCTTTCCTCTCTAGGATGCCAGCTCCTACCACCTCTCTGTGTAGGGAATCCCCCATTCCTGATATCCAACAAGCAAGATATGTTGAGCAGGCACCTGAATTCACCCTGCCCAGACAGGTGCTACACTTTTTTTTCCAGTACTAAGAATCAGACCCAGAACGCACAGATACTAGGCAAGCACGCTATGGCTGAACTGTGTTCCCTAGTTCCTCTTAGTTTTCATTTTGAGACAGGGCCTTGCCGGGTTACACAGGCTGGCCTTGAATTCTGTCTTCCTGCTTCAATTCCCGCTCCCCCCCCCCCAAGCAGCAATGATAACAGGCTTGGAGCACCCGGCCTAGCTCTGGTGATGACTTTTTGGTTTCGGGGGGAGGGTGTTGTTTAGACAGGGTCTCCTACAGCCCAAGCTGATCTTGAACTCAGTATATAGCTGAGGATAGCCTTGAACCCCCGATCTTCCTACCACATGCATTCTGGGATGACAATGTGCCACCATGCCCAGTTGTTGTTTTGAGACAGAATCTCGCTATATAGCCCTGGCTGTCCTGAAACTCACTCTGTAGACTGGGCTGGCCTCGAACTCACAGAGCTCCACCTGCCTCTGCCTCCCAGGTGCTGGGATTAAAGGCTTGAGCTGTCATGTCCACTACCATGCCCTATTTCTGCTGCTGCTTCCAGCTACCATGTTGGAAATTGAACCCAGAGCTTCTTGAATGCAGGCAAACGCTCTACCCATTGAGCTATGTCCCAAGCTCCAGGTAATGATTTTCATTCCCTCTTTGTCCCTGAGAAAGCAGAGACTGGGTGGAATAGAGTAACCTATCTAGGTCTCAGTCTCTCTGTTTCTCTCTCTCTCTGTCTCTCTCATACACACACACACACACACACACACACACACACACACACACACACACACACACGTGCGCACCCTACCTGGGACAGAGCAAGCCTTAGACCCAGGTCTATCCTCCTTTCCCTGTACCAGGAGTCCTCAGCCACCATGGTTCCCCTTCAGCCCTGTAGGCTGCTGTCTGGACCTGGCCACATGCTCCCGGAGTCTCAGTGTCACGCTAGCAGTCCTCATTATTTAATCTCTACCTCCCCGTACCTCGCCTTCCTCCAGGCTGTCTGTTTATCAGGCCAGCAGCCCCAGCTTGGACTCTAACAGTCTGTCTCCTCGGTGTGGCCCATTAATCTGGGGCATGGTACCTGCGCGCGGGCATGTAATAAACAACTTAGAGCACACGTTTATGGATTCAGCTATATCAGCAGCTTTCAATCCGATCGCACTTTACGGCACCTACATGAGGCTTTATATTGTTGCAATTACTCTGCTTTATATGCTGCCTTCTTGCCCCTGCATTTTACTTTATTTTTACATTTTATTCCTATTCTTCCTTGGCTGTTTCTAACAAGGCCTAGAGCTCAGCTCGGAAACCTGCCTGGGCTGGCCACGGTGGCTCACCGCGGCTGCGAGGATCTGGTGCGCCCTCCTCCTGGCCCGCAGAGGGTACCCCCACACCCACACCTGTGCAAGCGGTCACAGCCTGCTCCCTCTAAAGAGTCCTGGAGGGGGGCCAACTAGATAGATCTGTTGCACAAGAAAAAGAGTCCTCTCTCGGTGTGTTTTAAGAGCTGGGAACAGGTGCAGAGCGGATGTTGAGGCTACAGGCAGTGCTGGGCCTGCGCTGACCCACAGAGAGGAGCCGGGCACCTGCAAGGGCCCAGAGTCCACAGAAAGGCTTTGATAGCACCCTGTCCGCACAGCAGGACTGCTTCTTTGCCTTTGGTTTCACTCACGGAAGTTCTCTTTCATTTTCATCGTGCATTGAAAGTGGACAGTGATGATGGGTGTACAAGCTCATCAGTCACATGAGCGTGTTTGCACACCTACAGACCAGCATGTACATGTTCTGCGCTGGCAACATGGTGGCTGCCAGGACTAAGCATCAGCTCGGGGCGGGCCGTGACAAAGCCGTGTGTCCAGCCTTAAGCTCCATCCATTCATACTGTCACGGGTCTGCAGTTAGAGACCAAGGTCAGGGAGTCGCATGGCAGAGCCCGTGAGGACATGATTCCTGATTGGGACTAATTGTCGGCTCATTCACTGTGTCCTCCTATGGCTGAAGAAGAGAGGAAGGGAAAGGGGGAGGGAAAAAGAAACAGAGACAGAAGTAAGGGGTGGAGGGAGGTAATACAACAGGGAAAGGTGACAGAGCTGAAGAAGAAAGAGGAAAGAAATAAGAGATGAGAGGAGAGAAAGCGGGGAACAGAGAGTCTGGAGGTACTAATCCCACAGCGGTGGTCACACCTTCACAACCCTAGCCAATCTCACCAGCTTCTACAGACGCACCTCCAAAGCCATCATATGGGCATTAGGGCCCCAACATATGAGCCATCAGGAGACACAGTTGGGCCCACAGCCAGCACCACCTCAGCTCCCGTGCCAACGCCTGGACGGGTCCCATGTAGTCACCATAACAACATGCCACCACAGGCAGGCTTTTTAGCATAAGAACAGATTTCTGGTGGGTCTGGAAGTAGAATCGGAAACCAAGGGGTCGGTAGGTCCCCATTCTCCCTCAAGGGGACCTAGGGACCACCACAACCTCCTCCACTCCGTGCAGCTGGCATCCTTGGCATTCCCTTCTTGGCTCCAGGCTGTAACTCCACCTTTGCTCGGCCTCTCCCCTGTGGGTCTTGTATCTGGAATCTCTGATTCCTGTGCAGAAGGATGCCATTCGCATTGGATGGAGGGCCTGCCCCAATACGATACTGTGATCTCGGCTGAACCAGTTACATCTACAAAGACCCTGGTCCCAAATGAAGCCACATCCACAGCTGCTGGGTGGCCCTGAACCAGGGGAGGAGACTACTGGGAGAATTTCTCCCCCAGGAGAGATGTAAATGTCTCCCCCTTTATTATAAGGCGTCAGTGACAAGCCAGAGTATAATTACACCAAAGTTCCCCCAGGTGGACCAGTTGTTTTTTGTTGCTCTGGTAAAACACTTTTGACTTATGGTTTCACAGGGAGAGTCCATAATGGCAGGGAGGCAAGGCAGCAGGCAGCCAGAGCAGGGAGCTGAAAGATCATCACTCTTTACACTCAGACGTTAAGTAGAGCAAACTGAAAGGTGGGCAAGGCTATAAACTCTCAAAGCCCACCCTCAGTGACATACTTCCTTCAGCAAGGCTGCACCCCCTAAAACTTCCATAACTGGACAAGAAGCACCCCCAGTTGAGGACCAAGTGTTCAAACACATGTGCCTACAGAAGGCATCGCTCATTCAAACCACAGTACCAGGGAACTAATGGCTTACTTAGAGAACAGAGATGAGGGTTTATTGGCAGGAGCATGAGGACCCCAAAGCAGCCATATTGGACCGCCTTCACCCAGCATGGTATTGCCTTCCCTGTAGCCTTGTAGCCTCTTTTGGTTAATTTTCCCAAGCCTGCAGAGCAGACTCTAACACACCTGACCCTGAAGCCTCCTGAAATTAGGGCTTAACTGTATACAGATGGTTAGGAGGAGCAGCCAGAATCTTGGCAGAGGGTCCAGGGACCCTCCCCACCACTTCCTTCTCTGAGGGAGTCAGTCCAGTGGTCTCTTGCAAGCGGGTACAGCCGATCCGAGGGAAATGGCAGCTGTTTTGCTTGGAGGACCGTGTTCTCTAACAGAGAGGAACACTGCTGTATTCAGTGTGGAGAGTGTGTGGTCTGGTGCAGGGCACAAGGGTGAATGATGAAGTAGGCCAGTAAGGTAAACTCAGGCAGGAAGGAGTATTCTGAGGGTAGTGGGACAAGATAGCGGTGAGTGGAAGGGCATGGTTGACTTACAGGCCTCTGAGAACAGAGGACCTCCCCAAACTCCCCTGACACTTAGACTCATGAGCAGAGGAAGAGGACAGTCCCAGTCTGTCCAGAGGTGCAGCTGTGGGACTTCCCATATAGCTTACTCCGTGCTCTGAGTACTGAAGTCTCTGTGCACCACGAGGGCGGGCAGAGATGGAATTTCTGACTCCACCCTCCTAATGCTTGACCTCTTCTCAGATGTTGGGGGACCTGCTGACCCCATTGCACCAACCATCATCATCCCACCCAAGAACACTAGTGTTGTGGCTGGGACCTCGGAGGTGACCATGGAGTGTGTGGCCAATGCCAGGTGGGTGGCACGTACGGGACTGATTCCCAACCAGAACTGTAGCCAGGAGCAGTTGTCTTTGAGGAAGGGATAAGGACTGATGAGGGTGGGGGTGGGGGGTGGACACTGCAAATCCAAAGCACTCTTGAGCATACTCAACAGGGTTTCTTATTCTTGGATGTCCCAGGGGAAAGAGCTGCCCATGGGGAATTGGTGGAAAATAGATTTTGCCCAGCCTAGGGGCCAGAGGGTGGATTGATGTGCTCCTAACACAGAGCTGTCCAGAGCAGGGAAGGTGGTCCCTCAGAGTAGAGCCCTTCTGTATGCGGGATTCATGGTAGGGGACTGTGTGTGAGGGAGATGACGCCCAGGGTGGGCACATGACTCTGTAAGGTACTCTCGTGTCTCTGCAGTCCCTCACAGAGGAGAGAGTTAGACTGTCCCTGAGCCGCCTCCTAAGAGGACTGTGTGATAAGAGTTTCCCACAGGGCCTCTTTTTCCCCCAACATGACTTGAGTGTCGAGAGCCTATAGCCCAGGCAAGGCAGGTAGTCTACACACAGTCACCCACATGGCCAATAGCAGTGCTGAACTGAAGCCAGCTCCCTGGAGGCCCAGCTCCCCGCACCACAATGGGCCTCAGTCTGCTCCTCTATAAAGTGAGTGTGACCTGGCACACACCTCACCATAAGACATTCAAGGAGAATGCTGACCCCAGCCTGCTCTGCCTCAGTACTCTATGGAGGTAAAGTCATGTTATGGCTAGGGTGAAAGACTAAGGGTCCAAGGCCCCCTCCAGCTGAGGATTCCAGGAGAGCCGGATCCTTTTAGCAGTGTTTCTGAGAGCACATTTCACAGAGCCCAAGCTTTTCATGAGGGTGGGAAACTTGACCAGGATGTGTATTAATAGCCTTGAGAAGCCCTGTAGCCAAGAACTACCAGGGCTTTCCATACTTACATACCCGTGGAGATCCTTTTCTAGAAGATTCTGAGTGCCCCCAAACAGCTAGTTCCACTCTACTTGGGGAGTTCCATCCTGAGGAACCACTAGGAGCTGGGAAGGAATGTCCAAGCAAACCAGATCCCTAGAGTTTGGGGTACAGGGGCCCATGATGGTGGGAAGGGAGCCAAACGCTCCTTACCTCTCAAAGGTGAGAGTGGGTCTGTCTGTCTGCCCTTGTGTCCTATCTGTCCTTATCATTTCCCCTCACCCTCCACTCCTCCCGAGTCACATATTCAAAGAAGGGAAGGTGTGGTGCCCAGGGAGAGCTCAGCAAATAAGCTGGGCCAGCTGCCAGTCTCTTCCAGAGCTGTGCGTGAGGTTACCACTGTGTCCCAACCCTGTTGAGAGCATTATCCATGACTGACAGGCTCCCCTGTCACCCAGGGCCTCTACAGCTGCCCCCATTCTACAGATGGGGAAACTGAGCCTCAAGGTGTTTTAAGAACTTGTCTTGACACTTTGGGAGGGGGGGTGGCAAAATGCTAGCAGCCCCAAAGCCAGCTCCATCCCGTTCCTTCCCGTACTTGCCCTGACCCCCATTGTCCTTCCAGAAGCCCTTGTCTGAGGTCAACTGCTTCCCTTACCCTGCAGGCCTCTGATCAAGCTGCACATTGTCTGGAAGAAAGATGGGGCCTTGATCTCCAGCGGTATCAGTGATTTCAACCGCAGGCTCACCATCACCAACCCCACGGTCGGCGACGCCGGCTACTATGAGTGCGAGGTTGTGCTGCGCAGTAGCAGTGTGGCCCCCGTCGCCCGGGGAGCCTACCTCTGGGTGCTGGGTAAGTCAGGACACGTGTTGGGGCTCCTCTGCCATGGGAGAAGGGAGGGGCAGGGAGGGATCACAGCAGTGTGGCCAGATGCCATCTCCACAGTGGCTGGATGCAAAAGCAATAAGCCTCTAATCCTGTCTCCTGGTCCTTCCCCCCCGCCACCCGCAGAGCCACCTCAGTTTGTCAAAGAGCCTGAGAGACACATCACAGCAGAGATGGAGAAGGTGGTGGACATCCCCTGTCGAGCCAAAGGTAACACAGAGGCACGGGTGTGGGGACAAGGACCCCAGACCTTCAACCTCTCTCATCCCTGTCAGGACATCTCTAAGCACCCCCCCTCCCTCCTCCAGACCACATCACTAAGCAGTGACAGGCTGGCTAGGCACTGGCACCCAGGAAACAAACAGCCAAATTACGGTAATCTCAGGCTGCAAATCAACCCACGTAACTCCAGGGTTACAAATGAGCCCAAATTACCGTAATTTCAGGACAGGTGACAGACCCAAATTGCCCATAATTTGAGAGTTGTAGACAATGCCGAATCACCATTTTGCCAGCATCCGCGGACCTGGTGTGTCCCACCTGAACAAGTGTCATCCACTCAGCCCATTGGAGGTGGGGGTTGCCTGGCTTGGTCTTCTCCCCCTGCGGGTCCTACTTAACCCTGCATTACAGTTTCCCATGCTTACTGCCCCGTCCTGACAGAGTCAAGCCCAAAGGCAGCTACAGGCAGGGGATAGAGGGTTAAAAAGGTGCTGTTGGGTGGAGTATGGGGACTGAAGCATCCTAGCATCCAGCAGCTGAGGCAGGAGGATTGCTGTGAGTTCCAGGCTGCCCAGAGACTAGAGAATCCTGAGCCAGGGAGGAGATATGGCCCCAGTAGCGAAGAGGAGTTTGCAGAGCTGCAGGTCTTCTGAGACCCTTGGGCAGAGGCAGAGATGAGGGCCCGTGGGAGCAGAGGGGTGGCAGGTGGACACTGCTGTCGCATAATCTCAGCAGGGTTGCTCCTTCTTGGCCACCCAAGGGGAGTAAGCCAGGCTGGGTTCACAGATGAACCACATAGCCAAATCCCTCCTGTTTTCCAACTTATATATTTGCACAGAGACGAAGAAACCAATAAACAAATAAAGCTGCCTTATTTCATCTCATTCAAAATGCCACGAGCTGTGAGGTGCCCCATTATTTTATGTGCCACTAAGAAAGAAAAAAGGCTGCCAATTAAATCATGACATGCTGTCGATTGGAAGCCACACCCTGATCCCCCATCGTGTTGCAATGAATAGCCAAGAATTGATGTCATCCGATGTATGAAACACGGTGATGGCTGACTGCAGGGTGGAAGCGGGGAGGGGAGGCGGGTGCAGAGCTGTGGCTGCCTCTTGAGAGTGTAGGGTGCCTCTGGGGAAGTCGTTTGAGCAGAGTCAGAGAGGGAGGATGAAGGGGAGCATGGGAGAGCCGAGAGACATCTAAAAGGAGAGAGAACCAGGCCAAGGTTTGAGACATCCATCTTCCTCTGTGTGCAGACAAGAGATGGGACTTCTGGAGACCTCCCATGGGATAAAGGACCCTCTGCCTGCTTCTTCGCCTGGCCTCCATTGTCAGGGGGGTGGGAAGTGCACCTGGAGATTAGCACAATACACAGAAGGCTGAGCCAAGCATTGCATACCTGCCATCTCTGCTCAGGAGGTGAAGGAAAGAAGATAGACATGAGATCAAGGCTAGCCTGAGCTATAGTGAGTTCCAAGATAACCTGGGTTATAGAGCAGGACCTTGTCTAAAATATATAATGATGATGATGATGATGATGATGATGATGATGTAGAAGCCAATGAAGAAGCCAGGAATGGAGAGTTAGCTCAGTTGGTAGTGTTTTCGTAGCATGTGCAGAACCCTGGTTCAATCCCCAGCACTCTATGAACCAGGCATGGTGGCACAACCCTTTGTTTTGTTGTTGTTGTTGTTTTTTGTTTTTCGAGACAGGGTTTCTCTGTGTAGCTTTGCACCTTTCCTGGGACTCACTTGGTAGCCCAAGCTGTCCTCGAACTCACAGAGATCCGCCTGGCTCTGCCTCCCGAGTGCTGGGATTAAAGGCGTGTGCCACCACCGCCTGGCTGGCACAAACCCTTTGTAATACTAGCCCTTGGGGGGAGGGGGTCAAGGCAGGAGGATCAGAAAGTCAAGGCCATCTTCTGCTACACAGAGAGTTGAAGGCCAGCCTGGGATATGTCAACCTCTGTCTCAAAAATGACAATAGGGGCTAGAGAGATGGCTAGCAGTTCGGAGCACTTGTTGCTCTTGAAAAGGACCCAGGTTTGACTCCCAGCACCCATATACATGGTAGTTCACGAGCACCCATATTCCAGATGTCCTCTTCTGAACCCTGTGAGCACAAGGCACATATGATGCACATACATACATGTAGGAAGACTACTCATGCACATAAAATAAATACATTTAATAATAATGATGATGATGGCTAAGAGGTTAAAAGCTCATACTACTTATGCAGAGGACCTGAGTTCAGTTCTGAGCATTCACATCAGGATTCTTATCACCTTTGTCTCCAGCCGTGGGTGAAATGGATGCTTCTGGGCACCCACACACATGCACACACATGCATGCACACATGTATACACACATACACACATGCATGCACACACACATAATTTAAATGGTAATTCTTAATATGATAAGAGCAGATAGGATGTCTCTTTGCGCAAAGGTGCTTGCCAAAAAAAACGTGACACTCTGGGTTCAATCCCTGGAACCTACATAAGGGTGGAAGGAGGGAACTAACTCCACATACATGCAGTGGCACATGCATGCCCTCTCCCAACAATAATAAATAAAAATTTAAACAATAATAATAATAATGAACCTCTCCTCTAAAAATTGCCCAGTGAGACATTTCTGTGGAAAACTGATTCTAGGAAATTTCCATTTTCCAAAATATCTCTACTCTATCTTGAAAGTCTTGAGACTTTTCAAAGAACGTACTCCATGAAAATCAATGTCTATGAGAAGGTTCTAGAAAGCAAAGCACCGTAGGCCCTCCCACCAACTTCTGACTGATGGTGGCCCTGGCCTCCTGCAGGGGTACCACCTCCCACCATCACCTGGTACAAGGATGCTGCGCTGGTGGAGGTGGAGAAGCTGACGCGCTTCAAGCAGCGCAGTGATGGTGGCCTGCAGATCAGCGGCCTGCTGCCTGATGACACTGGCATGCTCCAGTGCTTCGCCCACAATGCCGCTGGAGAGGCACAGACCTCCACCTACCTGGCCGTCACCAGTAAGTGTCCTCCCCTGGGCTGTCCCTGAGCCACCCCAGGAGGCACCGTACCCCTCCACACTGCTGAGGGGCGTGGTGGGGTGGGACTGAACTATGGTGGGATTCCAGGAGGCTATCCCCTGTGGCACCACGTCTTGCCAGAGGAAAGGGAGCCCTGCCCCCTCATGATCCTCTTCAGGGGTCCTGGGGCCAGTGAGGCCCCTGGAGAAAAGCCAGCTCCAATTGCTGTGTCTGCTGACCTCAGGTCAGAGGAGTCACCTAGGGTTCTGGAGACCCAGCACAAAGGCAGCTCTCAGCTGTTCATTCTTAGACAAGCTAGTGCATGTTCAATAGAGGTCAAGCCCTACTGACTTTGTCACTGAGGGTGTGAGCTGCCCTCTGGGTCCTCAGTTTCCCCTCAGTGGGGTCCTGAGGTTCCAGAGGGCAGAACTGTCCTGACAGGTACCTCTGAACCTCTCACATGGCTCCCTGCAAAAGGCCCTGTAACACCAGAGCCATAGGCAGAAGAGAGGGCCCGTCTTTTTGTGAGCTCAGAGCTCCTAGGCCCTGACCAGGGATCTTCCTAAGTGTCTAACAGATCCTGCTGTCTTCCTCTACAGGCATCGCCCCTAATATCACCAGGGGCCCCCTTGACAGTACAGTGATTGACGGGATGTCAGTGGTACTGGCATGTGAGACCTCAGGAGCACCACGGCCTGCTATCACTTGGCAGAAAGGTAGATGGGATGAACATTCAGAGGGCATAGCCATGTGACAGTCAGAGGAGAATCTTCAAATCTAATTTCGGAAGCTAGGCACATTGAGTTCCCCGTGTACAGTTGTAAAAGCTATTCAGTGCACCACACATCTTTCACAAACCACATCACCCTATGTTTTCCTGTGTCTCTCTGTCTCTCCCAGGCCAGACCCAAGACCTCCTACATCCCACTGCAAGAGGTCTGTCCTGACCTGGTAGTATCTTTATCCATCTGTCTGTCTATCCATCTGTCTGTCTGTCTGTCAATCTATTATCTCTATCTCTCTTCCACATCTCCCCCGCACTGTCCCGCTGCACCCCTCATCCATCCCTCTCCTCCTCAGCTCTCCTGAAGGTGACTCTCCCCAGAAGCATCCTGTCCTGTGGCAGGATTGCCCATCATCACCTTGTCAGCCTGTCTCCTGCCTCCTCTTCCCAGCCCAAATGCAGCTGCCTCCCAGGCCATGGCTGGCTGACGCTAGCAGCAATGAAAGCCAGAGCGTGGCCTCCTCTGGTGAAGGGCAGCCATGGCGGTGGGTGGAGGGGTGGCAGCAAGGGTGGCCTATAAAGGGTCCTGCCACCCCGTGATCCTGTGATCCTGGGCCTGTCACCAAGCCCCAGCTCAGGCCTGTTCCCAACCCATTTAACATCTCCAGAGTTGGGTGGGTACCTGAGACCTTCCAGAAGTGGAACATCTGGGGCCAGTATCAAGACTGCATCTGCGACCCTAACAATCCCTATGGTACCTCAGGGGAGCGCATCTTAGCAAGCGGCTCTGTCCAGCTGCCTCGCTTCACACTGCTGGAGTCTGGAAGCCTGCTCATTAGCCCAACCCACATCTCTGACGCCGGTACCTACACCTGTTTGGCCACCAACTCTCGGGGAGTCGACGAGGCCTCGGCAGACCTGGTCGTATGGGGTGAGTGACCATCCGCAGGGGCGGGCTGCCAGCATCTGTACTTTCAGACTGCGTTGCTGACACAGCCAAGGCTCTTCCTGTCACAGGGATGGTGACAAATTAACTTGGAAGCCAAGAACTGGAAGGTGACGGCTCTGCCAGCAAGGCCACAGGATGGGGAGGCTGTGCCATGCTTGGCTGAGTCCAGAGAACTGTAAAAAGCTGTCTTGTGTATTTTAAGGCAGAAATCAACACAGAGCCAGAGTGTAAATATTTTTGGCTCTGTGGGCCAGACGATGTCCCTCTGAGCCCCTTAACTGCCCTCGTGCTGCTGAGAAAGCACTCGAGACATTAGCGCCATGGTGGTGAGGCCCATTCAGGTGAGCTTGTCTGCTCAGTACGCCACCTGCCACTGTCAGTCTCAGCCTGGAGAGATGTCCCCAGATGTCTCAAGCCTCTTCCACTTGGGGTGTGTACCCCAGACATGCAGGTGTATGGGCACCTGTCCAGGCCAAACCCTAGGGCCTGGGGTGAATGGCTAGACCCTGTCTGTCACCAACAAGCTGGCCTCGTGGCCCTGACCACTCTCAGCTTCCAGTTTCCATTCCCTACCCGGCACTCTGAGGCCTCACCACGTCTGTCTGTGGCTTCTGAGAATCACAGTGTCCCTGGGCCACTTTTTCCTCTCCACTCTTCTGAGACTTTTATATGGTCTACACACCTGTCTACATATGAGGTCATCCCTCATCCTCTCCCAACATCCAGAGGTACAGCCCCAGATCACCTGAGGAATGCCCCTCCTGTGCCAGGGCCTACTAGGGTGCCAGCCCCACATCCCTGCTCACTGCACTGTGTCTACCTTGTCTTACAGCCCGGACCCGCATCACCAAGCCACCCCAGGACCAGAGTGTCATCAAGGGCACCCAGGCCTCCATGGTGTGTGGAGTGACCCACGATCCTAGAGTGACTATCAGGTACTCCAGGCAAAGTGGGGGGGGGGGTGGAGTGGGGGGTGGAGGCTTTTAAGTCAGGATGACATCATCGGGAGCTGATACCATCTGTAAGGCCTTAGGGGCTATTCCCAGAACTGGGTACGGGGCTGAGACGAAGAAGAGGCTGAGTGAGCATCTGGGGACCGTGCTGTGTTGACAGAACGGAAGGCAGAGAAGTAGAACATGGAGAAGGACTTGGGAGATGACTCCGTGCTAAGAACACTTGCTGTGTGAGCACAAAGACCTGAGTTCAAATCCCAGCCCCCAAAAGTAGGGTGCAGCTGCACACATATGTCAAAAGCAGAACATGGCTGCCTGGGTACCTGTAACCTTAGCACTGTGGAGAGGCAGAGCAAGACTGCTGGAACTTGCTCCAGCCTATGCCGGGTTCAGGAGAGACACGTTCCAAAGGAGTAAGGAAGAGCGCTACAGCCAGGTCACCTGACATCCTCCTCTGGCCACCACACACTCACACACACACATGTGCATATACACCCTGCCCATATTGTGCACATACACTGCACACACACACACATGTGCATATACACCCTGCCCATATTGTGCACATACACTGCACACACACACATGTGCATATACACCCTGCCTATATTGTGCACATACACTGCACACACACACACACACACACATACACACACACACATGTGCGTATACACCCTGCCCATATTGTGCACATACACTACACACACGGAGCAGCAAAAGAGGAGGAAGGAGGGAGGGAAGGAAAGAGAGACATTTAAGATGAGGAGATGGAGAACTCCAAGTGCACATTCCCCGCTTTTCAGACCCCCAACTAACCTCATGTGAACTAATCAGTTTCAGTACCTATTGTAAGGTCTTTGTGTCTTATTTTAGCATCCATCATAGAGTGGTCTGGTTAAGAAGACAAAGAGGGGGCTGGAGAGATGGCTCAGTGGTTAAGAGCACTGCCTCTTCTTCCAGAGGACCCAGGTTCAATTCCCAACACCCACATGGCAACTTACAACTGCCTATAATTCTATCTCCAGGGGACATGACACCCTCACACAGACATACATGTAGGCAAAACACCAATGTACATAAAATAAAAAAATAAATTTTTTAAAGAAGAAGATGATGATAAAGAGATGGGCATAGGGATAGGGCAGAAAGCAACCCCAGGGGATGACCAGGGAAGAAGGCTTGTAAGGAAAATGCCTAAACTGAAGTCACCCCCTACCCACTATGGGAGAGCCAGGACCTTGAACCTCAAGATACCTGGTTCCTCAAAAGCTCAGTGTGGCTCTGGAAGTCACTATAGAGGCTGAGAAAGTCATCTGTGTGCCCAGGTTTCCAAATACCCGGACTTGAACAAGGACACCCAGTGTACCCCGAAACCGTAAGAAGACTGGGATCTACAACCAGGAGGGCTTTGTGGTGTCCCTTTGTGCTCTCCCGAGAGCTCCAGAAGGCTGGGGAGTCAGCATAACTGCTTCTTTAGAAGATTCTAGCACGTTACTGTCCAGCTAACGAGCAATAACACTGTCACACAATTGGCATGGAGGCCAGGAGGGGTGGGCACTCCTGCCTCCCGCAGACATGGCCTCCCTGAGTGCACTCCCTCACAACAGTGTCCTGGGGTGCCACCTGGTGGTCACTGGGCAGAGGACTGGTGCAGAGTCAGTCAGTCACAGGATAGTCGAGTTCTGAGGCGCCAGGATTGCAGGGCACCAGGCCCAGCTAGATCCTTAGAGAACACGGTGCCCACTCAGGCTGAGAAATGCCTCGTGGAGTGTTCAGCATGGACTTTTGGAGCATTATCGCATGTCAGCACGAACACAACCGTGAGCCTGAGATCACATAGAGCTAGTCGGAATGTAAACAGATCAATCTTAGGATCCTTAGTCATGACTTTATCAGATTTTCCTCTAAAAGAAAAAAAAAGTTAATAAAGCAACTGTGAACATGTCCTCAAAGAAGACCCACATCCATGCCAGTGTGACTCACACTCTGGCATAACATGGTAATGTCCTTTCTGTGTCTACTAGTTAAAAACCCTGAGTAACCACTGTGTTGACTCAGCAACTGGTTCCAGTGTGTGTGTGTGTGTGTGTGTGTGTGTGTGTGTGTGTGTGAATATGTGTGTGTGCATGTGTATATGTGTGTATATGAATGTGCATGAATGTGTGTGAATATGTGTGTGCATGCACGTGCGTATGTATCTCTATGTTTGTGTTTGTGTGTGTGTGTGTGTGCGCGCGCGCGCGCGCGTGCATATGCGCGCATGTACGTGTGTGTACATACATGCATGGGCATGCAGACCAGAGGTAGACATCAAGCATCACTCTCTATCAGTCTCTAAGCATCTCCCATTAAACCCAGAGCTCCAGCTTTGCCAGGTCAGCATGCCAGTGAGCGCCAGAGATCTCCATGCCCCGGCACTGAGATAACACACATGTACAGCCTTACCCAGCTTTTTACATGGCCCTAGGGAGCCAAACTCATGTTTGCATAGCAAGCACCATGTCCACCGAGCCATCTGCCCAGCCTCTCTGTTGATATTTATATATTAAAATGTCACTTATTAAAAAAATTAAATTAAAATTTAAAAATGTCACTTATTTCTATTTCAGAAAGACCTGTTCACTTTATTACTCTTCTGGGTGGTTCCTAATGGAATAGAACCTGGAGTACCCATGCTTCTACAGACCCACTCTCTGAGTTTCCCAGCAACCTACAAACAGGAAATCCCTGCTGGCACTTTTCTAGAAGTCATCTGCACCTGAGGATGACGTAGCCATGTCACACATTCTTCTTAAGATGAGAGGAGAAAGGAGTGAGCTCTCACCACACCCCCACCTCTGCAAATTGGCAGAGTGGATGCCCAAGGCCAGCTATTCGTCTCTACTCCCAGCCTATGTCCCTTGGATGGGGGAGGCTCCTGCTGCCCTCTGCAGCCTTGAGATAAATAGGTGGGGAGGGCAGATCTCAGCATTTTTATAGCTCTCCAGTGATTCTGGTATTTTTTCCAGAAACAGAGTATTCTAGCTACAAAGCACAATGGGGTCCCCTGAGCAGGCTAGAAAGGGGTAAACCAACCGATCACATTCAAGCTTTGGTCGCTCAAATCCCAAGTGATGTGTTGTCAAGACAAAGCTGGGCCCCGGGGATGAGGCCCAGACAGCTAGCTGCCAGCTGCCAGCATGGAATGTCTCTAAAGCCATTCTAGAAGAATCTATTCGGTGTCTGAGTCCAGATCTAGACAGAAACTGAACGATACACATGAGACATTGCTATTAATAATTTTTTTTTTACTTTTACTATGTAATGAATCGATTACATTTTAGGAGGAAAATGCAGATCAGCAAAAAAAAAAAATATGAGAAAAACACAAGCTAACTGTTCCCCTTAATTAGACACCATCCATAATGATATTTGAGTTCCATTAAGGAAGCCAGACATTTTCTGTTCTCTAATCTTTTTCCCTTAAGGACCTACTGTGCCCGTGTGCCATGTCAATAAATATTTTTGCATCAACTCAATTACAGGATTGCTTGGAGTCCATTGTGTGAGTGAAACATAGTTTACAAGCTCACAGTGACTGCATTTTTTTTATTATTTCTAAATTTTTGCTAATATGGAGAAATCTCATTATGAGCATCCCAGGATCCAAATTGCTGACACATCTTTGATTTGCTCAGAATTGTCTATTGTGACCTAGAGCCAAGAGGGTCCCTGAAGGACCACTGGCCACACGATTTGGCAGCCAGTTGTATAACTAGATTAGTCTGGAAATTGTCTACCCTAATGACTTGAAGAGACTTGGAGGTTATTTAATTTTTATTTATTTCAACTTTGATTTGTGGAAAATAATGCTAAGAGTGTGATTTGGGTAGAGAGGTGTGTGTGTGTGTGTGTGTGTGTGTGTGTGTGTGTGTGTGTGTGTGCGCGCGCGCGCACACGCGCGCGCGCGCATAGCTGTTGAGATAGGGTCTTGTTATGTAGCCCAAGGTGGGCTGAAACTTGTAGTCATTCTCCTGCTTCACCTTCCCAAGTGCTAAGATTACAGACATGAGCCACCATGCCTGGCTAAGTATAGGTTTTATTTACTTTCAAAAGAAAACACCCAAGCCAGGATTGACAGCACACATCTTTAATCCCAGGACTCAGGCGGCACAGGCACAGGCAAGCAGAACTCTGTGAGCTAGAGGCCAGCCTGGTCCACAGAACAAGTTTCAGGCCATCCAGGGCTACATAATGAGAACCTGTGAAAAGGGGGGGGGGGCAAGCGCCCAGCTGTCTTCCAGAGGGGTGGGACACATCTTGGAGGAGTGAGTAGTCCCCTGGCAGACACTGGGTGATTGATGTTGGCCATTCTTTTAGTTATGGCGTGGTTCTTGTTGCTGTTCTGAAGTGGTTTTTTTTTTTTTTTTTAATTATGTACATATGTCTGTGTGTCTGTGTGGGGATATGTGCCTGTGAATGCAGTTCCAATGGAGTCCAGAAGAGGGCGTCAGATTCTTTGGAGCTGGAGTTACAGGCGATTGTGAGCCTCCTGACATGGTGCTGGGAATGGAACTCCAGTCCTCTACAACATCTGTATCCACTCTCAACTGCTGAGCCATCTGTCCAGCCCATTGGCTGCTCTAATTTGCATTTCTCCATGACCTAGGAGGAGAACATCTCATTTCTGTCTCCCTCTGTGTGTGTCTTCATCAAGGAGGTGTCTGTCAAGGACTTCAGCCTAGTTTTTAATCAGGCATTTGTTTTCTTACGGTTGAGTTTTAAGAAGTCTCTGTATATTTTGGATAACAGTGCCTTATCAGATATTTGTTATGCAAACATTTTCTCCCAGTCTGTGCCTTCTCTTTTTATTCTCTTGGCAATATCTGTGGAAGAGCAGAAATTTTTAATTTCGACAGAGTCCAACTTGTCAATCCTTTCTCCCAGGGATAAGGCCTTTGGTGTAGTATATGGAGCTAGCACCAAGGGTGGGGCCGTGTAGATTTTACATTACCTCCTAGCAGTTGGGGGATTCTGCATCATACATTTAGATTTGGGACCAATTTTGAATTAATTTTTGTAACAGGCATGAGACTTATGACTACAGCTACATCTATTCTGCATGTGACGTCCAGTGGCGCCAGCATCATCTGTTGTTTTATTCTTGTTGGTCATTGGTGGGAGGGGATTTTTACGTTTTTTTATTGTGTGGTCATGCATGCATGTGGAGGTCAATGACAGTGAGTTCTCTCTCCCCACCATGTGAGTTCTGAGTCATCTGACGGTCAGCAAGCGCCTTTGCCCACCGGACCATCTCACCGGCTCTGTTTTTATTTTGGTTTTATGTCATTGAGTCATTGCAGAAACCAGATTTTATAACGCAGAGGTCAATAAACCATTTCTATAAAGGACCAGACGTAAATGGTTCAGCTTTGAGAGCCACGTTGTCTGTCACCACTACTCAACTCTATCTGTAATATGTCCACAAATGGGCTTGGCCATGTCACAATAAAACTTCTTTATACAGGGGCTGGAGAAGTGGCTCAGCAGTCACTGCTCTTGCAGAGGACCTGAGTTTGATGCCCAGCATCTATATGGCAGCCCACAATTGTCTGTAACTCCAGTTGCAGGGGACCCAGTACTCTTCTCTGCTCCACAAACAGCACACACACACACCACATAAACATGCATTCAAGCAAACACACAGATGCACAGAATACAAATAATAAATCTTTGTTTCATTTTTAAAACTTTAGATATATAAGCATGTAATGGGCCATAGCTCAATGACCCCCTTTAGAATATCTCCATTCAGGATTTGGCTACATACTATCTTGTGCTGCTAACCTATGCTTCTATCCTTTGTGTTTCTAATTCGAATCAAGTGCCTATTAATTAGATTTGAGTTTAGTAACACGATACTTCCCAGGCAGGGACATATGTTCCCTGGAGCATCATGTCCTAAAGCAAAGAGCGTCTGCTTGCCATGGGTGTCTCTTAAGCAGCAGTAACTCTCTGCAAATAGATCTGCTTTTAAGGAAAAGCCTGCTCATTCCACGAATACTAGCAAGGATGATTCTTTTCTGGGTAACAGGATGAATGGGAAGTGACTGCTATTGTCCATTCCTAGGCATATATTAAAAGCCTCTAAAATTAACTTGGCAGTTTCACTGCTGATCATTTATCTTTGAAGAAGTGGAGTGCAGGTAAACATTTTTCGATGAGGGTGTTCATCACATTACTAACTGCAAAGGCGGAAAAGGAGGTAATAGTATGTCCAGCACTAGCAAGTCAGTGAAGTGACATGGGGACTGATCCTAACACCCTGCATCTGCTTGTTTGTAGGTTTTAATGTATGGCTTAGCGGTACCACATGACAAGAGTGTGTGATGCTTTGCTGAGAAAAGACAGTTTCAAAAACAGGTTGTATGGAAATGTGGCTGGGTGGGTGGATGAATGATGGGTGGATGGAAGGATGGATGGATGGATGGATGGATGGATGGATGGATGGATGGATGGATGGGTGGGTGGGTGGATGGATGGGTGGGTGGGTGGCTTGATGAGTCTTTGGAAACTCAAAGGTAGGTATGTGGGTGGGTGAATAAAAGCTCCTATAGATAGATGAGTGGATGGATGGAAACCTAGATAGGCAAGTGGTAGGTAAATAGATGTGTGAATGGATAGATTGATAACTAGAAATCATTGATATAAATATTCCTCGATGAAAACATCAATGGCTGACTTTCACTGACCATTTGCCGTGTTTGGTACTCCCGAAGTATTCCATATTGGCTCTACAGTCTTTATAATCTGTATGAAGTAAGTGGGTCCCACGTGCTACAGATGGCTGAGTCACAGACAGTTAAATAAACCTACCCAAGATCACATCACAAGCTCCTGGTGGCAGGGGCAGCCTTGGGCCTGAGCTTCTAACTCCAGGACACAATATCCCTGCAGTCCACCAGCAGGGCATAGGAGAAGAATCTAGAAATAGAGATTTATGTTCTCGTGTTGATCCCAGGCTCCCAGTACTGAAAAATCTTTCCTTTCCATGTCCTTCTTTTCCTTGTTTGTTTGTGGTTTTGTTTTTGTTTTTGTTTTTTCTTGCCGGTAGTTAACGCCTCTGTTGATTTTTCTATTTAAACTCAGGGTTAAAATATCACAGACATGCTCTCGTTGACAGTCTTTCCTTCTCTGAACTTCAGATAACTTTAGAACCCTGAGGCTGACCCACTTCTGTCCCCAGGGGACATCTTGCCCTTTTGGAGCCCTTTTAAGGACTACAGCCCCCTTCCCTGAAGGGCACTCACTGTGCATGCCACCTCCACGGAGCTGGTTCTTGGAGTCTGTCCATGACGGTGATAATGGCTGTGTTTTCTCCCTAACAACTCTAGAGGAGGTATTTTGTACTGTCATGCACCAGTGTGGATGTCATCTCTCAAGCCTCCCTTCGTTCCAACTGGCCACAGCTAAAGTGATTTTTTTTTGGACACTAAAGTCAATTTGTCACAGTGATGCATCGATCTAATGATTCCCCTCATAGAACTAATTCCAAAATGTAGTCGACTCGGAAACTTTGATTCCTTCTCCAGCCGTAATCTTTTAACATCTTCAGAGGAATTCCTCGGGCTGGCTCTTTCCCAGGGCTGTTTTGGGATGGCTTCTGGCCAAAAGTAACAACATTTTGACCCAGATCTGAACCCAGGGTGTAAATGGCCAGTAATGGCCTGCTGCTTGAATGGTGCTCCTAGACCCAGCACCTGCCCCAGGAGTGATGGAGTTCCAGGCTCTCCCCAGGGAACAACCTCCTCCCAGGCCCTGCTCCCTGCCCACAAACCCAGTCCCAGAGGCCACACATATGAGGCCTGTAATGGCCTCCTGCCTGCTTTGGGCTCATTCTTTGCAGGAGGAGGCTTGGGTGCAGCCCACCCTGGAAACTTTCCGACCTCCTTTCACTGACCCGCCTGTCCTCCCCCTCCATAGGTATGTGTGGGAAAAGGACGGGGCCACCCTGGCTGTGGAGACCAATCCCCGGGTCCGTCTGGACAGAAACGGCTCCCTACACATCTCGCAGACATGGTCAGGGGACATTGGCACATACACCTGCCGGGTGCTCTCAGCTGGTGGCAATGACTCCCGAAACGCCCACCTGCGAGTCAGGTAAGGACAAAGGAGGCACAGGTAATGGGGGCAGCGGGGTATTCAGAGCCAACCAGCTCCTTTAGTCATGACCAAAAGCCATGTACATCTACAACTAGGCCCACCCACGTTCCCTAAGATACCTCCTGAGCATCCTGCTAGGCCTGTCCCTCAGCTCAGGGACACCCTGTGAGAAGCAGAAGTCTGTGTAGGCCTTAAATGGGGCTCTAGTTCCAGAGAGGAGAATCTGCAGATACAAATGTCTGCTCACTCCAGATAGGTCACCAAGACAGCAAAGGAATGGTTCCACCCATGTCATTGGCCACTCACGGTGTGCCAATGAGTTTGTTGGGCTTACTTGCGGGTGTGGGGGGGGGGCGGGGACCCCAAGGCAGCTACATCACCAAAATGTCCCACTCCAGTACGGATGGTGACTTCCTCGGAGGCGCACAGATGGAGTTCCCTCTTCCGTTAGCCTTCTGCCCTGTATTTGCACTCACCCCACTTGAGAGCACATGCAGCTAGAACAGGATTACATGCCACATGCCTTCCTGGGGACGAAGGGCGAGAGGGATTGGTGGGACTCTCAGGTGACAGACTAATGACCAAGCTCCCCACCCCCTCCCATGAGGAAACGTCGATAGGCAATCTTTGTTTTTACTGTTTGAGAATTTCATACATGCATGTTATGTATTTTGATCACATCTACCCTAACTCCTCCCCACACCCCCACCACGTCGCCCTCTCCACTTCATGTACTTGGTTTTAAAACTCACTGAGGCCGGGCGGTGGTGGCGCACGCCTTTAATCCCAGCACTCGGGAGGCAGAGCCAGGCAGATCTCTGTGAGTTCGAGGCCAGCCTGGGCTACCAAGTGAGTCCCAGGAAAGGCGCAAAGCTACACAAGAGAAACCCTGTCTCGAAAAACCAAAAAAAAAAACAAAAAAAAAAATTCACTGAGTTCACTGATGCTGCCTGTATGGGCATGGGTGGAGAACCATCTACCGGAGCATGGAGAGCTTTTCTGGGATCACATCCCTAAAGGAAATGGATTCTTTCTCAGCCGGCCATTTCCAGCCAGATGTTTAGCTATGGGCAGGACTCATGAGCCCTCCCCGCTTCCATGCAAAGACTGTGGTTGATTTGGTCTGGAGCATACAGCCACAGCCACTGTGGGTTCGTGTGTGCAGTTCACCCAGCAAACAGTTTCTGTGTAGATGTTCACTTCCTCTGACTCTTACGGTCTCTCTACCCCTTCCCGAGATGATCGCTAAGCCCTGGTGGGGGTGGTGGGGGTGATGTAGATGTGTCGTTTATAGCTGAGTACTTCACAGTCTCTCCCTCTGCACATTGACGAGCCATGGGTCTCTGTATTTGTCACCCTTTACTGCAGGGAACAGCTTCTCTGGAGAGGACTGAAAGATGCCCTAATCGAAAAGTAGAAGGATAAAAACTTAGGAGGCAGATACTTTCTATGTCTACTTAGGACAATGATGGTGTTAGAGTCTCCCCTATGACCATAGGCATTAGGCCCATTTAACGGCATCTGACCTAATTCCATCTTGTGAGGCAGGCCTTGAATCCAAGCAGAGAATGGCTGGTTACCCCCATGACGTCTGTGCCACTGATGCACCAGTGAGTGTAGCTTGCCAGACCAGTTGTTACTGTAGCTTACAGGATTCACAGCTGGGTGGGACTGTGGATGACTTTTCTCCCCCAATAGCATGTATTAAACCTTCTAGAAATATAAAAGCAAGGCAGTAGGGATGAAGCTTCAGGTTGGTACCAGCTTGATTTCTCCATGTCCTGTGACACTAGTATATGGTATCTTCAGCAGTAAGGTCTTACCAGCAAGCTCTGGAAGGTAACCAAGAGCAGTAGCAACAGCCTATAGTGTTGGAGAGACAATTATGGGACCCCACCAACCAACAACTTGAAAAACAGATACCCCATACATGACACTGGTCTTTTTTATTGGATAGCTTATAAAATTATAGGCTGGTATCTAGGAAAGTCATCATGCCCCTATTAAAGAGTAACTCTGTCTGAACTCCTTATATTTTTTTTAAATATTTATTTCTTTATTATGGATACAGTGTTCTGTCTGCACACCAGACGAGGGCACCAGATCCCATTGTAGACGGTTGTGAGCCACCATGTGGTTGCTGGGAATTGAACTCAGGACCTCTGGGAGAGCAGCCAGTGCTCTTAACCTCTGAGCCATCTCTCCAGCCCCTGAACTCCTTTTATATATGCCTATGAGTATACATATTTTAGGAAGGTTCTACAGTAGTAGGTTTCCATATGGTGATCTTGTTGAGGGTCCTCTGTGGGTAATCACAGCTACTTAGATGAAGGTGGTAATGGCTGCTAGGCAGCAAATGCCTATAATGTAAGTATTTGGAAGGTGGAGAGAGGAAGATCAGAAGTTCAAGGTCATCCTCTTCTACTTAGCAAACTGAAGATCAGTTTAGCATGAAGGGCAGCATTCCATAACACACACAGTGTCATGTACCCAGTGTCGTGGAAACATGAATCACTGAATCTGCGGTGCTGGTATCTGCTGATGGCAGAGCATAGCACTCGGGATGGGCCCTCCACACATCTCTCTCCTCCAGGCAGCTTCCCCATGCCCCTGAGCACCCTGTGGCAACACTCAGCACCGTGGAGAGGCGCGCCATCAACCTGACCTGGGCCAAACCCTTCGATGGCAACAGTCCCCTGATGCGCTACATCTTGGAGATGTCAGAAAACAGTAAGGTTCCCCACTATCATCTTCCCATGCCTCCCACAACCTGGGCAAAGGGGCACATGAGCTCAAAGATCACATGTGCAAGTCAGCCAGCTCCCATCATACACTTCTTGGGTCTCTGAGATCTCCCCCCTGAGCAGCCATCTCTTCCTCACATGTAAAAGGAGCAATGAATGGTCTTACTTCCAGGACCATGAGCAACCCCAAAACAGCTGGCGGGTTATTATGACTTCCCAACAAGACTTGCATGGGGGAGCCTGGCATGGGACTATAGCCTGTAGCCCCAGCACTTGGGAAGCCAAAGCAGGAGAATCATGAGTTCAAAGCCAACCTAGGCTTTCAGCAATGTAGGGAGAAGGTCTTGTGTAAGACCTGGCCCAGGGGCAACCTCAAAGACAGCAGCTGTTGTTCTCTCAAGTCTCCCACTGTGAACTTCAGTGTTAGCCAATGCAATTTGAATGATATCCTTAGTGCAGCTTTTCTGGAGCTCATGGATTCAAGGGGAAGAAGCATCTCAATTCCCATGAACCCCTGCTTCCACTTCCTCCCAGCTCCCTCCAACCCCTGGGTCACATGGGCTAATGGGACCCAAAAAAGCTGACATGGTGACCTATACTGGACCAAGTTAGGGAGACACTCACTCTCCTGCCAACCCAAAAGAGAGGACTGGGAGTGAAGGGTAAAATCCGTCACATCACTGGCTGACGAGAAGGCTCAACCAGTAAAAGCATCTGCTGCCAAGCCTGATGACCTGAGTTGAGTCCTTGGGATCCACCTGGTGGGAGAGAACCCACTCCCTCAGGTTGCCCTCTGACCTCCAAATGACACCATGGCACATGCACACCCATAGACATACACATGTATACACAAAAGGAAATAAATTTGAAAATTAACGTTTTTAAAAAGGAACATATCTCATAGCCCACCTGCACAATGTCCCCCTCTACCCCAACCCCGTGTGTCTGCAGATGCTCCGTGGACCATTCTCCTTGCCAGTGTGGACCCAGAAGCTACCTCAGTGATGGTCAAAGGGCTGGTTCCCGCTCGTTCCTACCAGTTCCGCCTCTGTGCTGTCAATGATGTGGGCAAAGGACAGTTCAGCAAGGACACAGAAAGGTGAGGGGCACAAGTGTCTCCCCCCCACCCCCGTGAGACTCCACCTGCCTGCCACCAAACCAGGGTGACACATGGGGCAAGCCATAGGGTGGGTCTGGGTCGGTGTCTCTGCCTGCCTGAGGCCCCAGTCTCCCACTCTGTAGAATGGGGCAATGATATGTCTGACTTGTTTCCCAGGGGAGGCGTGAGGCTTAAAGGAGATGAAGAGTATTGTGGGTACAGTGTGGTCCATGATAAGCATGAACAAGCCGGGGTCATTCCTGTGACCATGAGCTTGGCAAATTCAAAGACTTCCCTGACTCTACCCGGTCTCACGGGCTTCCATCATGGCTCAAGAGACAAGAAGGTCCACAGAGAAGAGGGGCTTTTCAGGGTCCATGTCCAATTCCAAACCCGATGCCAGACCCTGTGGGCATCCTAGCAAAGCTCTTATAAGATGATGGACACCAGGAACCAATAGGCAGTCCACATCAAAGCCTCTCACAGTTAGCACAGTTATGTAGAGACTAGACCCCGCCTAGCTTACCTTCTGTGAGAAGCAGCCGCTTCCAGTGGGAAAGCAGATGTCATTTAAGAAGTCAGAATGACCGTGACACAGTATATGCACCAAAACCGTACACTTGGCTCTTCAGAAGATGCCTTCCAAGTTGGATGAAGTGGCATGGGTCTGTAATTCTCGTGTTTGGGAGGTGGAGAAGAATCATGAGTTCAAGCTCAGCTTGGGCCATAAATCAAGTTCCAGGCCATCTAAGCTATAGAGTAAGACCCTGTCCGTCCGTGCCCCCACCCCACCCCACCCCACCCCCCAAAAAACCCAGCAGTGCGGCTTGGAAGATGACTGGGTGGGTGAAGTATTTGCTGCACGGGTGTGAGGTCCTGAGCTGTGATCCTCAGGAACTGCAGGAAATCTGGGCATGGTAGCACGTGCCTGTAATCCTAGTGCTGAAGAGGCAGAGATGGGCAGATCCTGGGCTCTCTGGCCAGCCAGCCTAGCTGAAACCGCAAACTGGAAGTCAGTGAGAGACCAGGTCTCAAAAAAAAAGTGGAGGAAGGCCAGGCATGGTGGCACATGCCTTTAATCCCAGCACTTGAGGGGCAGAAGCAGGCAGGTCTCTGAGTTCAAGGCCAGCCTGGTCTACAGAGTGAGTTCCAGGACAGCCAGGGCTACACAGAGAAACCCTCTCTCAAAAAAACAAAGCGGGCTAGTGAGAAAGCTCAGCAGGTAAAAGTGTCCGCTGCCAAACCTGATGGGCTGAGAGTTCAACCCCCAGGGCCCATGTGTCCTCTGACCTCCGTGGGTGTGCTGTGGAACACACACACACAGCTACTTACTGAGCATTTACTATGTGCCCGGCTGGATTTGGCCCCCGGGTGGTACAATGAACAGGCAGTGGCTCAGCCCCTGAGAAGTCTTGCAATCACAGCAGGGAAGACTCAGTGCCAGGAGCCCCCCCCCCCCCACTTCTGCTCTGCCTGTGGCTGTACTATGCACCCATCCGTACTCGTCAGGAATTTCTGTGCTAATAGCCTGAGTCACCATGGGAAAGGTTAAAACACCCTCACTTCAAAAGCTGGAAGCAGACAGGACTGTTTGGGAAGCTATCCATCAGAGAACGAAAACATAAAAAATAAACAAAAAAGGGAAAGACATCCATCAAAAATAATTAACTTTTGTTTTTAATGGACAAGTGTCAGTGGTGTGAAAAATATACTTGGGCGGAACACTGTGTTCCCCAGCCGTGCCACAGAAAGAAATGTGGTGTTTGGTTTACAGAAGGCAGGCTCCAGGCTGGGCCTCCTTCCCTGAACCATCGCCACCCACCTATCCTGGGGCTCTGCTCACCCAGCAAGGGGGGCTAGGTAAGGCCCACCACCAAAGCCTGTGGGGAGCTGCTGGTGCCCTATTCCTAAAACAATAGCATGTGCCTGTAATCCCACACTCACGAGGCTGAAGGAGGAGGGTTACAAATTCAAGGCCACCCTGGACTGCAAAGCAAGACCCTGTCTCAAAAAAAAAAAAAAAAAAAAAAAAAAAAAAAAAACACAAAGAGACATTAACTGAGCTGCCCAAAAGCACACAGCAAGGGTACAGAACTACCCCTGGACAGTAGGTAGTATGACCGGCCTCTTTGTCACCTATCACACGCCTGTGTCGATGGGGTAGAGATGGGGTAAGGGTCAACCACACTTGCTGTGTCTTTGCTCCAGGGTTTCCCTCCCTGAGGAGCCCCCCACGGCCCCTCCACAGAACGTTATTGCCAGCGGCCGGACCAACCAGTCCATCATGATCCAGTGGCAACCACCTCCTGAGAGCCACCAGAATGGAATCCTCAAGGGTTACATCATCAGGTACAGGCCCACTCTAGGGCCCGGGGGGGGGGGGCACCCTACCCTGAGGGGGATGGGAGGTGAGAGTGGATTAGAAAACAGTACAAGTTCATGGTCCATCCCGGCCGATGAACAAAGACTAGGTTGTGAGAAATGCCCACACTGTGACAAGAAGGTTTCACACCAAAATTGCAGAGGAATGGACAACGGGGATAGCCTTGGAAGCTAGTAGGAATGGGTGAACAAGGACACAGTTTAATTCCTTCAAGGCTGCAGGGTAGCCAGTGCTGCCATAGGACAGGGCTGATGTGGGAGCAGACAGGAAGAAAGAGAGAACGATGCCAGCACCCAGCCTCCCACACGACTCATCATGTTCTGCTGCTGCAGGCCTGGCTTTAGAATAAGGTGTGTCCAGACCACAAGTATGTCCAGATCACAGACGTGTGTGGCAAGCCTAGCTATGAGTGGGTCTCGACGTAAAATCACAAACTGATTTAAAATGTTATGAGATCTTTCTTTTTGCAATTTCTGTTTGTAATTCAATTGCACGGTTCTCAGAATGAACTTTGTAGATGACAGTGTCCTGTCGCAATATCCAAAGGTTGGACACACCAGCTAGATAGAATACAAGTAGAGAAATTGATAGGGACAAAAAAAAATTGACTGAAAAGAGAAACTTATTTCTCTGGTTCTTGCTGAAAACAAAGGCCGGTTCGGTGGACTTTTAAGCTTTGCATTTGACTGAGAACTATTTCACTAGTAACCTAATAGAAAGCATAGGAGCGGAGCCGGGCGGTGGTGGCGCACGCCTTTAATCCCAGCACTCGGGAGGCAGAGCCAGGCGGATCTCTGTGAGTTCGAGGCCAGCCTGGGCTACCAAGTGAGTTCCAGGAAAGGCGCAAAGCTACATAGAGAAACCCTGTCTCGAAAAACCAAAAAAAAAAAAAAAAAAAAAAAACAAAAAAAAAAAAGAAAGCATAGGAGCGGACCAGAGTAAACCCCCCCTAAATTCAAGTGGCTCAGTGGGTGGTGACACCTGCCCCCAAGCCCAAGAACTGGAGTTCAATCCCCAGGAGAAAAACAATTCCTACAGACTGTCCTCTGACCTCCACACGTGTGCCACGGCATGGGCACGTCCCCCACACAAATGAATTTTTTTTTAATTTTTGGGGGCTGAAGAAATAATAGCTCAATGGTTAAGCATGCTTGCTGACTGCTCATCCAAAGGACCCAGGTTCAATTCCCAGCACCCTCATGGCAGCTCACACCACATGTAACTCCAGTTCCAGAGGATCTGTTGTCTTCTCGTGGCCTCCCTAGGCCCCAAGCACACACATGATGCACAGACAGACAGACATGCATGCAAAAACAATCATACACATATTTTTAATTTTGTATTTAATTTTTTAATTATCTTGGGATTTTGTAGTTACTGGAAACAAAACCTGTCTGTATTCTGAATATGGCTGGCTGCAAAATGCCTTTCCAAGCCTGTGCCTCCTCCATGAACAACAATATCCCTGGGTGCTGGAGGGCCGTACAGTTAGAAGAACCCATGGCTATAGCTGTCCCATGATTGGTTGATTTTGCTGTGGTTTGGGGCTGATTCTAAACGTTCCCAGAGTGGGGTCCCCAACCCAATAGGGTCAGCACTCCCTGAGCACTGGGCAGAGACCCTGATTGTCAAGTCTGTCCCCAAGACCTCCTCAATGGGAAGCTAAGAGGATGGCCAAGCAGTCTGTGTTTTAATGAGCTGCTGGGTTGTACTGATTCATGCTAAGGTCTAGAACATACCAGCTCTGGGATTCTGGAATTCATAGAAACACTTTGGGGGGGCTCTGATTTTGCAACTGTTAGACCAAAATAGTTGAGCATTATACTTTTTTCTAGGACTAGTCCACCATCCATGCAGAGCGCCCCACATTTGCTCACTCATCCCCCCCTTTGTTGTGGTTGCTTTGCAATGGAAGGTGGATATGAGGAGGTCAGTGGCCTTGGGGGTTCCCAGTCCCTCTCAGCAAAGGAGCCACTGTACCAGGGAAAGAAAGAAAAATGAGCTAAACTTGGGGAGTGCTTTCCTGGCCCATGATCCCCAAAAGCTAACACCTGTAACACTTTCCCCAGGGACTCTCAGCCTCCCTGGCTGGCAGTCTTGTCCATGTCTCCCAAACCCCTTAAAAAGAATGGTGCAGAGGTTAGGGATGTTTGTGGCTCAGCTGATTAGAATGCTTGCCTAGCACACATGGAGTCCTGTGTTTGATACCTAGCATCACACAGACTGGGTGTGGTTATGCAGATCTTTAATCTCAGCACTTGGGAGGTGCAGGGAGGAGGATTAGGATTATCCTCAGCTACATAGATAGAGGCCAGGCATCCTGGACTACATGATTAAATGCACTCTATAGACCTGTAGTATCGAGCAAAGTGACCAACAGTCAACTGTCATGACTCAAAACAAAATTGCTTCAAAGTCAAATTCATTCCTTGTTGGCACCAAACCCTTGTCACATGGCCAACAGTCATGGGTTCCAGTAGTGACCCTATTAGACAGTTGTGGCGTATTGATGGAGAGTTCCCAGAAAGTTTTAACAGCCAGCACTGCTCTGGGCAGTTTGCTGTTGACAAGTCTGCAGGCTGACTCAACCCACTTTCACCTCTGTCTTCAGATACTGCCTGGCTGGGCTACCTGTGGGGTACCAGTTTAAGAACATCACGGATGCTGACGTCAACAACCTGTTGTTGGAGGACCTCATCATTTGGACCAATTATGAGATCGAGGTGGCAGCCTACAACAGCGCCGGGCTGGGCGTCTACAGCAGCAAAGTCACCGAGTGGACACTTCAGGGAGGTGGGTGGAGAAAGGGGCCGTGGAAGAGCAGGTGTGTCCCTTTCTCCAGGTCCCTGGGCCTGTTGGGCTGCATGCCTGCTGGGCCATCCATCTGTCCAGTCATGAACACCTGGCTGACTTCACCTGGCCCTTCATTATGGGGCTTGAGTGGCATCTCCACCTGGCTCCCCTGGGGCAGATGGCTGAGGAGAAAAGAAGAGAGTGGTCAGGAGTCATGTGGGAAAGAGGTAGAGGGTCCTTCTGTGATGTTTCTCACCTTTAACTGGATCACAAGACAGCTTAGGAGGTGGATCAGAAAATTTTATTGAACTCAAATTAATCCAGGAAGTAGGGGAGGAAGGGGACCCTTGGTTTGGTCAAGCACTATCTATATATAGAGTCTGCCCACATGTCCTCTACCATGCTGGACAAGATGAACAGCTGCAACCAATCTCTTGATCTCCTCTAGTTCCCACGGTGCCCCCAGGCAACGTGCATGCAGAAGCCACCAATTCCACAACCATCCGCTTCACCTGGAATGCCCCCAGTCCCCAGTTCATCAACGGCATCAACCAGGGCTATAAGGTAGGTGAGGGTCTCTTCTGTCCTCTGAAAGGAGCCTGGAGGGACTCAAGAGGAGAGGGGAGAAATGGAGGGCTCCAGGGAAGAGCAGTGGGATCACTGTGGGTTTCTAAAACCAGACTCCAGCAGGCAGAGGTCACGACAGAAGCAGAGGATACTCCCTCCATGACTTTCAAGGTCACATACAGGCTTCTATGATAGCACACAGTGCCCTAGCTGTCACCAGAAAGAGACTGTCCTTGGTAAACTCCAGCCGCAAACAAGGCCTGTACACCTGAACATAGCCATATTCCATCAGAACAAAGCAGAGGTCACTCCTTACCACTCTGCCATGGCTCTTACATGCTACCTGCCAGGCAAGCCTCCGTGGGCTGTCCTTGGCCCCACACACAGTGTGGAGAGAGGCGTGGGATTAGCACTCGGGCAGACTTGGACTAAATCCCAGCTTGCCTCTTGCTGACTGATGACATGAATTTTGGTGTGGATGCTGTGCCCTCTCCTTAGAGCCTCATGAGGGTCTGTGACCTCATCCCCTCTTCTTGTGAGACCACCAGTCACACTGGGTTAGGGTCTGTCCCTGATGACCTCACTTAGCTTTAAGCAGCACTTTAAAGGCCCAAGTTCCAAACACAGCCACCCCTGGGGAGTTGGGCTTAGAACTTTAACATATGAGCTCATCACAGACATGATCCACCAGCCAACAACTAATAGAAGCGTCTGAATTGTAGCTATACCAATGCTATTTGGTTTTCTGGCCAGTTTAACTGCTGGGCATCTGGACTTCTCAACCATCCTGTCTGCATCCCAGGCATGGGGTCCCCTTCTCCTCCTGCAAGGAGGCTGGCCTTCCTCTGAGAGAGCTGAGGACATACCACATAGCACAGGGCAACACCATGTTTGAAACAGGGGGTTAATAGAGGGTTGCCCTCAGCAGGGGGAGGCAGGTAGACAGATGCCACGTGCTCATTTCCAGGGGTGAAGAAAGAAGCAGGGAATTTAAGGGGGCTGGGAAGCCAGGGGAAAGGAGAGAAAACCACAGACTCTGGGTTTGAGCTATGGTTCCCAGTGATTTCAAGATGACAGCTGCCATATCCTCAAGTCCCCTATACTGAGGCTGCGCATAAACCACAGTCAAGATCATCTATGAAACAAGTGTCTGCACCATTGTGACTGTGAGGTTGGGAGGCCGGAGAGGAAGGAAGGCAGATTGTTTTGCCAAAAGAATGTTCTACTTGTGCTAGGAGCAACCTAGGGACCGGAGCTGGAGCCACCGGGCCACAACAATTTCACTCCAACAAAGCCAGAGAGCACGGGCCAAGCAAAGAGTCTTCCTGGGATAGGGGCTGCAGCCTGAGCTCACAGTTGCTGACTGGCCGGAAAAGGCTGCTAATTGGGACTCAGGGGAGGGAAAGAGGTCTGCATGGCTGTGGAGCACAGAGGCCGAACTGGGAACAATTAAGCTCTGGCTGCCAAGTCTAAGCATAAGTTTTATTCTGCATGTGGGAAGGGTGAGCTACCAACTTCTAAGGCAGAAAGCTCCCCAAGGGCTGGAAGGCCACCAAGTGGCCAGGACAACTAGGGCAATGGCCTGTAGTGACCCAGAACAAGAAGACAATGCAGAAGCCCCCAAACCTGCTTAATCCCAGGCTCTTTTAATCCCTGTACTCAGGAACTGTGCCATATAAACCAATGACCACCAGCTGACCAATATTTTGAGCACAGCAGCTCATGGAACAGTAACAGGGTGTCACACTTTTGGGGGCACACCCAATACCAGCCAGCCAGCTACATACTTCACTCATTCTCTCATGCAAGACCCCTAAGAATTAAGCATTATGATCATCACCCCACTTCCCAGAGGAAGAAACTGAATCATGGGAGAGAAGTCACTGTTCACAGTCTAAAAGTAGCTGGAACAGCACAAATTGAACCCAAGGCCATGCTTTTCCTTACATTAAAAAAGAAAGCATGGGGCTGGATTGGTGGCTCAGTGGTTAAGAGCATTTACCGCTCTTGCAGAGAATCCAGATTCAGTTCCCAGCACCAATGTGGCAGCTCATAGCTGCCTGTTAACTCCAGCTCCAAGGGATCTGATACCCTCTGACCTCTGGAAGCACCTACATCCTTGTGGTGCACATAAACTCATATAGGTATATACACATTAAAAAATAAAACATAATAGGTAGACAGACATACAGACAGATCAATAGATAGACAGGTAGATGGAGGCTCATGTAGCCCAGGCTGGCCTTAAATTCAGTATGCAACCAAGGGTGACTTTGAACTTCTGATCCTCCTGACTCCACTTCCAAGCCCTAGGATTACAATATGTACACCACATCTGGTTTATGAGGTGCTGGGGATTGAACCCGGAGCTTCAAGCACTCTAGGCAAACACTCTACCAACTGAGCTACATCCCCAATCCTGTTTTTAATTGCAAAAGGATACCTACAACTTGATGTTTTAGGAGTACAAATGAATAAAAGTGAAGATCTTTTCTCTTTGCTTCTTCAGTTTTCAGAATATTTATGGGGGAGGGGGGGTGATGGTTGTCCCTGAACCTCTCAGCTTCTCCCAGCCCTTAGCCTGGTGGTTCTCAACCTTCCTAATGCTATTACCTTTTAATACAGTTCCTCATGTTGTGGTGACCCCCAACCATAAAATTATTTTCACTGCTACTTCATAACTGTAATTTTGCTACTGTTATGAATTGCAATGCAAATATCTGGTATGTGAGATATCTGATATGCGACCCCCAAAGGGGTCACAACCCATAGGTTGAAAACAACTGCCTTCGCCCCTCCCGGGCAACTTGCTGAAGTGAATCCCGGGCAGTTGGTCACATCATCCCTAAATGTTCTTGTAGAGAAAGATTCCATACAAGGTCTCTCTATTAAAAACAAACCCTCATTGACCATATTACCATACCTAAAAATGTCAACCATCCCATCATTACATATCCTGCCAGCCTTTGGATTTCTGTGATGGTCTCCCAACCAATTCCTGCTCCTGGCTGGTTTATATATTCCCAGATGTAGATGAAGGCCACCCAGTTGCTGTTGGTTAAAGGTTTGAGTTTAAAGTCTCCATTGATCTTAGAGGCTCCTCTCCCTCTCTCCCTCTCTCCCTCTCTCCCTCTCTCCCTCTCTCCCTCTCTCCCTCTCTCCCTCTCTCCCTCTCTCCCTCTCTCCCTCTCTCTTTCTCTCTCCCTCCCCCCCCCTAGTGATTTATTTGGCAAAGAAACTTAGTCATTCATCCAATGAATTTTCCACAGGCCTGGATTTTGCTGATTGCCTCCCTATGGGGTCATTTAACACGTTCCTCTGAGTACTACATCTGCAGTAAATTGGAATGTAGAGCTAGCGGCCAATTGGATTCAACTTTGTTTGATTACCTTTTTGGCAGGGAGGTGGGGGTCCCCAAATGGTGCTGTGTGTTGACATCAGAAGATGCAAAGTTTGATTGTCTCTTTAATTGTGAACTTGGTGGCCATGGACAGCCCTGGTAGGGTTTGTGATTTTAATAGGAGTTACAAAATGAGGGTGGAAAAATACTGTCATTTCTTCTTGATTAGCTGAAATGCCTTCAGGAAGGAAGAAAGGAGAGGAGAGGGAGGGAGGGAGGGAGGGAAGTCAAGAACAGGAAGGAAGGAAGATGACGTTTCCCTTTGTCAGTTTTCTACTACATTAGGAACAATTTAAAACTCCATTCTTTTCCACGGCCTCTCAAGTCTCAGCGTTATAAAGTAGTTCCCTAGCATCTTCTAAGGCAACAGTTAAATTGGGTTGGAGGAGCTGTCTTTGGCTCCATTTTGCTTTTAGTGATGTCGTTATGTACTTAAGAATTTTTAAACACATCTGCTGTGCTCCAATCCACTGCGGTTATTATCCTTATTGTTGCCAAGTGATCACTGGTCCCTTCAAGTTGGCTCCTGAGTCTTTTTCAACATGGTCCCAGGAGTCTCCCATGGCTGCCTGGCTGGCTGGGATGACAAGATACTTCAAGCTATATAAATGTATATAAAATCTACATGCAAATTTTGCCAGGGTTGGCAGTGCAGGCCTGTAATCCCGGCCATATGGGAGGTTGAGGCAGAAAATCCACAAGGTCCAGGACTGCCTGAGCTGCAAGTTCAAGGCTGTCCTAGTTGCTGTCTGTCGCTGTGATAAAGACCATGACCAAAAGCAACCTGGAGAGGAAAGGCTTTATGTGGCTTGCAAATATTGACCATATTCCATCACTGAGGGAAGCCAAAGCAGAACTTGGAAGCAGAAACTGAGGCAGAGGCCATGGAGGAATGTTGCTTACTGGCTTGCTCTCTATGGCTTGCTCAGCCTGCTTCCTTATACAACTAGGACCTCCTGCCCAAGGGTGGCACCGCCCCCAGTGAACTGCAGTCAGGCCCTCCAACATCAATTATTTACGAAGAAAATGCCCCCACAGATTTTTACTACAAGATGACTCAGCTTGTGTCAAGTGCCAAGGGGGGGGGGGGGGGCGGGGACTAGGACAAGGCCAAACTGAGCAACTCCATGATACCCTGTCTCAAAATAAAAAGTGGAGAGAGGACTGGGGATGTAGTGCAGTGGTGAGGTGCTTGCCTGGCATATGTGAGTCCCTGGGTTCAATCCCCAGCCCAGAGGAAAATAAAAATCTCTTCACTGTACCTTGGGTCAGACATTTTCCCAAGGAACTCTAGATCCCTTGAGATAGAAATAATAGTTAGATACCGTGATGTGACTACTGGAGTGTGTCTTGCACCAAAGACAGTATTGTTTCTAGATTCTGATAGTTGACAGCAAGAAGGAAATTTTTTTTTAATAAAATGCACACCGATGGGGCTGGAGATGTGGCTCAGTTGGTAGTGTTTGCCTGGCATGCAGGAAGCCCTGGGTTCCATCTCATATCACATAAAGCAGGCATGATAACACCTGTAATGCTGCACTCGGGTTGTGGAGGTAGGAAGAGGAGGACCAGAGGTTCAAGGTCACTCTTTGAAGTGTGATCCTATTTAGTCTTAGCAATAAAAACCAGGAGTCGAACATTGCGGGGGAATAACCCGAAAGATCAGAGAAACAAAGGAGCAGCCACTGTCCACTTCTTACCTCTCCGGATCCTCAGACTGAAAGGGGGTGGAGATTCCTGTCTCCACCTCCTGACTGTGCTGGGATTAAAGGTGTGCACCACCACTGCTGGCCTCTGTGGTTAAGTAGTGACTGGCTCCTCCCTCTGATCTCCAGACAAACTTTATTTATCAGAACACAAACAAAATATCATACAATAACTCTTGTCTACATAGCAAGTTTAAGGATAACCTAGACTGCATAAAACCCTGTCTCAAAAAAAAAAGGTGCTGGTGGTTTCCATTCGGCATCAAGATTGCAAGTTTTCTCGTAAGTCATTGGTCTTTTGTTTGCAACTTTTTTGTCCACAGTAAAAATCCAGTTCTTGCACAGCTTCCTCCGTACAAGCTCCCTCATCCCACAGACACAATAGCTTCTGAACAGCAATAGGAGTGTGAAACTACTGATCAACAGCCCCAAATTCTTGGCATCTTTTATAGTCTTGGGGTATAACCCATCAAGGTCACACTTCACACAGCTGTGCTGTGATCTCTTTTGAAGAGTTTCCCTTGCTGTAGTTTTCCCACAGCTCAATACCCTACCTACTAGGTTCATTGGCTTCCTGTGGGTTTTGACTTTCAGGGATTGGGTTTTTTTTTATTTCATCATATAATTATGTATAATATTTACATGGTTTCAAAGTCAAATCAACAAAACAAATTTGAAGGGAATCAGCCTTGTCCTGAAGAGATGATTGTCTTGCCGTGAAAGCCCGACAACCTGAGTTTACACATGTAAAAGTCTGGACACAGTCACCATTCACATCTGTAATCTCAGCATGCTCTGCTAGGAGAAGGGAGGCAGAGCAAAGAGGATTACCAGAAGCTGGCAGAGCAGCCAGCTTGGCATATACAACAGTGAACAAGAGAGACTGTCTCAGGCAAGGAGCAGGCAAGCATGGACACCGGAGGTTGTCCTCTGAACTCCACGTGTACAATGTAGCATGCTCAAGCCTGCACTCACATTTGTATACATACACATCACACACACACAGAAAAATACAGAGGGAGGGAGGGAGGGAGAGAGGGAGAAAGATAGAGAGGGAAGGAAGGAAGGAAGGAAGGAAGGAAGGAAGGAAGGAAGGAAGGAAGGAAGGAAGGAAGGAAGGAAGGGAAGGAAGGGAAGGAAGGGAAGGAAGGGAAGGAAGGGAAGGAAGGGAAGGAAGGGAAGGAAGGAAAGGAAAGGAAAGGAAGGAAGGAAGGAAGGAAGGAAGGAAGGAAGGAAGGAAGGAAGGAAGGAAGGAAGGAAGGAAGGAGACAAGCAGGCTGACTCGCTTGGCCCTACACTGTGAATTCATCAATGAATTAACCCATTTATTATATGAGAGCATTTATTAGTAAATCACCTCCCAGTGATTAGGCCCATGAGCCAGGAACCAAGCCTTCAATTCATGAGCCTTTGGACAGGAGAGTTGGGGTACTTTATATCCAAACCATAACTCCCAGAAATCTGGGGGACTTTGTGATCCTACGGTTCCATAACCCACACACACACACAAGATATGTATCTGATGAAGCAGTCTTGGGATGCCATAGCCCTGCTGCCATTTTGGGTCTCAGGGATGAAGCTAGAGGAAAAAGTTAATATGGTTGGTCCTTAGAATCACAGGTCCATTGCCTTGTACACATCCCCATGGGTCATTTTTTGTGGGCAAGACCCAGAGATACTATTTTAAGACATCTGTAAAGAAACTCTTTTTTCCTTTATTTTGTTTAAAATGGTAGTGATTGTAATTAGCTTAAGCCCAATAAAATAATATTTACCCAAATTTTACACTTGCTGGGGAACACACCACACAATTAATTCCAACAGCATAATTAATTCAAATTTACATTAATTAAATTAAATTAAAACATTAAACTCATTTCTTCATCTACTCCAAGGAAGTTGGGCAATTTAATTGCTATGAAACAAGATAACTGAAATAAAGAGGATATTTAACATACTTATTAAATGCCACTTAGTATTTCTGATTAGTATTTTTAGGGTCTAATTAGTGTCTAATTAACTTGCTATAGGCTATCTTTTCACAATACCAATTAAATTTCAAAACATCCTTTATAAACATCCGGCCCTGAAAAGGAGAAGATTAAGCATTGTTACTTGTGCGAGTTAATCAGGAGACATTGGCGTGGTATTGTTTTATATCTATAAATACCATGCTTATTAAAACTCTTCAAGTGTAGCTTTTCACCATTAATTGCTATTTAATCAACTTCAAATAAATGAGGAAATCTCTGGGACCAGCTGCCATTGTTGGAGACAGATGAAGGGCCCAGAAAACAAGAGCAGGAGGTAAGAGTGCAGGAGAGAAGGGGCGGGTGCAGGATGAGGGAGAAGAGGCAGGCTGTGGAAGGATGGAAGGATGGAGAGAGCGCAAAGGGGTCCAGATGGGCTCTCCTGTCATCTCCTTGCCTCTGGGTGAAGTATAAGATTGACAACCTGACCTGGAACAAATGTAAGACGGTAGCAATTGACACAGCTGTAACCTATGACCTCAGAGAACCCCATGGGAAAACGAGCCAGTAGGAAAACCAGGGTAGCAATTCAGATCCTCAGCTTCCCCTAGGGGTGGCTTTGTAGATGTGTGACCAGTGTGGTCACCCAGGACTACAGGTTTAGAAGAGCTTCACCTCAGTGAAGTGCTCTGCTCTAGTCACTTAAAGTTTCAGAACTAAGAGGCCTCTGGCTCGGGTTTTGTGCCCAGTGTTCAGATCATGAACATGGTTCTGATAAGTGCCTCCCTTGTAGGATAGTTGGGACAATGGGGTGACAGGTCCCTATGGAAAGCGCCCAGTACTGTGTCTTCCCTGGAGTCAGAAGCCAAGACACCCAGAGCATCAGAATGTGCACAGGAGTAACCTGTCTTGTCTCTCTCTTCCCTGGGATGAGTGACCACAGGAACAGTGTCCCTTGACCTAACCTGTGGAAGGGAGCTTCACTTTTTTGAGAACATTCTTCTTGTTTCTCCTCAGCTGATTGCCTGGGAACCAACACAAGAAGAGGAGGTTACCATGGTGACTGCCAGGCCTAACTTTCAAGACAGCATCCATGTGGGCTTTGTGTCCGGTCTAAAAAAATTCACAGAGTACTTCACATCGGTGCTGTGCTTCACTACACCAGGAGATGGGCCTCGAAGCAGCCCCCAGCTGGTGCGCACCCATGAGGATGGTAGGTGCCATGGGCCTCAGCTCTACCCCCAGCTCCACTCCCACCCACCAACCCAAGCCCTTGGGAAGTCCCTGGGCATCCTGGAACACAGCGGCCATCCTACGTAGGGTGGCCATGCTCTGACTCTAATGGACACTGGTGGGTGGGGGACACTTTTGGGAACAGTGCCTGGGCCCGTGGGACACCTGAGCTTCAATGACATCCTGGACACCTCACTGAAGGTCAGCTGGCAGGAGCCTGGAGAGAAGAATGGCATCCTGACAGGTAGGCATGATGATGCACCTGAGCCCAAGGCTGGGACCGTTGGGACTGGGGTTATCAGCTAGTCTGTCCCCTGCCTGCAGTCAGCCCCCATCCAGACCTCCCCACTGAGCCACACCCTCAACTCTCAGTTTAGCACTTTCAATCTGCAGCACTTCTCAGGGCTCCTGCCCCAGCTCTGCAGGACCTCAGGGTTCTGAGGACCTTAAGGGTCTGTCATAATGTTGCTCTCTCTGCCTGTCATCCCTGCCCACAAGGGACATCCCACTGAGACTCTGCCTGGGCCCTAGGCATGACACCAGCAGCTCCTAGCTCCTTTGATCCCTCTGCTCCTGGAGTGAACCAAATCACCACACTAGAGAAGGAGTGAGACTTGGAACAAAGGTCAGGGCCAATGCACAATCTCAACCCAGCTCATGCTGCTGCTGTGGACTCTTGCCAGGGTACCGGATCTCCTGGGAAGAGTACAACAGAACCAATACCCGTGTGACCCACTACCTGCCCAACGTAACCCTAGAGTACCGAGTCACAGGCCTCACAGCACTTACTACCTACACTATCGAGGTGGCCGCTATGACCTCCAAGGGCCAGGGCCAGGTGTCGGCCTCCACCATCTCATCTGGTGTTCCTCCAGGTGAGTGCCTCTGATCAGAGTTCTTGTCTCTGCTCTGCTAGACAGCACTCATTCTTGGGGGGGGGGGTCCATCTGTTTGTTGGCTAGTTGTTTGGTTGGTTGCTGATAAGTTGGTTTGTTGGTTAGTTGGTTAGTTGGTGGCTGATTGGTAGGTTAGTGGTTAGTTGGTGGTTGGTTGATTGATGAGTTGCTGGTTGGTTAGTAGGTTGGTTGATTGGTGGGTTGGTGGGTGGGTGGATGGTGGTTGATAGGTTGATTTGTTGATTGGTTAGTTGGTTGGTGGTTGATAGGTTGGTTGGTTGGTGGTTGATAGGTTGGTTTGTTGGTTGTTTGGTAGTTGATAGGTTGGTTTTGTTGATTGGTTGGTTGGTTGGTGGTTGGTTAATTGGTGGGTTGGTGGTTAGTTGGTTTGGTGGTTGGTTGGTGGTTGATAGGTTGGTTTGTTGATTGGTTGGTTGGTTGGTGGTTGATAGGTTGGTTTGTTAGTGGTTACTTGATTGGTGGGTTGGTGGTTGGTTGGTTGGTGGGTTGATGGTTGGTTGGTGAGTTGGTGGGTTGGTGGTGGATTGGTTGGTGGATTCGTTGGTGGATTGGTTGGTTGGTTGGTTGCTAATTGGCTGGTAGTTTGTTGGTGGTTGGTTTGTTAGTAGTTGGTTAGCTGGTTGGTTGGTGGGTTGATGGTTGGTTGGCTGGTGGTTGGTTGTGTTTTTTTGTTTTGTTTTGTTTTTTTATCCAGAGTCTCATTCTATAGCTCAGGCCACCATTGAACTCACTATAGTCCCATTATATAATCCACATTGGACTACAGCTTGTGGACAGACTTATTGTGGGTAGTTGAACAAGATGGGAATAATCTCAGCCACAAACACAAACACTAAACATGTCATGCATCACCTCTGGGCCTCAGTTTCCCCATTTGTACACATACAAAGTTGGACCAGATCACCATGTTTTCCTATCCAGATCAGAAAGGCTGTGCCTGGATGACCCAACCAGATTGCCTGGACCCACCCACTGGGGTGGCTAAGGCACTACAGACTCCTTCAACTCCCAGTGACATCTCGTAGATATCTGTATGGGACTTCCCAGGCCTAAAGTGACAGGCGTTCTGTGCCTCCTCAATGCAGTTCCCTGCTCTGTGTGGTCATTACTGTCACCATTATTCTGAAACATAGAGAGGGAGGTAGATGGCTGTGTCTATAGCTCCCCTTGATACTGTGACAGCATGCCTGGAAAAGCAGCTTAGAGAAGGAAGGGTTTATTTTTGGCTCACAGTTCAAGGGTACAACTGTCATGGTGTGACAGTCACTTCAGGAGGAGCTCATAGCTGGTGACATTGCATCTGGAAGGGGGAGGGGGAGGGGCACAATATTGGTGGTCCTCAACCTGTAGAATGATGCCACCTGCAGGTAGGGTGGGTCTTCCCACCCACCCCCACCCTACCCCCACCCCACCCCCAACCTAGAAACTCCCTCACATGCTCCGAGGCTGGTCTCCATGGTGATCCTAAACTCTGTCAATTTAACTGTCAGAGTTGCTCAAAGACACAGTCTGTGGTGGAAGAGGTGGTGGAAGAGGTAGATTCAAACAAACAAGCAAACAAACAAACAAAACAAAAAAAACAAAAACAAAAACAAACAAAAAAAAACCCAGAGAAGCCCTGTCCAGAAAAAACAAAAAAATAAATAAAAATAAAAAACCAACATGTCAGATGGTTTGTTTATCTGTTTGTTTGTTTCATTGATTGATTAAGTTTTTGATACAGGGGCTCACTATATAGCCTAGGTTGGCCTGGACTCATTGTGTAGCCAAGTCTAGCTTCAAACACGCTACAGAATCTGCATTCTTTCTGTCCATCTTGAGCCCCAACAACTCCTGAGTTCCTGGTTGGAAAAAGAGAAGCTGCCTCCTGTCTGCCCCAACCCCAGCCCTTCTCACCTCCCAGCCATCACTGGATGTGGAGGGCTGTAGCACCGTGTGGCTGGAGACAGTTCTGATCCATATGCTTGTGCTAAGCCTAGCTTGATTTGTGCAGCTTTGTGGGTATTTTGCTTATCGCCAAAACTTCCGAGGGAAGCCCCTGGCAGGTAGAGTTCCAGGGTGTCTCTACCCTCAGATCTGTCCCAACCTCCCAATATGTAAGACATAGTGTCACAGATAGGCTTTTGTCTCCTGTGATGTTGCCAAGAACATTGGACTGCTCAGGCTCCCTCCTGCTGCGGAGTCCTGTTCCAGGGGGAGCCACCCTCTTACTTTTTCTACCCTCTTCTCTCTCCCCAGAGCTCCCAGGGGCACCCACCAACCTGGGCATTTCCAACATTGGCCCACGGTCCGTGACCTTGCAGTTCAGGCCTGGCTATGATGGGAAGACATCCATCTCCCGCTGGGTGGTGGAGGCTCAGGTAAAGCCTGCTAGAGGGGACCCAGACTCCTCCCCAGGCAGTCTCAGGCAGCCCTGTGAAGATCCTGTAAAGGGTGGGGGGCTCACTGAAGCTACAGGTACCTGGCATATCAGCTGGTCTTGGAGTCAGGCCTAAAAATGTGTTTCTCTCCGGCCTGCTGTGAGGTCCTAATGCAGGAGGACTCAGAGCCACCCCGCAGTCAGTTGTGGCTTTTAAGCTAAGACCTTCCCTGGGTGGGGATGATGCCTATCAGGAGCTGGGACTCAGAGCATCCCACTTGAGCACAGCAAGTTGGACAGACCTTAGGTTCCCTTTTCCAGGTGGGCGTGATCGGGGAGGGAGAGGAATGGTTGCTGATCTACCAACTCAGCAATGAGCCTGATGCACGCTCCATGGAGGTACCGGACCTCAACCCCTTCACCTACTACAGGTGAGGCACAGGTGGAAGTGGGGGAGGGAGGCTGGCAACCCCCTCCATACCTCGCTCATGCCTCCTCTCCCACCCCAGCTTCCGCATGCGCCAAGTAAATATTGTCGGCACCAGCCCGCCCAGTCAACCTTCTAGAAAGATCCAGACCCTCCAGGCACCCCCAGACATGGCCCCGGCCAATGTGACTCTACGCACAGCCAGTGAGACCAGCTTGTGGCTCCGATGGATGGTGAGACTCCCTCAGGGGCAGTAGGATGGGATATTCACAGGACTGTTGACACCCTGTAGCAATGTGATGACCTCAAAGAGGTCACTGATTGAATATCTATAATTCTTTCTATTTATTTTAGGGTGGGGGTGCTGCTGTCTTGTTTGGGTTTTTAATATTTTTAAATTTCTTCCTTACTAACCTGGAAGGTGCCCAATAGTTAATTGTGGCCAAAGGAAGGAAAAGAGCTAGAAGATACTTAGTATGAGTTGGGGAGATAACCCAGTTATAAAGTGTTTGTTGTACATTCACGAGGACCTGAGTTCCATCCCCAGCATCAACCTTAAAAAGCCAGGGTGTTAGCACGTGCTTGAATATCAGTGCTGGGGAGGCAGAGACAGGATCATCCCCGGGGCTCGATGGCCAGCCAGCCTCTCCTGGTTGCCAAGTCGCAGGCCAGTGAGAGGCTCTTGTCTCAAAAAATAATTGAACACAACGGAAGCTGGTTGTTGGTGGCACAGACCTTTAGCCCCAGCCTCAGGATTAAAGGTGTGGATCTTTGTGAGTTTAAGTCCAGCCTGGTCTACAGGTCTACATAGGGGGTTCCAGGCCAGCCATGGATACCCAGTGAGACCCTGTCTCAAAATAACAAAAAAATAAAGTGAAAGAACAAAGTGGGTGACTCCCGAGAAATGACACCCGAGTTTGTCCTCTGGCTTCTACACACACACACACACACACACACACACACACACACACACACGCACGCACACACACATACACACACACATACACGCACGCATACACGCACACACATGTGCACACACGTGTGCACACATACACACACATACACACGCACACACATACACATACACATGCACACACACATGCACACACACACATGCACACACATGTGCACACACGTGCACACACATACACACACGTATGCACACATACACACACACACATGCACTCATACACACACACATGCACATACACACATATACACACACATACACACACATACACACGCACACACATACACATACACACACGCATACACACACACACACGCATGCACACATACACACATATACACGCACACACACGCACGCACACACGCACACACGCACACATGCACATGCGTGCACACCTACACACACTTGGGGTGGTGGGGGTGAGGAATGCTGCTGACTAGAAGTATTGCCAGATGCCGAGCATCCTAAACTTCCTGTCCCGTGGAACCCTCTCAGGAATGTTGAGAAGGACATAGTCCCATCCTGATTTACAGCTGAGAACACGAAGGCTCAGAGGGGTTAGGAACATGCCCATGGGCGCACAGCAGCCATGAGATGGACCCAGGATTTAGGAAGGGTCCACCTGCTGCTGTGGTGGAGGCTGGGACCAGGCCAGTCCCACAGGTCGGGGCTGTACATTGAGGGTCATGACAATGGTTGACCTGCAGGAAGTAGCTCGCTGATGCACCATGGCTTCCTCCCGACCTGGCTGCTGTTCTAGGTGCTTTATTCGGAGCCTGTCTTTAGATGTTCTCATTAAACCACAGCAGCAGACTGAGGCTAGTCCCCAATTTGCATAAAAAGAAACTAAGGCAGAAAGAGGTCACATCACCTTCCCAGGACCCCCATATTCCCTGAGTTAACAGCAAGAGACTGAGCCCCCAAATCCACAACACAGGCCACTGAGCACATTGTCCTCTCACAGCCAGGAACCAAAAAACTGTGCCCCTCAGGCCACCCTGGGACAGCACACCTCAGCTGGAGTCCCAGGCAGCAGTCCTAGAAACCTGTGGAGCAAGTGAGAATAATTCTGAGAGTCGTGAATGAGAGAGGCAACTGGCACCCTGGGCTCCTTGGGAGACCCAGAACCTTTGCAAAGCAAGAGCCTGCTTGATGGCGCCCCATGGCCCCTCTCGCCACACAGCCCTTTGCCTCCAAGAGAGAGCACTCATGGGTTGTGTGAACTAATGCATACCCTTGCACCATGGGGTCATGCTGCCATTCACCGAGTGGGACAGTGTGGCAGAGTGTGGCAGGAGCTGGTGGCTATGGGAGGCCTTGGCACCATGAGCCCCCAACAGACACTGGTTATTAGTGCTGGCTCCTCGTCAGGTGGCAAGCACTGAGTAACACTTTGGGGCCAGCCCAGTGGCCCAGGGCACTGTGAGTGTGTAAGTGGGACCTACAGCCGCTTATGACCTCAACTTCAACTCTTCACTATCCCCTACCAGCTGACACACACACACACACACACACACACACACACCACTTACTACTCCTTAATTGTCTCTGAAGGCTTCCAAACATAAAAGTTAGTGAGTGGGTTACTGGGGTGTGGGGGTGTGGGAGATGGGAAGTTGGCGTCTGTGCCATGCAGCCGCCTGACTCATAATAGTGCATGAGCCATTACCTCTCCTTAGCTGGTAGGGAAGTCGCGTGCCAGGGCCATCTCAGCCTCTTGCACCCATTCATTTCGGTCTTAATGATCTCTAGCTCATGTCAGTAAGTGTCTGTAGAGGGACTTGGAGGCGGGAGAGAAGGATGAGTAGGCGAGGGAGGGGCTGGAAGGAGCTGGATAAAGTGGGTTGGAAAGTGACGCGCTGTGGATTGTAAGCATTTGGAGCCCTGGGGAGGCAGAATGGAGGGAGGGGACTGCAGATACACCAGCTTCAGAGGAATAGAAGCCAGGTTCTCAGCTGATGTCTGCTTCAGGCCAAAGGCCTGCCTCCACCACCTACCAACATTGCCAGGTTTATCCAACCTTGAACCAGCAAGCAGGACCCCTCCCCCTGAGCTCTATGAACTGGGAAAAGAACCTGCCTTTCCTCTTTGGTGAGACTCTAACCAGTAAGAGAAAGATGAACTCCAGCAGGAGAGACTAAGGTTTGCTGGATAGCAGGACTTCCTGGCAGTGACATGCACCCTGTCCATATGAGGATGCGTTCACGCTCGGCTCCCTCCTCCAAAGGGCAGCCTGAGCGGAGACCAGGTGTTGTAGGCAATTAACAAAGGGTAGGCTGCCAGCCTGAGTAAGGGGGTTAAACAGGAAGACAGTCAGAGCCAAAGGGCCCTGCTAACCAGCACACTGGGCAGACAGGTCCTGAGCCTGCTGGGAAGGACCAGCCTCGGGGCAAGGTCATGAGTCAGTCATGTGTATGCTGAACAAAGGTGCTGCTTCTCATGGAAGTCCAGTGGGGAGAGATGGAGACAGTGTTACCTAGGGACAACACCTCTTTGGGGTACGGGCTGCCCAACTGGTGGGCGGGACTGTAGAGTGGTCTCCCTCCTAGCCCCTCATCTCTCTGCCCCTGCTTTACCCCAGCCCCTCCCAGAAATGGAATACAATGGCAACCCTGAGTCGGTGGGCTACAAGATCAAGTACAGCCGGTCCGACGGCCACGGCAAGACCCTGAGCCACATGGTACAGGACCGTGTGGAGCGGGAATACACCATTGAGGACCTGGAGGAATGGACAGAGTACCGCGTCCAGGTCCAGGCCTTCAACGCCATCGGAAGCGGGCCCTGGAGCCAGGCAGTGGTGGGCAGAACCAGGGAGTCAGGTACCACTGCCCTTCTTCAGGGACCACCCAAGAGCAGGCCACGCTGCAGCCATTTCTACAGATAGCTCAAGCCGCCATCCCATGTTCCACCCATGGCAGAGCACCCTGCCACACCCCTAGCCCCCCAGTATTGCCCTTCCCTGGGACAGCCCCCACTCTTGGGGAGTCCGTGGAATAATGAAGCAGTACTAGCTGTCCAAACATCCCACCCCACCCCCACCGCCCCGACATTCAGCTTTAACCCCAATACCCAACAGAAGGGTTTGATCTTAGAATATTCCAGAAATCTGTCTCTCCTAGGAGCCTAGAATGGGGTCATCATTCCTAGAATATGAGCCCTGATCCACAGGCAGCCCTCATTTATCCAATCTGTGGTTCACCATTCCTAGAATATGAGCCCTGATCCACAGGCAGCCCTCATTTATCCAATCTGTGGTTCACTGTCCTGTGGGGTTGTGTGCATGTGCATGTGTGTGTGTGCATGTGTGTGTGTTCCTTGATACTTTTTAACTGGCAGGTGTATCTTCTGGCTTCCTTGATCCCCCAGCTCTGCCCTCCTTCACCTTGCTGGATGGAAATGCAAGGTCATCCAAAGTTAGTCTAGAAGCAGGGTAGACTGAATTCCTGAGTTCAAGGCCAGCCAAGCTACATAGTGATACCCTGTCTGAAAAATAGGTGAAGGTAGACAGCAAGGTGGCTCAGCCGGTAGAATCATTTGTCATTCATGATGGCCTGAGTTTGATCCCCAGAATACATATAAAGGTGAAAGGAGAATCAATTAACTCTACAGTGTTGTCCTGCAAATACACACACTAAGGCATGCACACACACCCTCCACGCCCACCACAGACTCACACAGTAATAATAATAATAATAATAATAATAATAATAATAATAATAATAATAATAATAATAATTTGTAAAAGTTAATGAGCAGGAAACAATGAGGGAGGCCAGGCTGAGGATGTAATTCATTTGGTAGAGTGCTTGCCTAGCATGCCCTAGATTGCATCTCCCGCAGAAACTAGACATGGTAATTGAAACCACTAATCCCAGCACTTGGGAGTTAGAGGCAGGAGGATTGGACATTCAAGATCATTCCTGACAACATAGTGAATTCAAAGCCAGTACATGAGACCTTGTTTCACACCTTACATCCCCAGAACCGAAAGAGGGATGAAAAGCTGACCCCAGAAATCGCATCAGCAACATCCCCAGACCATCATAGGATCATTTGCCGCTGTGGTCTGCATGGGCTGTCTTTTCTCCCATGGAGCTGGTGACATGGAGCTGGCTTCTCGGTTGGCCCTGCATCTTGCTCCACTTACCACCACTGTAGAACTATTCTTGGGTCCTTATTCCTCTTCTTCCCCCCTCACTCCCACAGTCCCGTCCTCGGGTCCCACCAATGTCTCAGCGCTGGCCACCACCTCTAGCAGCATGCTGGTTCGCTGGAGCGAGATCCCGGAAGCAGATCGCAATGGCCTTGTGCTGGGCTACAAGGTAGGTGTCGGGATCAACGGGGGTGTGTAGCACCTTCTTCCCCAGGCCCCTCATCCAAGGTGACCTGTCCTTCTCTTCTTTCCCTTGGGTCTCTGCCTCACAGAGGAGGCACGGGGTATCTGCCTAGCCTCCCATCCATCAGTCACCATAGCAACCAGGAAGTCCTCCCTTAGGGGTAGGGAGACATTCTGTAAGTGACAAGGTCCTTCAGAATGTTCCCTCTTCCAGGGGCTGAGCTAGGAGCCCCAGATCGTATCCTCAGCTCTAAGGGAGCTGGTCCAGTTTCTGTGGTCTTCTAAAAGTCCTTTCCAAACTGTTCTGGGTCATGTGACCATGTGCCCATGTGGCCATGTGGCCTAGCCCTGGCCTGAAAGGTGAGAATTGTAGGATAATGTCTCCCTTGTGGGCCTACTAGCTGTACAGCCGAGTCTCCCCTTGTGTCTTAAGCCTTCCAAGAACAGTAGCTTTGCAACTGACCCTTTGGGGCCAAGCCCCTCCAAGGAACCAAGTGTGCCTGCCCCATGCCCCATCCACTCCTGGAAACGACTCCAGACAGAGTCTGGCTGGACCAGACCAGTGCTAAGGCCCTGGTCTGTGTTGGCAACGGCAGGTGAGGTACAAGGAGAAGGACTCGGACTCCCAGCCCCGGTTCTGGCTGGTGGAAGGCAACTCGTCTCGCAGTGCCCAGCTCACGGGCCTGGGCAAGTATGTGCTGTACGAGGTCCAGGTTCTGGCCTTCACACGCATTGGTGACGGCAGCCCCAGCCACCCTCCCATCCTGGAGCGGACGCTAGATGACGGTAAGTCTACATGCATCCCGGGGAGCCCAGAGGGCCCATCCCTCATACCCTGTCCCCCAAGGATCCCCAGTCTCAGGCTCCTCCTATGGAAAACGGGGTCATCGGAGGCTACCAACACACTGCAAGAGGATGATATTCATAGCCAGTAAGGGAAAACGGGGGGAAAGGACCAGGTGAGGACCATTGGATATCTCATGGCCCCTCTGTAGCACAAGTAAATAGTACAAAGATTTGGTGTTGGTTTTTATTTTGTTTTCACCTGGGGCAGATCTTGCTTTGAGCACAATCTGTGAGAGAGAAAGTCTTAATTCCTGGGCCTGAGCCACCTTCCTGTATGCAAGAGTGAGACCAGCAGGGCTCTGCATACTGCAGATCAGGCTGACAGAGGCCTCTACCCCTCCGTCCTCCTACACACAGCAAAATGGCCTGCCCACCACAAACATTTGCAAGGCCCAGACAAGTGCGGAAGGAAGCCCCAATACCGTATGTCTGTATAGTCTCACTATAAATCAAGCTAATGAGCTGTTAAATTAAATATGTTCTATCCTCCTGCCTTGACAAATATACCCACATAATGACCTAGAAGGCCAAGTCGGAGTTTACACATCTCATCTCCTTGACATTCTGGGCTGGAACGCAGTGTCACAGGAAGAGGGTCCCCTCCCCGTCACTAGGACCTTTCTCACTGTCCTCATCCACACTGTTCAGGCTCCAGCCCCCACCCCCAAACAGCTTTCCCTCAGCCATCCCCAGGGCACATAGGAGATCGATCTGGGTAACACGCCCACTCAGAGTCCGGGGGTACCCTTGGGCCCCCCTGGGCTTTTAAACGCCAGGATTCCAGAGCCCGTTATGGAGAGAGGTTTCCTGCAGGCTCATGATAAGTACTTTCCAATCCAAAGCACAGACCAGGCTGGGGTCTGCAAGGCCCTGGGTGAATGGATGAAGCCCTGACGGAGGCTGGGGGATCATTCCAGCACAGATTTAAAAACCAGTACAATTTAGAAAACCAAGAACTCCATGCCCATTCCAAGAGCCCATGCATGGACATATGGAGCTCAAGGAAACTGGAGTCTTGGGCCCCTCACCAAATAACTAAAGCCTGTTTGAGGGGTACACACACCTCACCTTCTAGGTTCTGTAAAATGACCCTGATTTTGAAGATAGATACTGTTTTGTGATCATTTGCTCAGAGGTATAGTATACATGAACTCAGTAAGCCAAGAGGCCGAGAGATTCCCCCTTCCTCACTAAGCTAATGAATCACACACACACACACACACACACACACACACACACACACACACACCTACCTCACCAGGGCTCAGCTGGGCCTGGACTGGGTTTGGGATGGAACAGCAGCCTCACCTTCTCCCTTCTGTCTCCTCCAGTCCCAGGCCCACCCATGGGCATCCTGTTTCCAGAGGTGAGAACCACGTCCGTGCGGCTCATCTGGCAGCCCCCCACAGCCCCCAATGGTATCATCCTGGGTAAGGCTGCACCCTTTCCTGTGCCCTTCCTAGGAAGGAAGGAGGAAATGGCATGATGGGTAAACGAAGCAGAGATGGGACAGGCCTGAGGAATGTCCTCAGCCCCTGAGGACTAGGATCATAAGTCAGTCATGGGGTTCACACCTGTAACCCCAGCACTTGAGAGGCAGAGGCGAGAGGATGGGGAGTTCAAGGCTGTCCTCTGAAGCCAGCAGACCTGAGTCCAGTCTGGGCTACATGACACCTGGTTTACTAGTTACAGAACACCATGAGCAAAAGCAGAGTTTATTTGGGCTTACAGTTCCAGAGGGGTAAGAGTCCATCAGGGAGGGGAGGGAGGCAGGGCAGCAAATGTCAGGCTTAGTGACAGAAGAGGAAGCTGAGAGATCACATCTTTAACAGGAAGCACAAATCAGAGAGAGAACCGGAGTAGAGTGAGGCTCTATCATTTCCAAGTCCAACTCTAGTGATGTGCCTCCTCCAGCAAGGCCACACCTCCTAAACATCCCCAAACAGTGCCACCACCTGAGGAGCAAGTGTTCAAAAACCTGAGCTTGTAGGAGACCTTTCTCACTCAAACCACTACACCACCTCAAAAAAAAAAAATGAATAAAAAGAAATCTGAAGAGCCAAGAGTGATGATGTGCATTGTGTAATCCCAGCTCTCAAGAGGGAAAGGCAAGGGGCGTGCTGCAAATTTGAGGCCAGATTGGTCAATATAGCAAGTTTTAACTTAGCAAGATGTGCAGATCAGGACCCTCTCTCAAAGTGATGATGCTGGTGGTGCTGTTGCTGTTGCTGGTGCTGGTGATTAGGGTGATGATGGGGTGGTAATAGTGATGATAGTCCTGGTAGTCATGGTGATGATAATGGTGATGATGATGATGGTAGTGATAATATCTTGGCCTTCATCCTCACTTCTTTTCCTGTTGTTGTGATAAAATACCCTAGCAAAAGCAACTGAAGGGAGAGAGGACTCATTTGACTCACAATTCCAGGTTAGAGCCTGCCATTGTCAGGGAAGTGACAGCCTCAGGAGCTCAAGGAGCTAGTCACATCACAGTCACAGTCAAGAGCAGAGCCATGAACCAGTGCATGCTCACACACAGCTGGCCCTCCCCCACCCACAGAGTGTCTACAATCAAGATAGGTCTTCCCAAATCAGTTAATGTAATCAAGACAGTCCCTCACAGGAATTCCCGGAAACCTGCCTCCTAGGTGAAGAGTTGTCAAGTAATATTGGCAATCAGTCTTGTTTCTCCTGATAGAACTCTGAGCCCATCACAATATCTGCAGGAGAGCAAGGTCAAGGTTTAGCTCTCTTAAGAACTATGCATTGTCTTTATCATTCCCAGTGCCTCCAGCTGGTTCCTCACCAGATTTCCATCTAGTAAATTTTGGCCAAGCAAGATTCCCTCAACATTCACACACACATGTAACACACACACACACATACAAAGGCTTGAGGAGTTCTAGGCCAGCCTATACAGCCTAGCAAGGAGACCTTGTCTTAATAATAATAATAATAATAATAATAATAATAATAATAATAGTCGGGCGGTGGCAGCGCACGCACTTAATCCCAGCACTTGGGAGGCAGAGGTAGGCAGATCTCTGTGAGTTCAAGGCCTGCCTGGGCTACAGAATGAGATCCAGGACAGGCTCCAAAACTGCACAGAGAAACCCTGTCTTAAAAAACCAAATAATTATAATAATGATGATGATGATGATAATAATAGATGATAACAGTAATAGTTTTAAAAAGAATGAACTGGGCCTGGAGAAATGAGTCAGTGGTTTTTAATTAAATTAAATAAACTCCTGAATATAGACACCAAAGGTGCCTTGGCCTACCTGTACCTCTCTGTTGGGCTTGCGCAGCACTAGTCCTGGAGGAATGGCATATTACCTGAGAAGATAACATGATGGAGGATGTCAAGTCCTCTGGACTAGACAGCCTTGGGCTGGTGCTTCAGAGCCCCCACTAGCTAACAGGTGACTTGGCCTCTCTCCTCCTCGTGTGGACTAATCGAGGGGTCTGAGACACCGTGCACTGAACTCCTTATGCCCACCAAAGGCCACCTCCCTCAACCACAGCGGAAGGTGTAAAGGTGACCGGAAGAGTATCACACAGCCAAACGAGGGCCAGGGAGGCCTGACTGCAGGTGCTGCTGAGCCGCGTAGGGATGGACCAGTCCTCTTACAGGGCGCTGCGGCTGCTTGTCTGCTGTCCATCACGGCCCTTTGCCTTTCTTCCCCACAGCCTACCAGATCACACACCGGCTCAACGCCACCACAGCCAACACCGCCACAGTGGAAGTCCTGGCCCCCAGTGCCCGCCAGTACATGGCCACAGGCCTCAAGCCAGAGTCTGTCTACCTGTTCCGTATCACAGCCCAGACCCGAAAAGGCTGGGGAGAGGCTGCTGAAGCCTTGGTGGTGACCACAGAGAAGAGAGGTAACTGCCCGTGGGACTGGGGGCGCGGGGCTGGGGAGCAGAGAAGAGGGGCTTTGTAGCCCACGCAGGGGCTTAGCACCCCTCCTAGTGGGTGGCTGGGATAAGCAGTGAGGAGCCATGTTACTTTAGTCTACAATGGAGAACGGGCTCCCATACTGGAGTCAAGGCCAGTGAAAGATCATGCCATCTTACAAAACTCAACTGAATTTCCCAGGATCCTACTCTACTCTGGGTTTCTAAAAGACAGGTTGAAGCTGAGGTATAGCTCAATGCAAAGAGTGCTTGCCTGGCATGCATGAAGCCCTGGGTTCAAGTCCCAGCACTGCATAAACCAGATGTGGTGATGCATGCCTGTAATCCTAGCACTTGAGAGGTCCAAGCAGGAAAATCGGGAGTTCAAGGTCATCCTCAACTACATAGCAAGTTTGAGGCCCACCTAGGATATATGGGACACTGGCAAAAATAAATAAATAAATAAAAATGAATAATACTAAAGAAGTGGTTGATGACCATCACCCACCCCCCGCCCCCTCCCAATCCCCTTCTAGCCTTGTCCCGCTGGGCTAGAGCCTGGAGACTAGGCTGCCACTACCTTACTGCCCTGAGCAGGCACCTTGACTGAGAGTGGGTTCCCTAGATGCCAGCCTGAGCCCCCAAATAGTTAAAGGTGATTTGTTAGAAAATGTTCCCAAGGGGGAAAAAAACAGTAAGACAGTGGATTTCCTCTAAGGGCTTCTTTGCTCTTAGGGTATGTGGGGCAACATCCATATACCTCTGGGTTACCCTAGTTGGAGGAAGATGCTCCTGGCACTGAGCAGGTTGCTGGGGGTGGGGGGGCTCCGCAAAGCGTCCTGCAGTCACAAAGCTACCCCACCACCAAGAAGCATCAAGGCCAAGGCCAAGAACACTGAGGCTTGGAAGCCTGCCATCTGGGGTAGGAAAGTAGCTAATGAAAAGGGGAAGTGGAGCAGGGGGATGGTGGGAATGAATTCCCACAGGGAAGCATGGCTCACTCCCACTCCATCAGGCACAATGCAGGCCCCGTCTCTGTCACTAGCAGAAGCAAATGTGGCAACTCCTCCATCAGGGGCTGTCATGAGCGGCATGAGTCTCCAGGCACCCAGGGCTCTGGAAGCTGAGGGCAGGTCTCACCTGAGGACTCATGTGTTGACTGCTGGCAGAAACCGTACAAGGCTCACAAACGTGGAAGTGAGAGAGAGAGGAGGTGTCTGTCCCAAGTTCAGGACACCTCCTCCCTGTCCATGAGAAAAGACACTACCACCCTGCTCAGGCTGTCACACCGTCTCACCTGTTCCCCGCCCTGCCTTCCAGACCGCCCGCAGCCCCCTAGCAAGCCTGTGGTGCAGCAGGAAGACGTGAAGGCTCGCAGCGTGCTGCTGTCCTGGGAGCCAGGCAGCGATGGGCTCTCCCCAGTGCGTTACTACACCATCCAGACGCGGGAGCTGCCCAGTGGCAGGTGGGCGCTGCACTCGGCCTCTGTGAGCCACAATGCCTCTGCCTTCACTGTGGACAGGTAAGGCGGGGTCCTCACCCACTCCTCTGCCCCCTTCTCTGCTGGAGACAGTGCCTCGAGTGATCGACCCTTGCAGGAGGGAGGGGGCCGGTTTCTGAGAGCATCTTCAGCGGGTCACCCAAGCCTTCCTTCACTCACCCCACCAGGCACACTCACCCCTTCCAGCTCTCTCCTCCTCCCTGGGAAGCCCATTAAGGCTACCTCTTAATTATCTGTGGAGCCTGCCAGGCCCCCTTAGCGAAGCGCTTGCCATCCTTCATTAGCGATTCTCCCGACAGCCCGTGTCCTCCTCCTATCTCTAATAGGGGTATGAAGCTCCTCTCCAAAACTCTGGCCTCAGTCTAATCCCCAGTGGTTATATTTTTTGTATTCCAGTCAACGTGACCTGGAAGTTGAGCAAGCCTTTCCTCCCCGCTCCCCGAGCCCTGTAAATCAAGAAGAAAGATGTTTATTAGGAAGAAAATGAGGCTCATAGAGACAACTGGCTTCCTCTCTAGGGAATTCCACCCCCACCCCCACCCCCCCAAAAAATTCCTAACTTTAGGAAAGGAAGTACAGCTTGCAGGGGACCATGCATGCGATTGTGGGGAGAGGGAGGTATGAATGTTTTTGGTTTGGGTTTTGGTTCTGAGACAAGGTTTCTCTATGTAATAGCCTTGGCTGTCCTGGAACTCACTCTGTAGATCAGGCTGGCCTCGAACTCACAGATATCCCCCTGCTTCTGCCTCCCGAGTGCTGGGATTAAAGGCATGGGCTGGTGGCTTTATTCAAACTGCCCAGCGTCAATGTTTTCATGGCCACCAAAGCACGGGTAAACATGAGCCTGGAAATGTGTGGCTTATCATTACAACGAAAAGCAGCCTAAGCAGGGATGGTATGGGGCCTGGCCTGGGCACTCAGCATCTTACTGGGCCTGTCCCAGTGTGTCCCCTTCCCTAGGCTTCATGTTTCCATCTGCGTGGTGTGTCAGCACCCATGTCCCCCTTTCCCCCTGGCTCCCCTCTTCCAGCAGGGATAGATAGGACCCCACCATGGAAGTGTGTGGGGACCGGGTCTTGAGGGACACTGTGTCAGACTTGTCGTCACTGTGACAGACTCCTGGAGGAAGCAACTTAAAGGGGAAGGCTTGTTTGGGGACACAGCCTTAGAGGTTTCAGCCTGAAGCCAGCTGGGTCTGTCACTTTGGGCACAGTGAAAACAGCATGTGACAGAGGCCCATGGTGACCAGGACACAGGACATAAGATGTACCCTCTGATGCTCTGTCCCCAGCGATGCACTTCCTCTACCAAGGCCCCACTTCCTGAAATTTCCACTTCTCAAACGACAGTCACAGCAGTGGGGAACAAATCTTCAACACGGGAGCCCGTGGGGGATTGTTCATGCTCAAGTCATAGTTGACACCTCGGTCATTGGCCCCCAATTCCCTCCACAGACTCAAGCCCTTCACATCCTACAAGTTCCGAGTGAAAGCGACCAATGACATCGGGGACAGCGAGTTCAGTGAGGAGTCAGAGTCGCTGACCACCCTGCAGGCCGGTCAGTGCCACCTCCCTGCTTGGGCCTCTGGCTCTTGACCCTGCTTGCTTCCTGGGCAGGAAGTGTTCTTCCGTGGGAGGGGCCTCTGAAGGTGAGAGGGGGCTCACCAGACCTGCTCGGCCTGCTGCCTCCAGGCCAGAATGCCTAGAGGTTTGGAACAAAAGGGATTTTGTCTAGGGCTCAGGGTCCCAAACTCAGCTTGAAATTTGAGTGTAATTCTTCTCTGATGTCCCCCCAGATAGCAGCAAGTGGGAGATGCCCACCTCGACCCGGCATCTAACAGAAACCTAAGTTCTATGGCTTTGAGGGGTTCCAAGACTCTGGGTTAGGCTAAGGTCAGGCCCCCAGTTCACCCTGGCTGTTTGCTCTGGGGAAAGTGGTAGGTGTCCAGGGAACTTACCCAGGACCTACCTAGGCATCAATGTCGGCAGAATCTGGTCCCTGTGTGTTCCTGGGTGGGACTGACTTTCCCAGCCCCCAGAGTCCACTGTTCTGCCTCTCTCCACAGCCCCAGATGAGGCACCCACCATCCTGTCGGTGACACCCCACACCACCACCTCTGTGCTAATCCGATGGCAGGTACGGCTACGTGGACAGGGCGGGTTCATTTCCAAGGACTCGAATAAGTTCTCGACTGAGACCAAAAACTCTACCAGTCCCCACCAGAGCTGCCTTTGCCTCTGTTCTATACCCCCCAGAGCACAGAGAAAGACATGAGAGATCTAGGCATGTGCACAGAGCACTAGAAACATGTGTGTCCACACATGCACACACTCCACCTCTGGATACACATACCAGGCAGATGAACACAGACTGAGGGGGCGGCGAGTTGTGTGGCCGGAGATCACACAGCTCAAATGACAGGGTTAGTTTCATGACCCCAGGTCTGCTGAACCTGTGTACGGAAAAGCACCTGGAGGCTATGAGGACCCCCCCCAAAGGCTCCACAAAGCCCAGACATAGAGGTCAGTGACAGGCTTCCTGACAGAGACCTGTGACCCTCATCATGAGTGGTGTCCCCTTGTCTAGGTAGAGTCTCTCCCAGCTGCCTGCTCTTTGGTTTGCACTATTGGTTCTACCAGGGCCGGAGGCAACCTCATCAATCAGGCTGCCCATGCATTCTCTGAAGTCTAGCCTTGGGCTCAGTAGGTCACCCACAGAAGCCCCCCCCCCAAAAAAAAAAAGGCTAGCTCCTGTCCCTACTTCTTGGGATCTGAGGAACTGGCCCTAGCAGCAATCCTTGTACAACTGAAGTCTGGGATTCTAGAGGGGACACCTCCTAAGTGGACCTGGCAGCCGTACATGAGCCAGAGGAGGCTGGAGCAGATGGGATACCCTGACAAAAGGGCCAGGCGATGCCCATGGCAGCCAGGGAAGCAATTAAGAAGCTAATAAAAAGCCTGAACCATTTCAACAGATTTCTTAAAGGAGGTATCATAAAGAAAATAGTTTCCACTTGGCAGAAAGCCTGTTCTCCAGCTCAGCCGAGGACAGGAGCAGAAAGCAAAGGAGGAAAGAAGGGCCGTGCACACGGGCGTGCTCATCCTTACACAGGCTGTAGTGTAGGCAGAGGGCTCAGTTCCTGGGAAACACCAGGAAGTGCTGGCTGGGTGCTCCTCAGAGCAACAGCCCCAGGGAGGCCAGATGTGAGTCACAGAGTTCCCGGACAAGCAATGGCTGGTGACTGCAGAGGTGTGTCTTCCGGTCTTCTCGCCGCTGTGTGACCATGGGCCAGTACCTTCATGTCTCTGAGTGCGTTTCCTGCTCGGCTAAAGAGGGGATGCATGGTGATTCCTGCCCTTCCCCACCTCAGAGGGAATGTAGCAACCTCTCTGAAAATGCCCCCAAGCCATCCCAGTTTCTTTTTCTGGTTGAGACAGTCCTGGCTCTGTGGTCGCAGGAGATGTGGTGGGCAGAGAGGGTGGAGGGAGATAAGCAGTCAAGGGCCCTCCCCACGTTTGACCCTCATACCTGTAGCCTCCGGCTGAGGACAAGATCAATGGCATCCTCTTGGGCTTTCGAATCCGGTACCGAGAGCTGCTCTACGAAGGGCTGAGAGGCTTCACTCTTCGAGGCATCAACAACCCTGGGGCCAAGTGGGCTGAGCTCACCTGTAAGTAGTCACCATGGGGTCTTGGGGAGGGGAGGGGTAGGCATGCTCACCTCCCTGCTCTGAAGCTCCCAGTTTCCTTGAGTCTGCTAACCTGCAACCCCTGCCTCCCCCTCCTTTGTGTTCATCCCCTTACCCCAGTCCCTCACTTGCTAAGCATTTATTGAGCACCTACTGCATATTCCCAGGCACTATGGGCACACACCAGTGGTTAAGCAGACAAGGGTCCCTGACCTCTCAGATCAGTCTGATGGAGGAAGAATCAGGCATTCAATACTTAAACCCTGAAACAGATGTCAAGGGTCATGGGCATGACAGTATGGGAGAATGTTCCAGAAGAGTTCCAAAGGACTCTCTTGACATGGAAGGATGATCCCAGGTTAGGCAGGCAACTGTGTGGAGGGAGGAGCCACCAGCTTAGAAAGACCATCAGCCTGGCGATCTAGACCCCACCAAGGACAACAGTCAAGACCCCCACCTATTCCTCCGCAAGTCAACACCCAGCCCTAGGGCCAAAGAAGCCAGCCTTCAAGTATAGGAGAAGGAGAGAAAAGAGGGGACGTTCAGATGGAAATCCCAGGAATAGAGGACGCTGGGAAAGTCATGAGCAAGAGAAGGGTGTGCGTGAATGTTGGGTTTGGAGGACACACAGGGAGCATGGAGGCGATGGCCTGGCTGTAGGAGGCATGGGGGGACAGAGTCAAGGAGGTTGATGTGTTAACATATCGAAAGAGCATGAGGCCGAGCCAGGGAGGCAGGCTAGGTGTGCCGTGGACGTGGGTTCCACGGGGCTCCACGTCTGTTTGAGGAGAGGAGAGGGAGGCAAGCAGGAAAGAGGAGAGCGTATAGAAGATGAGGAGCGGGGACCACACTGTTCACCAAAAGAGAAGTCAGGCAGCCTAGGTCCCTGTGGCCTCTGGCGCTACATCCCACCCATATCTCCTCAACTTATGGAGCCGTAGCTTCCGGGGATGTTCACAGACAACAAAATGATTGAACATGGAGTGAGAAGATATTAAAAGAAACCCATAGAAATACCCAACCCAACAGCTCATGTTCTTTCCTTATCTTTTTATTTATTTTGGCCAATGTCTGCCTATGGCTGTGATTTTTATATGGCCTGCTTCTAATTCACCCATATTTCTTGACAATAAAATTGTTTCTGGTTCATATGAGAAAATTGACGATGCCAGTATTTCACCGCAGTTTGCCAAGAGCTCCAAAATGAAACCTGGGAGCCAGTGGGATGAGAAGGTCCCCCAGAACTGTCCCCAGGGTTGGGAGGCTCTGAGGGGCTCCCTCACGGTCAGTGTAGATCAAGACAGGAACAACAATGTTTTAGGATCTACCCTCTCCCCAGTTCCCATCTTGGACCCCTGACTCAGCACCAGGAATTGGAAGCAGTCCCCCCCCCCCCGCCTGCTCCATTGCCAACCTTGTCTTCCCATCCCAGGCCTGGTTGGTTCCCGGTGGGTGGGATGCCTGTGTACACTAACCTCTGTCTGCTGTCTCCCTGGCCTCTCACCTCCTGCCCCCCAGCCCTGTACTCCATGCGGAACCTGACCCGGCCCAGCCTCACGCAGTACGAGCTGGACAGTAAGTCCCCTTGCATGGTGGTTCATCGTGGCCCAGGCCTCCTGGGATGGGCTGGGGAGGGGGTCCTCACGAACACCTAGACCCAGGCCAACTAGGTCCCCGCTGGGTTGCTTTCTGTTGCTGTGATAAAGACTGTGACAAAACGCAACTTGAGGTGGAAAGGGTTTGTTTGACCTTCACATCCATCGTCCAGCACCAAGGGAAGCCACGCAGGAACTCAAGCAGAAGCCATGGAGGAACGTTCCTGGCTTGCTCTCCATGGCTTGCTCAGTCTGCTTGCTTACACCACCCAGGACCACCTGCCCAGGGGTGGCACCACCCACAGTGAGCTGGTCCCTCCCACATTAACCATTGATTAGGAAAATGGCCCCTCTGTAGTTATCTACAGGCCAATCTGATGGAGGCATTTTCTGAAATGAGGTTCCCTCTTCCCAGATGACTCTAGCTGTGTCTAGCCAGCATACCCACTTCAATTCTAGGACCACCTATAACACATATGTGTGAGCACGGAAAGCAGGCCGTGTTCTGGAAGAGACTCCTCCAAGCCTTCCCTATACGTGCTGAGTAGTAAAGTATAGACTTGAGTGGATGAGGGGGCAGCAAGTCAACAGTAGGAGGTAAAGCACACTACAGGGCAGGTAGGCGGGCGTCCATGGCTGTTACCTGACTTGACCCGGGTAAGGCATGTTGGCCCTCGCTGTCCCTCTAGCCCTGTCTGAAGCTCCTGTACGTGTGTGAGGCAGGTTCTACACACACACACACACACATACACACACACACACACACACACACACACACACACACACACGACCTTCTGATCAGGAAAAACCAACCTCAGAGTCTAGACTGCCCTTCTCTCCTCAGCGTGAGCCTACTCCATGACAGAACTGCCACCCTGGGGAACAGAGTGGGAGGGAGACAGGGACAGCAGAGGACAGAGGATGGGAGGACATGCTGGCCACCAGGAACAGGGATCACGTCTCCCATCCAGGATGACAGAGCCCAGATTCTTGCAGCAGCTTGGGTTCACCAGGCACCCTCTGGCCGCTCCCCACCCCACCCCCAAGCACTTCAGACTCGACTGACCCTTGGGATTTCTTGACTCAGAATTCGCAGTCCATAAGCACTTCCCTCTAGGACTGAGCCAGTGGAGGTGGGGACGGTGGAGTACAACTCAGTGGTAAAGCTTGTGCTCAGCCTTGGAGAGACCCTGGGTTCACTCCCTGGCCCCAAAAGAGTGGGGGCTGGGGGGGGAGCTAGTGAATGGGGGTAGATGTGGACACAGCAGGGACATGGATGAAATGGTTTACATCTGCCATCGCGGGAAGGTCCAGGGAGGCCAGCACTGTTAATAAGGCCTTCCTCAGTCTCAACACTATTCACTTGGAGATTCAGTTGTCGTTATGACCCTAGAGCAGGAGGTTGCTTTATGTCACAAATTCTATTGGCAGGGTACAGCCCAGGCATCTAAGGTGCATTGACTCTTACCCATTTCCTCCCCCAGTGTCACATGGGGCACTAGATGGCAGATGTTCCTCCTCCCTTCCCTGTAGCTCCAGCCTCCGTGGAGAACTCCTTCCATGGGCTCTGTGACCTCTGTGTCCCTGACCCCCAACTCTTGCCCGTAGATCTGAGCAAGCACAAGCGTTATGAGATCCGGATGAGTGTGTACAATGCCGTGGGTGAGGGACCCTTGAGCCCACCACAAGAGGTCTTTGTTGGGGAGGCAGGTGAGTAAGCCCTCAGGAGTCCCAGGTACTCATCCAGGGCCCCCCCTCCCTGCCCGCCCTAAGCCACCTCCTCTTCCTAGCCTACACCCTTGAATACTCACTCACCAACCTTCATGCCCTCCAGTGCCCACGGCAGCACCACAGAACGTGGCCATCCACAGTGCCACAGCCACACAGCTAGATGTGACCTGGGAGCCACCCCCACTGGACAGCCAGAATGGAGACATCCAAGGATACAAGGTATGGGTGATCTGGCAGAGGAATGGGGTGCAGAGGGCCAAAGGGGTGGGGAGGGCTGGGTGAGCGAAAGGAAGTCCCAGGCCCTTCCTGCTCACAGCCAGGTGTTCACCCTCAGGCTCCACTGCACACCTGTGGCCTTGCACAGCTGACAGAAATACTGTAGAGCTGTAGAATATTTACATTCTGAGGCAGGCTGAGCTTGATCCGAAGAACTCAGACCACACCTCGGCTTATTCTGCTCTAAGGCACACAATGCCCAACTCCACCACCTCCAGCCCCGCAGTCACTTCAGATTTCTGAGGAGTAGGGGCTGGAGATGTAGCTTAATTGGTAGAGTGCTTGCTTCGAATGCACAAAGCCCCAGCTTCAATCCATAGCACTGTGTAAACCAGATGTGGTGATTTATGCAACCCCAGCACTCAGGAGGTAGACAGAGAAGGATTGGAGTTCAAGGTCAACCTGGACTTTATAGTAAGTTTGAGGGCAGCCTAGGCTACATGAGACTCTGTCTCAAAAAAAAAAAAAAAAAAAAAAAAAAAAAAAAAAAAAAAACACCTGTGGCTTCTTAGGCCCAGTTAGTGATTAGATGATCAGTTTGCAAAGCACTGCTGGAAATATTTGAAAATCTGCCCAAAGGTCATCTCTGATTCAGGATGCTGTGTTATAGTGGGGTTCATTTTGCAGCGCCTTCTAAACCCTTGCAGCTTGCTGAAGGCCTGGGAAGCTGCTACATTGTGGCCATTAATGTCCATTTTATATGGATGAGGAAACTGTAGCCCAGCTTGATGTAGTCTGGAGAGGTCACAAACCTAGCAGGTATCAGAATCCAGATGCCCAGCTCAACCTTGCCAGGAAGCAGAAAACACAGCCTGATCCTGTGAGGAGGCAGTGTGGGGCGGATGCAGCCGGGGCCCAGGAGGAGGCAGAATTTAGAAGAATAAAGAGCTAACCGACTTCCCTTGGTGGCGCATGCAGCCCTTGGCTGTGATGGAAGCATGCCTCCCTAGCCAGCATCTGGGGGAGACTGATTCCTGATATTTGGATGGTACTTCAGAAAATGGACCCCATGCAATGGCCCTGGGGGCACTGGGTATGCAAACCACAGGACCCAGTGGTTTCCCTGGCCCAGCCTGTCGACCCATGGGTGACAAGTGTTTGCCAAGGTGAAGCGCTTTCTCTGTCACACAGTCTGTGGAGACAGGCCACCCTGGTGTAAGGCAGAATCCAGTAAAGGAAGCTTTTCCATCCAGGGTGGAGGAGGAGGAGAAAGAAGAGGGAGGGAGGCATCGTGCCAAGGAAGCTCTGAAGATGGGTGATACCCCCTCAAGGCTTTGCCCAGGAGTGCCAGCTGGGAAACCAAATATTGCACCCATAGCATATGCCCGTGGGGAGAAAAGAGGCGCCAGGTGGAGCCAGCCACAGTGTGGCAGTCACTAGACTGTTGAGGTTTAGAAGTTGTGAATTAGCATACAGATCCAGGAAATGTGTGGGTGCCCAGGTGCCATAGAGAACACAGCGGATGTCTGCAGTTTCCAGAAAATACAGGCCATCCTGCAGGGATGGAATTGTTATGTCCTGGATGTGAGCTGATCAGTGCTGTGGCATCAGCACCCATCGGCAGGGCCTGATGTGTTCACATCAGCATCCAGGCTGCAGGTGGGGCTCAACTGGCAGAATGCTTGCCTAGCATGTGTGAAATCCTGAACTCTATCCCCAGCACCATATATCCAGCTGTGACGGTGCACACCTGTAACATCTGTATGTAACCCCTGTAACACCTGTGTGTAACACCTGTAACCCCAGCACTCAGGAGGTGGAGGCAGAAACATCAGAAGTTCAATACCATCCTTTGCTTCATAGCAAGTTCAAGGGCAGCCTAGGCTATATGAGTCCCTGGAGGAAGAAGAGGGGGAGGGGGTAGCACTGGTAGATTCTAACAGATGACTATGGCATGAAGGAAGAAGAGGAAACATGGACTGCTGTTCAAATCTTAAATGGTCTTTTAATTAAAAAAAAAAAAAAAAAACCCAGAGCCGGGGCTGGAGAGATGGCTTAGCGGTTAAGAGCACTGGCTGTTCTTGCAGAGGTCCTGAGTTCAATTCCCAGCAACCACATGGTGGCTCACAACCATTCGTAATGAGATCTGGTGCCCTCTTCTGGCCTGCAAGCATGCATGTAGGCAGAACACTGTATACATAATAAATGAATGAATGAATGAATAAATAAATAAATAAATACCCAGAGCCATATATCAGGGTGAAAGCTGAAAGATCAGAGAAGCAGAACAGCTAGTCACTAGTTCTTACATCTACAAAATTCTCAGCCTAAAGAGAGTGAGTGAGTTCCTGTTTCCTCATGCCTTGTATACCTTTCTCTGCCCTGCCATCTTACTTCCTGGGATTAAAGGCGTGTGTGCTTCCCAAGCAAAGGCATGAGATCTCAAGTGCTGAGATTAAAAGTGTGTGCCACCACTGCCTGGCTTTTTCTCTCCTATACTGGATCAATCTCGTGTAGTGCACTGTGGCTTTGAACTCACAGAGATCCAGATGGATCTCTGCCTCCCAAGTAATAGGATTAAAGATGTGTGTGCCACCACTGCCTGGCTTTTTCTCTCCTATACTGGATCAATCTCGTGTAGTGCACTGTGGCTTTGAACTCACAGAGATCCAGATGGATCTCTGCCTCCCAAGTAATAGGATTAAAGGTGTGTGTGCCACCACTGCCTGGCCTCTATGTCTAATCTAGTAACTGGCTCTGTCCTCTGATCCTCAGGCAAGTTTATTAGGGTACACAATATATCACCACAGTGGACAGCTCCCATAGCCAGGGAGCATGAGGAAGATGGACCCTCAGTCACAGGGAAGGAAAAGGAGGAAGCTGGAGGGACCCGGAGTCTGGCTTCCTATGTGTCCATTTCAGAACATCTGCTAGCCACCAAAGGAGACTAGGAAGCTGTAGCTACAAGTGGGGCTTAAGAGAAGGGCTCCACACCAGACATGTGCACTGGGGAGCACTCAGCACATAGAAGGTGCTGGAGTGAGAGAGTCTGCACACGCGCAGATGAGAAACCAAAGACCCAAACCTGAGCCCTGAGGCAAAAGCATGAGAGATGACTCAGAGCTCAAAGGAGAAAGTGCTTCTGTGGGGAGGAAATGCAGATTTTCAACTCCTATTGAACTGCTTCTGTGGGGAGGAAAGGTGGATTGTCAACTATTGAAAGACAGCAAGTGAAGCCCAAGGAGCAGTTTTTCGGGGGGTGCTAAGAGAGAATTAGAGCCCAGCTGATTTGTGGATCTTTTTTTTTAAATATTTATTTATTTTTATTCATGCAGTGTTCTATCTACATATATGCCTGCACACCAGAGGAGGGCATCAGATCCCATAATAGATGGTTGTGAGCCATCATGTGGTTGCTGGGAATTGAGCTCAGGACCTCTAGAAGAGCAGTCAGTGCTCTTAACCTCTGAGCCATCTCTCCAGCCCTGGTTTATGGATCTTGATTGGCTCTAAGATGTCAGAGAGGGGCTGGGGATGTAGCTAAATTGGACCCAAAGCCCAGGGTTCGAGCTGCAGATTACATAAACCAGGAATGATGGTGCACACTGGAATGCTAGCACTAGGCAGCAAAGACAAGAGGATCAGAAGTTCTAGATCATCTTTGGCTACATAGTGAGTTTGAGGCCAGCCTGGGTTATGTGAGATCCTATCCAGGGTGGGAGGGAAAAAGAGAGAGAAATGCTGGAATTAGGCCAGATAATTCAATTTAACAGGATTGGCCAACTATAGCCTATAGGCCAAATCTAGCCCACTCTCTTTGCATAAATAATGTTTTGTTGGGATATAGCCATACCTGTATGTTTACAAGTTGCCATGGCTACTTTTGCACAAGAGGGCTCTGAAGAGATCTGAATAGTTGCAACAGAGGCCAAGAGGTCTGCAAACCCTAAAGCCTTGATCAGCTAGTCCTCTGCAGAAAAAAAAAAAAAAAAAAAAAAAAAAAAAACATAGTCAGGATGGCCTTAAAGAGAGCCAGAATGGGGACTCACACCTTTAATCCCGGTGCTCAGGAGGCAGAGACAGGCAGATCTCTGTGAGTGTGAGGCCAGCCTGCTCTACATAGTGAATTCTAGGCTCTCCAGGGCTAGGTGATGAGCCTCAGTTTTCAATTAATTAATTAAAAAGTGAACCATTAGACCAAGAGAGGGGCTGAGACAGGAAAATTTTAAGTTCAAAGCCAGCCAACGCTACATAGTCTCAAAAATAAATGGATGGATGGATGGATGGATGGATGGATGGATGGATGGATGGATGGAAGGAAAGATGAAAAGAGAGTCACTGGGCCAGGCATGGCAGTACATACCTGTCATCAAGTACTGGAGTGGAAAATGGAGTTGAGGCAGGATAATTGTGAATTCAAGGCCAACTTGGGCTCCTATCAAGACTCTTACTCCAAAATAGCAGGAATGACATTGGGGAGGTAGCTCATTGGTTAAGGTCATTTCCTGCTTTTCTCAACACCCACAACTGCATCTGACTTCAGCACCAGGAGCTCTGACACCTCTTCCTCTGACCCTTATGGGCACCTGCACTCATGTGCACAGTCACACATGCATACACATGCACACATAATTAAAATTTTAAAATAAAATAAAATAAAAACAAGGGCTATAAATTGGTTGTGGTGATGAACGTGCAGGCAGGGAGATTAAAAGTTCAAAGTCTGGACTGGAGAGGTGGCTCAGCAGTTAAGAGTACTGACTGCTCTTCCAGAGGACCCGGGTTCAATTCCCATCATCCACATGGCAGCTCACAACTGTCTGTAACCACAAGATCTAAGACCCTCACCCAGACATACATGCAGGCAAAACACCAATGCACATAAAAATAAAATAATTATTTTTTTAAAAGAAGAGTTCAAAGTCCTTCCATTTAGCTAGTTTAAGGCTATCCCAGGCTACATGAGACTGTATCAATAAGTGAACAAATAAAGAAGGGTCGAGAATGTGAGTGAGTGGTAGACCAGCTGCTCCCCATGCACAAGGCCCTGGGTTCCATCCACAGCATTGCCTCCCTTCTCTGGGGGGAGGGGAAGGGGTCGATGAGAGACACGATGGGTGTCACGATGATAGGAGGTAGCAAAGTCCCCCCTGGTTCCTTCAGCTTCCCATCTCAGTGCTCTACTGGGATGAAGTGAGAGAGAAAGGGCAGGGAGAGGGCGAGTATAGGAAACAGCTGGAGCCAGCTGTCTATTCCCACAGGCTCTTCTGTGCCTGTGGACTCAACCTGCTGAGGATCATCGATATAGGAGGGAAGTCTTGGGCCTGAACTGAACATGGAGACATTTTCCCTGTTGGTATTCCCTAGACAGTGTGCTGTGATGACTGTTTACACAGCCTTGACCTCACATGAGATGTTCTGAGCAGTCTAGAGATGGTGTGAAACTCATAAGAGGATAATGTAGGTTTGTGTTGCCCTAAGTGGCAGGATTTCCCTCCTTTTAAAGCAAAATAATATTCCATTGTGTGTGTACACAAGCACCACATTTGTCCACTTAACCCACTGACAAATGTTTAGAAGGGGTTTGGGGTTTTTGTTTGTTTTTGAGACAAGGTCTTATGTTAGCTGAGTCTAGTGTCAAACTGGCTACATATTGGAGGGTGACCTTGAACTTGCAACCCTCAGCTGCTGCTTCTCAAGTGCTGGGTGACGGGTGTATAATAGGGTGCCTGGATTTCCTACATCTTGGCTAACGATGGCTCTTACTGCAGTGAACACAGGAGTGTAAATATCTTCTTCAAGATCCTGATTTTAATACTCTTGGATACATTCCCAGAAATGAGATTGCTGGATCATATGGTAATTCTATTTTTAATTTTCTTTGAAGAAATCCAGACTGTTTTACACAGTGGCTGTACCATTTTACATTCCCGGCAATGGCACAGGAGGCTTCTAATTTCTCTCCATAGGGATGATTATCTTTTGACACTTTGACAAGAGCCACCACAATTGGTGCCACAGGACAGGCCCTTGCAATTTGTTTTGTTTGAGACAGGGTCTTGTGTAACCCAGGCTGATCTTGAACTCATCGTATAGCTGAGAATGAGATTTAACTTCTGGCTGTCTTACCTTCACCACCCAAGTGCTGGGATTGCAGACATGTGGCATGGCGCACAGCTGGTCATTGTGTCATGGACTCTCATGTCCCCAGTGGTTAGTAATGCCGGGTACCTTTCCAGGTTCCTGCTAGTGGTTTATTTGTCTTCTTCTTGGAAAGGTCCATTTGTTTTCTTGCCACAAATCTATATGAACCCAGAAGACGTCGTGTTAAGTGAAATAAGCCAAACACAGAAAAACTGGTCTACACTTAAACATCCGAGTCCATGGGATGGTAATAACAAAGTAGAATAGTCAAAGTCATGCAGTCCGGAAGTAGAAGGTAGAAGTGGGATTTGCTCTGCCCATGACCTTGGACTACAGAGCCTGAAGGAGGCGGTGACTTCTTAAAAGGAAAGGGAGGCTGGGTGGCCAGTGGAGCACACCTTTAATCCCAACATTTGGGAGGCAGGGCCAGGCAGATCTCTGTGAGTTCAAGGCCAACCTGGTCTCCAGAGCGAGATCTAGGATAGCCAGGGCTACAGAGAAACCCTGTCTCGAAAAACCAAAAAAAAAAAAAAATGGAAAGAGAGAAGCGTCAGGAGCCCCTTCTTTCTGCTGCCTGGTTCCTGGTGTGATCAAATCCAGGTGGATTCACCCCTGGTCAAATTAGAGGATGACTTCAGCTATCTACTCTGTTCTGTATTTGTGAGCGTATTTCCTCAATTTACCCTAATAAATTTCCCTACTACTCCTCTAGCAGACGCCCATGGATTTATCACATTAAAAGGTGTTTGCCACAGTAGGGAGGGACTGATCAAAGGGTAAACATTTCAAGCCAGTCATGGTGGCGCATACCTTTAATCCCAGCACTCAGGAGACAGGGACAGGCTGGTCTCTGTGAGTTCAAAACCAACCAGGGCTACATAGACTCTGAGTCTAGATAGATAGATAGATAGATACATACATACATACATACATACATACATACATACATACATACATATACATACATAGATACATAGATAGATAGATAGATAGATACATACATACATACATACATACATAGATGAGAAGATATGAGCATTCAGGTCTAATTAAAGCATGGTGGTGCACATCTTTAATCCCAGCCCTTAGAATGCTGAGGCAGAGGATCACTACAAGTTCCAGGCCAGGCTGGGCTACCTAGTAAGTTCTAGGCCTTCCTGAGTTACAGTGAGACTATCTCAAAAAAAAAAAAAAAAAAAAAACAATCAAAAACAACCCCCACCCAAAAGAGCTTCAGGCATGTAAGTTCTTGGGTCTAGCCTGCAGTACTCTAGCCATGACTAATACAACTGTAGTGTGTACCTGAAGTACACTGAGAAGCTCGCTCTTGAAGGTTCTCACTATGTAGGGGAAAAAAGGTAACCGTGTGAGCCGATTAATGCCAGTCAGCTTGGTGTAACGATGATGTTCCACAGTCTGGGGATATCAAAACATCAGGGGCCAGGGGGTTTGGCTCAGCTGGCAGAGCATGCATGATTCCCAGGGTTCAACCCCCAGCAGGCATAAACAGGTGTGGGGGTGGACACCTATAATCCCAGCACTTAGAAGGTAGAGGCCTGCGGATCAGAGGCTCAAGGCCACATAGAAAGTTCAAGAGCAGTTAAGAGCACTGGCTGCTCTTCCAGAGGTCCTGAGTTCAATTCCCAGCAACCACATGGTGGCTCACAACCATCTAGAATGAGATCTGGTGCCCTCTTCTGGTGTGCAGGCACACATGCTGTATACATAATAAATAAATCTAGAAAGAAAGAAAGAAAGAAAGAAAGAAAGAAAGAAAGAAAGAAAGAAAGAAAGAAAGAAAGAAAGAAAGAAAGAAAGAAAGAAAGAGACAGAGAGAGAAAGGAAAGGAAGGAAGGAAGGAAGGAAGGAAGGAAGGAAGGAAGGAAGGAAGGAAGGAAGGAAGGAAGGAAGAGAGAAAGAAAGTTAGTCAAGAGCAGCCTGGGCTACAGAATTCCCTGCCCCAAAAACAATGGGCTAGAGGTGTAACAATGATACAATGATGCATTCTTGCCTAGCATGCACAAGGCCCTGGCTTCTGTTCCTAGCACTATAAACAACAATAATAAATAAGAACATTAACTATATATCTTAATTGTATTAAAACTTTGTCAACTATGCCTCAGAAAAGTCTTTTTAAAGGAAATGAACTAGGAATCAAAACCAGTAGATAAGAAATAGAGTCACTCACCCCCACCCCAGCCCCTGTCTGTATCAGGCATTTCCTCATGTGACGTAGGTCTGTTGAGCATCAACCATGTGTCAGTGTGGTTCTAGGTACCTGGGACACCAAGGAGCCAGATGGACTGGGGTTCCTGCCCTCGGGAGCCCACAGCCTGCTATATACCCACTTCCCATGAAGTGAGGTACTTTGGGTACGCTACCAATCAACCATGTCACCTCAGGGACCAGGATCCAGACTCAGCCCTCTTATCCCTTTTGACTATGTATCATCATCTAACAAAGGTCTACTGACAGCAAGCAGGTGACTGTTGCTGTATGTCCTAATCCCTGACACTGCCCTGCCCAAGGTCATGATCCCAGCCATTGACCTTGTCTCCCCAACAGCACCGTGTATCTCCCTCTGGGGCCTGTCACAGGCAGGCCATAAAGGCATTGTGAAATTTGTCTCCTCTTTTGTTCATTATTTAGTAGTTTTATATTTTTATTTGTATATATGTTTGCATGAGTTTATATGTACCACATGCATTCAGGAACCCAAGGAAGCCAGAAGAGGGCTTCAAATCTCCCCGAACTGGAGCTATAGGAGGTTGTAAGCCACTAGATGGGTGCTGGGAACAGAACCTAGGTCCTCTGCGAGAGGACTAAGTGCTCTTAACCACTGAGCCATCTCTTCTGCCCCTTATTTCCTCTTTGAATGCCCTTTCCTACCCTCATGTTTCTGTTCACATCTCATTATTTCCCTGCTTGGTCCGTTGACTGGAGAATTCCATCTTCACGGGAGAGGGATGTAGCCCAGCTGTAAAGCGCCTGACAACAGTTTGCTGCACCGGGTGATACACAGGCATGACACAGTATACATGACGGCATGACACAGTATACATGACGCTTGGGCTCAATCTTCCGCAGAGGGAGAAGAAATCAAAGGCAGTCTTCCAGACTCACTGCCCCTCTCGTTCTGGCCTCTATCCCCTTTCCAAACCTCACTCCAAGTAGGTCCTCACCCTCACCATCCCTCCAAACCTCACCCTGCAAAGGCTGCTGATAAATATGCCCTGTTCTCCATCAGCCCAGCACAGGCTTCACCCTTCCTGTGTCCGCAGCAGTGTGCCTTGCTCAATTGAGCCCCGGCATTCTCTCGCCCATTTCTCCTCACACTGCTCACCACCCCTCCTCAGTCTCCTTTGCCGTTCCGGCTCCCCCTGCATTTCAGCACAGAGGTCCCAAACTGTTGGTGCTCAGGGAGTGTGCAGATCCATAAAGCTAGCCTTGAGCTTTCCAAACTCTGAGTCCAGCAGAAGCCAATTTCTGCCAATGGGTGGGTGAGTGGATGAGTGATTTTATGAATGAAGACCTCAACTCCCCATATAAAAAGAATCAAAAAAAGAGGCCAGGTTGTAGAAAAGCAAGGCTTGCGTAGTAACAATATGTCCTAACTGCCGTTTGCACATGCTGGGGGTGGACACTTTTATTAGCTCTTTCTCACTTTTATTGGTATAGAGAAAATGAAAGGCCCATAGCATTCAGAAACCTCTTTGGCCAGCAGGTGGCACCAAATGATTTCTGATCTCGTGCAAGGTTTGGGACTCCAGGCTTTATGGAGGTTCCCAGCTCAACATTTGTAATGCAGTTTGAGAGTCTTCTCTGTATATTTAAAGGCACCAGTCCATGCTGATTGCAGGATGTCTGGAGGCTCCATAGGGAGCTCCTGACGCATCGAGGGCCTAAAATCTTCCAGGAGCATGCAGTACCTTTAGAAGCTGACCGATTCCCCCGAGGGAAGCACTGCCCCCTCTTCTTCTGTCCTTACCGCCTGCAGCTTTCATAGTCACCCTGGAAAATGGGTGTCCTTAACCCCTCTGTAGCTGAGAGAAATCATGCCTGACCAAGTCACGTGCCTAGCAAATGGAGCCATCAGAATTCGGCCATGAACCAAAAGCCAACTTAGTCCAGCCTATCCCTGTAGCAGACTTTGCCAACTGGCATATCCACATGTATCAAAACTGGATTGTACACATTCACCACACAACTGTAGTGTGTGTGTGTGTGTGTGTGTGAGAGAGAGAGAGAGAGAGAGAGAGAGAGAGAGAGAGATTGGGGGGGAGGGAACGCACGTGATCAGAGATCTTAGTAGCCTACAGAGATTCCTGTTCTGAAGTTGACATGTCTGTATCATATGCTGCAGATACCAACCTCAGTGAACCAAGATACATGGGGGACGAGCTTACAGTCTAGCAGAGGATTGGCATTGGATATCAAAAGGAAAGTTCTAGAACCTTTCTCAAATAGCTCTTAGCTACTTCCTGGTTGAAAGCAAAGGTGCCTTTGAACCCTGAAATGGGCAGAGGCAGAGGGGAACCCTAATGTTTTCATCACTCTCACTCCTACAATCATTGGTTCCCACAGATTTATTTCTGGGAAGTCCAGCGGAGGAACCTCACGGAGAGGGTGAAGACACTTTTCCTGGCAGAGAACAGTGTGAAACTCAAGAACCTGACTGGCTACACAGCCTACATGGTCAGCGTAGCGGCCTTCAACGCTGCAGGAGATGGGCCACGGAGCACCCCTACCCGAGGCCAGACTCAGCAAGCAGGTAAGGAGAAGTCTTGGGGAGGTCAGTTTGTGGGGACAAGAGGAACACACCTGCTATCAGAACTGTCTCATGCATCCGGAAAGCTGGGTTTGGTACCCAGGCCCCACTTCCAAATGTCTTACAGAGAGAGAACCCAGCCTGCAAAGAAGGTTCTAGATATGAGTCCAGAAGGAAAAAAAAAACCTCTCACCACAAACCTTGAGAACGCCCTCAGAGCTCACTTCGCCGGTTCTGCCCCCCTGTCTCAGTTTTGGGACTAGCCTCCGCTCCTACCCCCGACCTGGCTTTCTCCTTCCTTTTGTCTTCTTGCCTTTGTTCATCCCACCAATGTTTATTATCGTCTATGAGCCCACACTTCTGTCTCACGCTGGTGATGCAACAGTAAGAGAAAAAACAACAACAATATGTCTGCGTCCTAGTGAGGGCCACGGATCATAAGTAAGCACAGCTGAGCTGGCTGAGACGCTTTGGTGGGGAGCCCTGGACAGGCCCGCCCGCAAAGGCCTGGCCAAGATGGCTGCGTCCAAACTGGGATGTGAGTGAGAGGAGACCCGCCATGGGAAGTTCTGGAGACAGAGCAGGAAGCCGGGTTCCTGTCAGTAGGACCAGCAGGTGCAGAGGCTTGGGGGCTGGAGGGGATTAGAGGAACAGAACTGGGTGCTGGCAAGGAAGTGGGGTGAGTTTCCGAGGGTCCGGAGGATGGGGTTTGTATCAAGTGTACTAGGAAGACATGGGAGGGTCTGAGCTGTTGAGAATTAGATCTTTCTGTTTGGAAAAACTGGCTCTGCCTTCTGGGCTGAGAGACTCGGGGGGAAGGAGGAGAGAAGCAGGGAGACCAGATGGGGACTAGACATAGGACAGGATGGAGGAAGGAGAGAGGGTGCTGATGCCCTTGTCCTGAGGTGTCCAAAACCACTTCTCGTTAGTGTCTCACTGGCTCCCCGATAAGTCCCAGGGGTGAGCAGAGCAGTGCCACTTCTTTTCACAATGGGCAAGTGTCACCCCAGAAAACATGCTTTTTGCTCAGGGTCCCTCGGTAAGTCACATGGGAAAGGACAGCGGCTGGAACCAAGGACAGCCAAGGGAAGTCAGGGGGTTTTATTTGTCTGTTTCCAATGTGGAGTTGAATAGGCAGCCCTCCGAATCCAGGAGTTCCAGATCTGCAGATTCAACAACCAAGAAGGGAAAATATTTCCCAAAATTGCTTCCACCTGGGCGTGGTGGCACAGACCTGTAATCTGAGCACTTAGAGGTGAAGCCAGAAGGATCAAGAGCTCAAAGTCAGGGCTGGCGAGATGGCTCAGCAGTTGAGAGCACTGGCTGCTCCTCCAGGAGGCGGAGTTCAAGTTCAGTTCCCAGCGCCCACATCAGGTGTCTCACAACCACCTTATAGCCTCAATCCAGGGGATCCTATTTCTTTTTCTGATCTCTATGGGCACCTGCACTCATGTGACATACACCCAGACACATATACACATAAATGAAAATAAAAATAAACCTTTAAAATAAGATTTTAAAGATCAAAATCGACGTCAGCTACACAGCAAGTTCAAGGCCTCCCTGAGCTACATGAGAACATCTTAAAAAGCAAACAAAAAAAAAAATGTGTCTATACTGAACATGTACAGACAACACCAAATAACAACTATTTAGCAACAATGCATAGTATCAAGACTCATAAGTAACCTGGAGATAAGTTAAAGTATATGAAAAGGGCTAGTATATCTCCGTGGTTATAGAACTTGCCTAGCCTAAGAGATGCCCTGACTTTAATTGCCAACACCACAAAAAGGGAGAGGTACGTAGAAGATAGTATGTTGCTTATATACCAAAGTGACACCATTTTATATACAACAGGCATCCTCAGACTTTTGTTAGAACCAATTGCCTATGGATACAAACGGCAAAAGGACAGCCTTCTGCCCTAGCCACCGGAAAGCAGCTTTTCCGGCCTGATGCATCCCTTACTGTGCTTCCTACTACCCTTAAGGAGCTGTAGAAAGCAAGCTACCAAAGACAGTTCCTAACCTGGATCCTCCTCTCTGAGACAAGCCCTGACTCCAGGGGGAGCCTTTCCCTCCACCGACTCCCCTGGGCCGGCCAGAGGCTGAGCTTGGGTGTGCTAGCCTGCATCTGTCTGCCTGCCTGTCTTGACGGTGCTCCATCAGTGTCACTGGTCGGATACGAGCCCCTGGGAGCCTAGACTAAGCTTCCGGCGGCGCTGTAGCAGTAGGACAGAATGTCCTGTCCCACGTCCTTCTACCCCCAAGTGTGTTGGGGGAGGAGGGCAGGAAGGGCCCTGAGTTCACCTCCCTCCTTCAAAGACAGCAGGGGAGATGGAGCCGGAAGCTGTCAAGATTAGTTCTGGCTTGGTGGGAGGTAGCACTGGATAATAATAGCTGGCCATCCACCCGACCAGCTCTGGATGCTGGGAGGGAGGAAATGCTTTCTGTCTTGCCCCTTTGCCTCTCGCCTCGGCCCCCCCCCGCCCCCACCCCCGCCCCTGCCACTGCCACACACCAGAATCTTCCATCTCCTGTTTTCAGAGTTACCCCCCAGTGGTCTCAGTACAAGAAAACATCTCTTGCAGAGGATCTGACTGTCCTTGGCCTGGCTCCTCCTAACAGCATGATGTCTCTATGACAAGCCCTGCAGCCCGGGGATGAAAGGAAGGGCATGCCTCCGGAGTTCTGACGTCTTGTTTAGCACCCGCTCAGAGGCAGAGACACCCCCATCTTCTCTAGCAGGAGAGCTAAGAGACACACCCCACGGTGCCAGGAAATGGTCTTGCCCCACAGTGACCCTTGGGGATGCAGTGGCTGCTCCCATGCTACTCGCCAGGGCTCAGGGCCACATAGGAGAGAGTCCAGCTTCTCCATCTGTAAGGAGGGCTTTCCTCCCAGTGCCAGGGCCTCTGATGCTAAACAACTGAGTGCTAATGACGTCAAGGGAGGAAGAGAGGGTTCAAGGGCCTCAAGCGACCCTTCCCGCCTTCTTTTGGTGCCTAGCCTCACTCCCTCTTTTCTCTGGGCACAGACCCAAACTCTCCTGGTACTTGCTTGGAGCCCAACCTGAGGCTTTGAACTTCCACAGAAAGAGAAAAAACAAAAACCCTCTGCTGTCTCTCCACAGCCCCCAGCGCCCCAGGCTCCGTCAAGTTCAGCGAGCTGACCACGACCTCAGTGAATGTGTCCTGGGAAGCCCCACAGTTCCCCAACGGTCCTCTGGAGGGCTACAGGCTGGTGTATGAGCCCTGCACCCCAGTGGATGGTGAGTGGGGATCCCCCACATGGCCTGAACTCTCCCCTATCAAGGGCTGGTTTGCCTTGAAACTATGTAATGATCACCACTCCACAGTTAGATGTGGTGAGAATCTTCCTGCCTTAAAAATGGGGAGGCTTGCCGGGCAGTGGTGGTGCATGCCTTTAATCCCAGCACTCGGGAGGCAGAGGCAGGCGGATCTCTGTGAGTTCGAGGCCAGCCTGGGCTACCAAGTGAGTTCCAGGAAAGGCACAAAGCTACACAGAGAAACCCTGTCTCGGGAAAAAAAAAAATGGGGAGGCTGAGGCTTGACCCAGGAAAGGGGCGGTTCCCAGACAAAAGCATCTGAGGGTAAAGTCAAAACAGCAACATAAGGCTGCCACCTCCTGTGCAGGTAGGGGACTGCTAACACCGTCTTCCTGTTCCATAAACTGAATCGGGAAAAGAGGGAGGGAATCCAGGCAAAATATAGTTGCCCCAAGATGGGACAGCACCCTGAAGAGAAGTCCTCTGATGTTCTTCTCATTCTCTCCTGGCCCCCTTCCAAACCTCCGAGTTCTCAGCGTACCCCCTTTGGAGGGTCAGGGACCCCTTTTAGAAATCTAATCAAAGCCTGGGGCGCTTCCCCAAGAGGATGAGTGAGTGAGCAGTCAATCCCCCTGCTCTGCAAGTAACTGTCCTAGCCCAGGACATCTGCACTGGCTTCAGACTGTTCCCTCTCAACCACTGCCCTTCCCAGTCCCCGAACAAGACCCTGGGCTCTTGGGGGGGGGGGGTGTTAGACGGACAGCCCTGGCAGCTGGCATCCGGGACCTGCCAGCTTTCTCACACAGTATAGCCCAATGCCAGCTGGTAGGAATGAGGCAGGGCTGAGCAGAGGTCCCCAGAAGTCACTGATTTATTCCCACGCAGCTATCTTAAGAGAACAAGGGACTCACAAGAGAGAAGGGGACCAGGCTCCTCAGTGCCTGGGTCTGCTTACAGCAAGGCATAGGGGCGGGACTGCCCTAGGAGTGACACCCCGGTGGCAGGAAGTGACCACTTCTGTGGTCACCTCCCCCTCACTCTCACCCCCTCCCTCCTCCCAGCGCTGGAGCCTGGCAAGAACAAGGGGCGGAGCCTGGGAACAGCAGGCAGTTCTGGGTCAGTGGTGGGAACAATGGCCCTCAGTCTTTCGGCCACCACCTGGGTGCCAGCAGCCTGTCCTGCAGAGCCGAGCTGTCCGACCAAGCGGGAGGCAGGTCCTGGGGAGAAGTGCAGTCAGGAGCAGGGCTAGGTCAGAGGTCAAGAAGACAAAATGCAGGGAACCTGGACAGGCTACCGTCCCAGTGGCTTCCACCTGGCCTATCGTGAGACCTCCCACCGAGAAATGGAGTACTTGGCCTCTTGTGATCTTACTCCATCATAGACCACATGGCTAAATTCCATGCCCCTGTAGGTTCCTACTGTCCAAAGTACTCGTTCAATAAATAAATCGGGGTTAGAGGTGTGGCTCCATTGGTAGAGTGCTTGCCTGGCATGCACAAAGCCCTGGGTTCCATCCTCAGCACCACCTAGACCAGCCATGGTGGCTCATGCCTATAATTCCATCACTCAGGAGGTGGAGTCAGCAAGGTCGGGAGTTCAGGGTCATCCTTAGCTATATAGCAAGTTTGAGGTGAGCTTGCCCTACTAGAGACTACTGTCTCAAAAATACATAGGGCCAGCCTGGCAGTGGTGGTGCACACCTTTAATCCCAGCACTCAGGAGGCAGAGGCAGGCGGATCTCTGTGAATTTGAAGCCAGCCTGGCCTACAATGTAAGTTCCAGGACAGGCAAAACTACACAAACTCTGTCTCGAATAGATAGAGATAGGTAGGGAGGTGGGTAGATAGATAGATAGATAGATAGATAGATAGATAGATAGATAGGTAGCTAGGTAGGTAGGTAGGTAGGTAGATAGGTAGATAAAATAGGGCCTAGAGATATGGCTTAGAAATTTAGGGTACGGTCTGCTGTTCCAGAGGACCACATCCCAAGTACCCACATGGAAGCTCACAACCGTCTGTAACTCCAGTTTCAGGGAATCCAATGCCCTCTTTTGGCCTCCTCGATCACCAGGCATGCAAGTGGTATGCAGACATACATGCAGGCAAAACATTCATACACGTAAGATCTTTTTAAAATGCATAAATTAAGTAAAATACCTACTATGTGTCCAGTGCTCTTTCCCTGTATCTAAAACTCCATATCCCTGTTGGGGGTGCTCCTGACACTCCAGCTGAGTGGACAAATAAAGTGGGGGCAGCTGGAGACATATCTCAAGGCACTAGGGCCAGCTCAAGGGTGCAAAGCCTGTCCTCTGTGTGGTGACACCTTACACAAGGAACCCTGGTCCTGACTCAGGGAGACTTTGGGATGGGAAGCACAGAGCACACAGTACCACCCTGTGAAAGCCCCCGGCCTGCCCCTGACTGCCATGACCCGAGGTGCTGAAGCATCCCTACTTTTGCCCTAAAAGCCAACTAGTACAGATGATGGGGCTCCTGAAGTCAGGCTCTCGATGGCCAACAGGAAAGAGGAGCACAGGGCTGGGGCTGGGGCTAGGGGAGGGGCTGGGATCGCGGCTGGAGTAGTCACGAGGTGCCATCCAGCGCCACTTCCGGGATATCTTCACAGAACTTCCCAGTGAGGGTGCCTGGATTTCAAGTTCTATGGGATGTCAGGGTGGGCTGATGTGGGGCACAGGTGAGACAGGGTGGAGATTTTGTGGCTGTTCTGGGTTGGACAGCCAGGACATAGCTCTCCTCCTGGTACTTTAACCATGGAGCCCTCTTTTTCTGAGCTCGCGCACAGAGCCCTGCTCCTGACACAGCATTAGCAGCTCGTGGGCTGGAGTGACAGACAGCTCCGCTGGTTTCAGGGGCTAGAGGCCACCACTGTCACCTCTCCCCAGGAGCTGCCAGCAGCCTTGGGAACCCTGTTCCCACCAGCCCCTGCAGCCCCTGTTCACAGCCTTTCCCCACAGGGGTCAGCAAGATTGTGACGGTGGACGTGAAGGGGAACAGCCCACTGTGGCTGAAGGTGAAGGACCTGGCTGAGGGCATGACCTATCGTTTCCGCATCAAAGCCAAGACCTTCACCTATGGGCCTGAGATCGAAGCCAACATCACCACAGGCCCTGGAGAAGGTAGGAGAGACGCCACGCTGCCCTGTGCACCATATCCTCAGCCCTCCAAGTAGGAGGGGACCCCAGGGGGTCCAGAGCTGGATAGGAAGACAGTGGAAAGCACAGAGATTACTCTTCTATCTCCTGCCTCGCCCCCTTTCTTTCCCCCCCCCTCCGTTTTTCTCCCTTCTCCTGGCTCCTCCTTCCTCTTTGTCCCTCCTTCTCTCAGCTCCGCTCTCCTCCCCCATCCTGGGCTTGGTTATTAGCATCTAAATCCTCAGGCTATTCCAGCCCCGAGCCAGGAGTAACCCAGGAACCCAGACCCTCTCATCACACAGGCCCGTACACACAGCCCCAGGCTGCCACACAGCCTCAGCCTGGCTAGAGAGCCCAGGTTGGCCTGGTACTTACGGTGCTCCTGCCTCAGTTGCCCAAGTGCTGGGTTTTCGAGAGTGAGCCGCCACACCCACCCTGCTTTCCATGCCTTCCTTCCCTCCTTCCTCTCTAACCCTCAGCCTCTGTCACCTCAGCCCCTGTCACCTCTGTCCAGGAAGGATGCGGCCTGGCAGGTGTCCAAGCCTCCAGGCTGGCCAGAACCACCTCCCCATGCCTCCCCCTCCCCCCACCCCAGCAGCGACTCCCAGAAGAATTTCCCTCAGCGTTAGTCCAAATGCACACTTCCTGCGGCCATCTCCTCTAATCACAAGAACCCCTGGAGGCAGTGATGATGTTGGCACCTCATTGGTACCTCTGATGGGCGGAAAACCTCCTCACAGTCAGGCCTGCCTTCCCCAAGACCCAAGACCTCCTTTCCAAGCAGCTTTTTTGTTTGTTTGTTTTGTTTTGTTTTGTTTTGTTTTTCAGGACAGGGTTTCTCTGTGTAGCTTTGCGCCTTTCCTGGAACTCGCTTTGGAGACCAGGCTGGCCTCGAACTCACAGAGATCCGCCTGCCTCTGCCTCCCGAGTGCTGGGATTAAAGGCGTGTGCCACCACCGCCCGGCAAAGCGGCTTTTACACACTGGAAGGCCACTTTGTATTTCCACATCAGTGCCCAGCCCTTGGCTCCTCCCCTAATCATTTCACTTCCCCTGGTCTCTGTCACTTCCCACCTTCCACCCAGGAGCAGGCAGGGTTGAGTCTCCACAGGCCCTGTTCTAAACAGGAGAACCACCTCCCAAGCAACCCTGCTGTCCCCACCCCTGTCTTGAGGAAGCCTAGGCTACCCAACTTCCTTCAGAAAGCCCCCCACCTCCTTCCCCTCCCTGCCCCACAGCCAGCAGCACACAGTGATCTTTCTCTGGAGGCCAGGTGAGTCTGGGCCCTGGAAGAAGAACAAGGCTGAGGAGCCCTTGTCCACTTGCCCTCTACCCGCTCGTGGCTCGTCACCCCTTGGTGGCCCTCCCTGTCACATTCTACTCCCCCGGTCTCACTCAGTAAGAAAGTGATTTGCAGCAATATGGAAGGCTGCTGTCCCAGCTGCCCCAGCTCAGCTTCTCACCTGAAGCTTCCTGGGACATAAAAGCCGGAAGAGAGCTGGCAAATAAAGGGAAGGCCTCTTCAGTACCTCAAGGACAGGAAGAGGCCACCTGAGAACAGCCATCGAAGGGTTTAAAGAGCTTGGAGTTAGTGGTGCAGGATGGGGAAGATATTGGACAGGAAGTGGGGAGGGACAGAGGGTACAGAAAAGAAAATGAACCTTACCCAGCTAGTGTGGGGGAGAAGGGACCTATGAGTGACAGCACCCAGGCCAGCCATTTTTGGCTTAGCAGAAAAGCCAGTGGCCACCCGTCCCTCAGCCCTGTCCTATATGGAGTGAAAAGCAAGGACTCTGAAGGCCACCCTAGCCTGCACCCCACTTTCAGGTCATGCCCCCCTCCATGGGCTGCAGGCAGGATCCTCCTTAGAAAAGGAGGCCCTCCAGAACTGTGCCTGCTGTCAGGACTGGATATAGAGACCTGGCTGTGGGAGGAGTCTTTGAACTCCTGTCTCTCCTGGGCCCCAGAGGGCTTCAGTGAGATGTTGGATCCATGTTCTCTCCCCATTGGGAAGCCAGAGGCCGCTAGCCTGCCCTCATACACACAGTGCTGCCTCAAGGGACTATGAGCATATAGAAAGCACCTACTATGTGCTAGGCTCTAGGGATGGTGAACTCCACGTCCAATGGGAAACAGGCTTGGTGGGGACCACACATGGTAGAAGTCTCAAGGAAGGTGCCAGATTTGTACTGGCACACTCCCAGTGAGGTGTTCGGGATGCTGTATAGACAGATACCTGGCCCAGTCCTGTGTCAACACAACCTGTCTCCTGTATCCTACTCTACCTTCCCCCTCCAGTATCTCAGTATGCTAGACACACCTTCTGCTAAGTTCTCTTCAGACTTCCTAGGCCCTGAGCCTCCTCTCTCCACACCTAGCCTAACAGCACATGCAGGTAGTGTTAAGAGATTTCAAGTAAGAGACGGGGAGAGCATTATCCCGTGCCAGGGAAGGAGATGTTGGAAGGGCCTTCAGCCCCCTCGGCCAGATCTTTATCCCTGGGCATGTCCCCCATCAGTCAGTTCACCTCTGCTGCCCACCATGATATCGCCTTTCAGGATTTCTTCAACGTGGCCCCTGCAGATGGGCAACCTGAGGCACCCCTGAGAATTCCATAAATGGATCACATAAGTTCTGGCTGGACTTAACTTTTCTCTTAGCCCTCTGACTCCCAGGGTCATCACCTACACCCTGCCTTGTCCTGAGATTCAGAATGTGGGGTGTGGGGAAACAGGAAGAGACGGGAGTCACACCCTGGCAGGCCCGGCCCGAGATACACCCTTCAGGCAGAGTATTTGCAGGGCTCCTGGAGACTCTGTGGGCTAGAGCTGATCTGGTTGTCCAGCCCCCCACCACCAGTACAGGTTGTTGGAAAGGGTGGCTGTTCTTGGCTCCACAGATGCCCTTACCCACTGTGGGATGTTTGCAGGTGCCCCAGGACCACCAGGAGTGCCAATCATCGTTCGGTACAGCTCAGCCATTGCTATCCACTGGTCCAGCGGAGATCCTGGCAAAGGACCCATCACACGCTACGTAATAGAGGCCAGGCCTTCAGGTATGCCCTGCCCAGGCCGGACTGTCCTCCCTCCATGGCCCACTTCCTGCCCTCCTCCTGTCCTGAACCCCTGGGCTTGTGTCTGCCCTCCATCTGTGAAGACATGTGTACTTTTGAAGTGAAGCTAGAGGTGGTCCTATTGGGGGGCAGAAGACAGGGTTTCTCCTTGGAGCTGGACTCTTGCTTAGGGAATTCCTGGGACCCCCCCCCCCAAGAACAGTTCTTAACACCATCTATGGACCAACTAATGTTGAAGGTTGTTCAAGAAGCCAGAGGAGGGGCTTAGTCAATCAAGTGTACACTGCGTTCAGATCCCCAACACCCACATAAAAAAGCCATACCTGGTGGTGCACACCTGTAATTCCAGCACTGGTCGGATGAAAATGAGAGAGCCGCTAGAGTTTGCTTGCCAGAATTGGCAAACTCTAGTTTCATTCTGTCTCAAGAAAAAAAAAAATAGAGAGAGCAATTAACAAAGACACTCAACACTCACCTTTGACCTCTGCACACAAGTGCACACACTCGTGCACACACAGACACAGAGAAACTAGGAGAGCAGGGTTTGGCTCGTGTTGGTTAAACACGCATGTCCTACTTGTGACTAGCTCTTGTCATCCATCCTACCGACGTCTCCTGTCAAGCCTGAAATCCAATCACAAGACCTTCCAAAGCCATCAGGACAAGAGCGACTGATAAGTGACGACTGGGGGGGGGGGCTGCTCTCCGCTCCTGGTTCACTGTCATCTCTGCACCTGCTTCTCAGGCTCTAGCTCCCTCTGTTGCTAGGTTTCCAAGCTAATCAGAGGTGCCCAAGTCAGCCAAGAGGTGCGGGCTTGCTCTTTGTATTCAGAGAATCTGTGCCTTGGCGATAGAAGTTAAGAAAGATAAAGTCTTTGCTACCCAAGTGAGAATTATAGTCAGAGGAAGGGGAGCCTATCAGTAGTTGATGTGTGTGTGTGTGTGTGTGTGTGTGTGTGTGTGTGTGTGTGTGTGTGCGTGTGCGCCTGCCTGTTATGTGCATGTTGGTGTAGGTACAGATGTACAGCACATGGAGACTGGAGGTCAGCCTCAGGTGTAATTCCTCGGGTGCTATCCACCTTGTTTTATGAGGCAGGGTCTCTCACTGGTCTGGAACTCACAAAATTAAGTCGGTTGGCTGGCCAGTAAGCCCCAGGGATCCTCCTGCCCCTGCCTCTCTGGCCCTGAGATCCCAAATGCTTACCACTGTGCCCATGTCCAGCTTTAAAAAATTAAAACCTGAGCTGGACGGTGGTGGTACACGCCTTTAATCCCAGCACTCAGGAGGCAGAGGCAGGCAGATCTCTGTGAGTTGGAGGCCAGCCTACAGAGTGAGTTCCAGGACAGGCTCCAAAGCTACACAGAGAAACCCTGTCTCGAAAAGCCAAAATAAATAAATAAATAAATAAAAGTAAAAACCTGGGTTCTAGGGATTGAACTCTAATCTTTATGCCTGCAGGGCAAGAGGTTTGCTGGCTGAACCATCTCCCCATCATCCTTCTTATAGAGACTTGAACCATCCCAATCACAGGCTATCTATTCTTCAGGGTGGCTAGGTGCTCATCACCCCGATAACAAAGAGTTAATTGTTCTGGGAGGTCCTGGAAGCCGCCATCACCCACCACTGCCCTTATCTTACGGTAGTGGTAGCCTCAGTAGCTGAATATCTAGCCAACTCAGATCCACCACATCACCCACGCCACAGGTGGTGCTGCTGGCTCTCCCCCAACTCCAGATGGTCCCTCCCTGGACCTCCAGTGCCGGCTGTTGCGTTGGCCCGGAGGCCTCCACGTGCACCTCCTCACCATAGGCCTGTGCCTGTTTATTCCACCCCAGTTGGCCGACCTGGTGCCAGGCTGTGGAATGTTGGCCCTGGACCCAGCCTGTTGATTTTCCAGTGTTCCCTGGGAGGCCCTGCGTGAGCCACTGCCCTTCCAAGTTCGGGGGCTGTGACTTGCTGCACATTGGTGGAACGGAGGGTAAACTGAGCCAGTGCTCAATAACAAGCCAAGAAGGGCCAAAGCCAACAGCTCCAGGGAGGGCAAGATGGTGGGAAAGAGGGGGAAATGGGCCAGGAGGATGCTAAGACAACCCCTGAAACTGTTGGAAAGTGGACTGCTTTTTAGAGATGGGTGTCTCCCCTCCTCTAGGCTGTCTGCCCCCTCTTTCATCATCCCTCCATGATTACAAGCTCTCCACAATGAACTAGCCCTGGAGGTAACACTGTGTAGCCCTGGCTGGCCTAGAACTTGCTTTGTAGACCAGGCTGGCCTCGAACTCACAGAGCTCTGCCTGCCTCTGCCTCCAGAGTGCTGATTGATATTAAAGGCGTGCGCCACCACTGCCCAGCTGCTGTGCTTCATTCTGCATGGACTAAGCTAAACATACCAAGTTTTTCAAGCCAGGGAGTTGTCAGGCAGAGCAGAGCCAGGGAGGCATCCACTCTGGGACTGACAAGCCTGTGAACTGGCCCCCCACATCTGCTGACTAGAGGGCTAGAGGCCAAGGTGACTGAGGGACATTCCAGAAGCTTCTCTCAATACCCATACAGTTTATGCAGAGGTGAGGGATACAGTGGAGGGGGCATGGATACAAACAGCAGGCGGGAGGTCTCAACTTCTAGAAGGCAGCAGCAGGATTCTCCATAAGCTATTAGCAAACACCAGTTACACCCAGCACTTTCCCGGTTACCAGGAGGAAATTCCATGCCAAGAGTCAGGTAACTCAGTAAAAAATGCCAGACTGCTACCTATGGCAGTGTGACCTTGGGAAGATGAGTTAAGCTCTCTGAGTCTTGATTGTCTTAGCTGTCACTGTGAGAGCAGCAGATTCTACCTCCTACCATTGCTGTAGGCTTGAAAATGTAAAACTCACACCACCCAGTTGGGTTGCCTGACATAGGAGTGTCAGCTTGGGGGGGGGGGGGGATCCTCATTGTTAACAGTAGTCATGTGAGGATCCGAACCTCAATACATCTCAAGGAATGAAGCGTTGAACTATGCATTCAGCTACATGATAGATACTACTATGAAAACCCCAGGGGAAAGCCTGCATTCCTTGATTTAACACACACTGGGAAGGTATCTATGGATCAATAAAGAAACAAAGATGACCCAGATGTGATCCTGCCCTTAAGGATTTCATAGCCTCAAAGTGGGGAGAGAGCTGGGAGATTAAACAGAAAGACCATTGGGTATCTGGATGTGCTAGCACAAGGGAGGAGGCTGAGGCAGGGGCATTGTAAGTGCCAGGTCAGCTTGAGCTACAAAATAAGACCCTGTCTCAAATAATAATTAAAACAATGTAGGTAATGATCAAGTAGCTACTCAAAAATACCGATGATGGAGGGAGAAAGATGACCCAGTAGGCCAAGTGCTTATTGTCGAAGCATGAGGACCTGAGTTTGGATCCCCAGCACCCATGGAAAAGCTGATCATGAATCTATGACCCCAGTACTAGGAGATAGAGGCAGGCAGAGATCCTCATGGTCCACAGCCAGCCAGTCTAGCCAATTGCTGAGCTCAAGATTTGATGACAGATCCTGTCTCAAAAAATAAGATGGAGAGTAATAAAGAAACCCAGACTTCCACATGTTCAGGTGCACACATGCATGCACAGATACACACACACACACACACACACACACACACACACACACACACTGCCAACTATGGCTCTAGACCCAGGGCCTTCAGGGAGGATCTCTGAACACAGACAGACCTCATGCAGGCTTCTGTAAGTTGGCAAGATCTATGCTAGAAAAGAGCAAGCTGCCCCCAACTGGGCCTGCCCCACATTTGGTCCAAAATGGTTTTAAAATGATGCTTGGGCAGTGGTGGCTACTTATGTCCTGGATTCCCCTGCTGGATCTGACGGAAAGCTTAGTAGGAGCAACAGATTCCTTTGATATAGGAAAGAACTTTCTAACACTGGGGAGCCAACTGTGGTGTACGGGAGCAGCTCAGAAGTCCACAGAAGAATGAGCTCACTGAGGGTGAAGCCATGGGTGCTGCAGTGGGGGCCGAACCAAGAGAATTAGAGGCCCTACTCCCTGACACAACCTATATAACCCAGGGATGCCCGGCAGCCAGAGTGTGAGGGGTCCACAGTCAGGAAGCAGAAAGAGATGAATGCTGGTGCTCAGCTCACTTTCCCCTTTTTCCCTTTTTATTCAGTCTGAGAGGATGCTGCCCATATTGGAGATGGGTCTTCCCTGCTCAATTAAACCTCACAGGAAACACTCCCAGAGGTGTGTCTCCTAGGTGATTCCACATCCACAGAGGTGTGTCTCCTAGGTGATTCCATATCCAGTCAGCCTGACAAGGAAGATGAAATATCACAAAGCAGGGGTGGGGGACAGGTTCTAGCTAGGAGCTCAGCCTGCACTGGGGCCGAACACTGAGTCTATTCCTCTGGATGCTGGTAGAGATTGAGTGTCCCTTATGAAATGTTTGGGACCCATAGTTTTTCCAGTTTGGGATATTTTTCAGTTTAAGACTGTGTGTGTGTGTGTGTATGTGTGTGTGTGTATTTGGAATGGACCCTTATGTAAACATAAATTTCCTTATGTGATATACCATATACACCTAGCCTAAAATTATTTTTAGACACTATTTTAGTATTTTGTATGTCAAGTTTTATGGCGTGTGGTCTTTCCACTTGAGGTGTTATAGGCCTCAAAATGTTTCTGTTTGGGAACACTTGAGATTTTATTTTTTATTCTTTTAGGTCTCACTAGACAGCTCAGGCTGGCCTCAGACTTGGAATCCTCTTTCCTTGACCTCTAGAGTGCCAGACCTCTAGACCTCCACTGGCATGTCGATTTTAGAATTTAGGTTCTCAAATTAGGGTGTTCAGTCTGTATTGGTTTGGTTGTTAGAGAATTTATTGCACAATACATTTTTTAAATGTTTTACAGATGTTTTAGTTTTAAAGGAAAGATTAAGAGACACCCCTTCCCAGAAGGTATCTATCTCTAAGACTTCCATAAGACCTTCCTAAGAGCCAGGCTCAGACACAGTGTTGAGCCAGTGACCAGATGGGACCCAACCTCAGGGAGGTGCAGCTAGAACCAGATGTGGTGGGAAGATCTGAGTCTCCTCCATCTCACAGTGCCTCTTCTCTATTTTCCTACAGATGAGGGACTCTGGGACATCCTCATTAAGGACATCCCCAAGGAGGTAACGTCCTACACCTTCAGCATGGACATCCTGAAGCCAGGCGTGAGCTACGACTTCCGGGTCATCGCAGTCAATGACTATGGCTTTGGCACTCCCAGCAGCCCCTCTCAGTCTGTGCCAGGTACCAGCCTTAGGGTGACAGAGCAGAGAGTCCATGGAAGAGCCTGATGACGTGCTTGGCAGTGGGGGAGGGAGACAGACATTGGGCAGCAGAAGCATCAAGGTGGTCATCCAAATGCACTGTCCCTCAATTCCTCTAACTGTGAACTCTGGGTCCCAAGGCTACATCAGCTCACAGCTCCAAGGGAAGTTGCCAGTCAGGCCATGAACTATGTTTCCAGGGAAGCCACCTCACCCCACTCCCAAAAGACAGCACCCAGGCGGGCCACGGGCTAACCCTGGTGCCCTCTAAGACCTCACTGAGTAGCACCCAGGTGGGCCATGTTCACTGCCTCCCCTCCCCCTCTCTTTCATCCTTCCCATCCAGCTCATCTCTGGGTTCACACAGGACACTAGGCCTACACCTATGACCCCGGTCAGTCACTGGCTGCTTTGAAAATGAAGGTAGAAATCCAACTCAAAATTGCACTTCCACTCTCTGGTTGGGCATCAGCAACCCAGCTCCTCTTTCCACCCATGCTTACTTCTGTGCCCAGATGGGCAGCACCAAACTATAGAAAACAAGGAGTCTGAGACAAGAATAGAAGAACCATTCCCTCATTGGAAATAACATGGATTAGGAGTTTCTGGGTGCAGGAAGCAAAGTACTGGGGGGCTTGGATAGAAGGCGAGCCCTACCTGGCAAAGGCATTTTAAAAACCAATCCATGACCTCTCTACAACTTCCCTGGCTTTCTGTCATCATTAAAAAAAAAATTACTACAATTTTGAGAAGAGTTCTTCCAGACTTCCTAAAAGCCAGAGAAGCACAATTCTTCCCCATACAAATTAGAGTCGGTCTCAAAGTCCTTTTTCCTAAGGCAAGAGAGTAAAAAAGAAAAGCAGCTAACACACTACTACTCTCCCTTCTTGATCCCCTGGTAGACATCATTAATCAATCCCAGCACTATTCTTAATAAATCCAGCAGATTCTTAATCAGTTAAACCATAAAACTCTTCTCAAAACAGTCCTCCAGGCAAACTTTTGCCTACAGATCAAAGCGGAACTTTTTAGAGTGCACAGGCCCACCTACCCATAACACCCATGAGCAGTTGGTGAAACCACAGATGGAATAGGAAGATTTGTGGGCAGGAGAGTATTGAGTACCCTTGGTCCTGACACTGCACCCCCTGTTGCAGCCCAGAAAGCTAGCCCCTTCTACGAGGAATGGTGGTTCCTGGTGGTCATTGCCCTCGTGGGCCTCATCTTCATCCTGCTTCTTGTCTTTGTACTCATCATCCGAGGTCAGAGCAAGAAGTACTCCAAGAAGACAGACGCAGGTGAGTGAGCCTACACCCCTTGATAGCAGGCTTGACTCTTGAGGGTCTCCTTTCCACTGGGGGTGGGGGACAGGTCTCTTTCCTGGCGATGCACCTTCTCAGGTACGGCAGCCAGACATTCCTCCACACAACCTCAAGCTCTGATCTGGGTCTTGATGCTAACAAGCATGAAAAAAGGAGCATCCAGGCTAAATGAGAATATGGAGCTAGAAAGGAATGACCGTGTGGTCTGATGGGTACCAACCCCCACCTCCCATCCTCAGGAGGCAATGCCAAGTCAGGAGCCCTTGGCCATGGGGAGATGCTGAGCCTGGATGAAAGCAGTTTTCCCGCTCTGGAGCTCAACAACCGGCGACTCTCTGTGAAGAACTCTTTCTGCAGGAAGAATGGCTTGTACACCAGGTACTGTCCGCGCATGTGGGGGCAGAGGACAGAGGCTTGAGGGCCATGCCCCAGTGCCCAGCAGTGCCCGCTGGGGAGAAGCATGGAACATGCAATGCCCACTTGGCCTTCCACTTCCGGGGAAATAGCGTCCAAGTTTCAGGGCTGCCAATGGTCAGCAGAAGGTCATGAAGGACCCCAGCAGGACACCCAGGGGTCTGTGTTAGTCCCACCAAACCCAGCCACAGCTTAGGGAATGTTAGAAAATCCACGAGGAGATGGGTACGAAGAGTTTCTGAGAGCGGCTGCAAAATGCAGAAACATACAGCATTGTGGATGCCAACCTACAGTTGTTCGGAGTCAGTTGCACTAGTAACCGGCCTTAGAGATGGCCACACACCCCAGAGGTGAGCTGGACCCAGCCGAAGCACCTCAGGGAGAGGCACCAGGGACTAGCCCGTCGTTGCCTTCCTTAGCAAGGGGAGAGTGAAAACCTTCCTCCCTTGGGCTTGACTTGTTTCTGTTTGAGGATGTCCCCCTGACACCGTCTTTCAGCCTCTGCAAGCAGTTGGTGTGGGAAGGCCTTGGGGTTTAGCCCAGCTGGCAGAGAGCTTGCCTACCATGCATGAAGCCCTGGCTTTGGTCCTAAAACTGTGAAAACTAGATGTGGTGGCGCATACCTGCAATCATGGCAGGTGCTTGGAGGCAGAGCCAGGAGGATCAGGACTTGAAGTTCATCCCTGAAATCCATGAAGTTTGAGGCCAGCCTGCATCACATGTGGCCCCTTCTCAAAAGCCCAAAGCAATGGAAAAAGCAGAGGCTGTTGGTGGCACCCAACTCCTGTCCCCGGCTTCTTTAAGACTCCGGTCCCTCCTGGACTTGCTTCCCTGGAGCCATCAGGCTGCCCATCTGCAAGGGCAGGGGATGCTCCTGGGGCCCACCTGATCCTCCTCTGATAGGATCCAGGCAGTTTTATGCTTCCAGAAGCTCAAGGGAGATTGGAGCCATAGCCAGAGGGACTCCTGTTTCCAGCCTCAGCCGTATTGACATTCACGGCTCACTGGAGGCAGCAGGCTGGGGGAGGCGGGGCAGCTTCTCTAAGGGAATTCACAAAGCGTCTCTCTGTCTCCTCTTGAAGGGATAAGCCATGTGTACTTCTCCAAGGGGGTGGAGGGGAAGGCTGAGGGCAGAGCAGCGGGGCAGGCTCTCATCCCTCGCCAATCCAGCCTTCCAAAGAAAGAGGCGTTTGAAGCTGTGGTTAAACTCACCCAGCCTCTGCATGGTTACCACAGTCCCGCTGAGCAGGCTCCTGGGCCTGCCACAGGGAACAAGGGGGCATTTCACCCATGGCCACACCTCCCCTTGTCCTCTTGCCTCTCCTACTCATGGGACACACACATAGAGGCCCACACGTTCCTATGCCCCCGTGGGAATGAGAAAAATCTTGTTTTCACCAAACCAGATCCAAACTGAACCTGAACTGCTCACAGTGTTGTCTGTACATGGACGTGTGTGCCCAGACACACAGACACACATACCATTTGCCCTATATGTTCAAGAATATTAGAGTGGAACCCCCCCCACCCCCCGCTTCCTCCAAGCCTCTCTCTCTAAGGTCTGGGCTGACACAGTGTGGTCACAAGAAGAAGAAGCCCAGGATGGAGGGAGAGGCTTGTAGCCTTTGTTCCTCCTGACCTGTCTGAGGCCACCTCTCAGCCTCACTCCCTTCTCTCCCCAGGTCCCCTCCCAGGCCCAGCCCAGGCAGCCTACACTACTCTGATGAAGATGTCACCAAGTACAATGACCTCATCCCGGCGGAGAGCAGCAGCCTGACGGAGAAACCCTCGGAAATCTCCGACTCCCAGGTGAGGGGGCAGGGGCCAGTGCTGGGACAGGTAGTGGCTGCTACCAAATGGGAGTGAAGGGGTGAACAGTGTCCCATCACACAGCCAGCCTTCCTCCTACCATCCCTCCCTTCCTCCCTCCCTCCCTCCGTCCCTCTTCCCCTCCCTCCTTCCCTCTCTCCTTCCCTCCCTCTCTCTTCCTTCTTTGACTAGTGCTATAAAGATAAAGGGCCTGCAGAAGCTCTCCAGAAGTCATTCACAGATCAGCCACCCACCACCATTTCCCAGCCCTGATCAGAGTTTGCCCCAGGGTAATCACACAAGGTCTCCCTGAGAGCCTGGTCCCCTACACGTACAGACTCAGCCCATTGCCTGGGTTCTCAGTAACTCTGACTCATTCATGGAGGAACCTGGGCACTGAAGGTGTTCAGTGGCTCAAGGACGGGCTAGGGATGCTGCTCATTGGCTAAAAGTACTTACCCAGCATGCTGGAATCCCCGGTTCAGACTCCTGCGGCAGGTAAACCAGCAAAACACATAATCCAGCACTCGGGAGATAGAGGCAGGAAATGCAAGATCATCCTGGAGTTCACGCAGATGCAACAGCCTAAGATTCTAGCTCCATAGTGTTGGGGCCAGATGCCACACTGCCTGCCTGTGGAGTTGGGTCTGGACCTTGTTTCTACCCTATCCCAAAGCCCTGCCTATGGAACTTTCTAGAAAAGTCTTCCAATCTGTCCAATGAGACATCTAAGAGAACCAAACATTCATTCCACTCCTCTAGATCGTGTTTCACAAATAACTTGTGGAGTTTCTTAAAAAATAATAATAATAATCGGGGATGGAGAGATGGCTCAGTGGTTAAGAGCACCAGTTCCTCTTCCAGAGGTCATGAGTTCAATTCCCAGTAACCACATGGTGGCTCACAACCATCCATAATGAGATCTGGTGCTCTCTTATGGCCTGCCGGCATTCATGTAGGCAGAACACTGTATACATAATAATCTTAAAATAATAATAATAATCAAGCCCACCTTTAAAGATTAAATGCAAAAAGTGTTCTAGGCACTAAAGTTATTCCCACACCCCTCGACACTCCTACCCACTGCATACCTACCCACAACCCCACACAGCTCTGGTTATACACATTCAGTTGATAGTCCCATCTCCCCAGAGGGCTGCTGTGGGAGACATGTTCATTTGAAAGATAGCACTTGGCTGTGATATGATGCCTAAGACCTACATGGAGTCCACTGTGTCTCTTAGTGACCCTGTGACTGGAAGGGTCCTTAGTAACCCTTCACACACACAATGCAGGTAGTATGGTACACTGAGCAGGAGGAAGTTGACCCATGTGGTGCCTGGCTCCTCACAGTTTCTGGAAAAGGCACAAAACAAGAGTCAGGTCTTTCGGCTTTAACAGTGTTCTTGAAAACCAGACATTTGGCTTTAGGGTCACTGCAGAGAACCCAGGTTCCAGGAGGCTGTGCTAGAACCCTGGCATCTCAGAGATGGGGATGCCTGGGAAGACACTGAGAACATCGTGTGAGAAGATACCTAGCCCCTGTGTAGTCCTTGAATCCTTTAAAATATTAAACTGTTTGCCTAGTTGGTGAATAGCCATATCCCTGAGCTCTTAAGTGTCATCAAAGGGACCCCAGGCAGACAGCTTTGCCACTCTGTAATTACCAGGAACACAGGACCCTAATTCATCTAGATGGCTTTCTTCTATACTTTTAGAATGGACAACCATGGGAACTGTGTTTCTGCATTATCCTAGAGCTTGGGGCAGCTCCAGCAGACTCACAGAGGGAGGGGCCGTCTCTGATTTCTCTGAAACTTTTCCTGTCTCTCCCTCTCCATCTCTCTAGTCCTGGAATGGAACCCAGGGTCCCCCACATGCTAGGTGAGAATTTTACCCCTAAACCACATCACTGTCCTCTGGCTCATTTCCTGAGTCTACTCTCAGGACATGGAGGTAATGGAGACATGGTTGTGACCCCCAGGTTCTCCTTCAGGTCTTCAGGGTTAGACCTGGAGGTACAGGAGCTGACTTTGTCCCTCTGACACCCTTGTTACACACGTCTAGGAATCCTCCTTGTCAGAGCTCTCTGGGTTATCAGTCGGGGTCTGGAGTGTAGCATATCCACTCTGATGGCTGTCCTGGGCAGGTGACAGACATGGGTCCCTGAGGATCAGCAACCATTCCCTCTCAGTGTCGGTGGCTCTTGAGAGAGTCACTGCCTCTTTGGGCTGTCCCATCTCCCAGGTCTTCTGTGCATGGGTGTGCATGTGCAGCCTGGTTTATATTGTGAGTCAGGCCACCCCAAATCTCCTTCTCTAAAACTAGTGCAAACGCATACAGCCTCTCTCCTGTGAGATAGTCGTAAAAAAAAAAAAAAAAAAAAAGTCAGTTTAGCTTCAGAATAAACATACATGATGAGATGCAGTGTGAGAGAGGCCTCCCAGAGTGATGTGGGCGAAGGGCGAGAGGAAGAGACTGGCTCGTGCAAAGGACCCAGGGCCATGCCTCTAGAGATGCTAGGGAAAGAGGCCCCGAGCACAGGAAAGGCACACCCAAAGAGATTTGCCTGTGGCTTGTTTGAGGGAATGTCTAAAAATGCAGCCTGGCTGCATTCCAACTCCATTTTCAAAATAACAGTTGAAAAAAAAAAAAAACATGTATTTAGCACACAAATACATCTCAATGGAAAAGAAACACTGAGCCCACAGCGTATGTCTTCTGATCTTGGATCCAGTTGCTAGCAGTTTCAGGGTCAGCCACCTTCAAGCTCATTTAAAAGAATTAAATCTATGTAAAAAAGTATAAAGAAATCGTGTAGGACCAATCACATCTCATAGGATATTTATTGAGTGTGTGGAGCACTTACTAGGGAGTCAGGATGGGCTCTAAGAATTGTGGGTAAATGAGATGACTTGGTCCTCAGAGTCCCTGGAAGGTATGGTGGCATTATGACCACTTCTAGGTTAATACAATAACCAAGAGTGAGTGGGGGTGGGAGTGTCACACGTAACCCTCTCAACAAGTCCAGAACCCCCAACTCCCTGTTACCTTTCCTAGAACAACTTTCTGTAGGTCAGGCACACGGAGGGAGTAAGTGCTGAGTCAGAGGGACTTTGTGACAGCCGATTATGATCTGTCGGGGAAGGCTACCTGTCCCTAAATAATCACCTTTCAATTCTCACTCAAATATCACGGGACCATAATGACTAACTGTAAGAAGAAAGCGATGTCCAAACTTCTGTTTCCTGTGGTTTGAGGAAGTTGAAGCAGGGAAAAGAGGCCAGGGGAAAGGTCGCTGCCCAAAGGCATGCAGAGGAGAAATGCGGGGTTGGAAGCAGGGGGTCCCAGGAGAAGCTGGCATTCATTTGGTGTGTACAGGTCTGAGCCAGACACAGAAGGAGCCACGTGGGTCTGAGTCAGGTACTTGGATTGGTCCCCTTCCCACATGGCTTCTGCCTGTGAATGTCTCAGATCTTTTTGTCTGTTTTGTTTCTTGTCCATCAGATTGGGCCATTCCTGGTATAGATTCATGTCTCCCATTCCCCTTAGCCCAAAGAGAGAGGTACTGCAGGGCAGGAGAGCTTGTGGATACCTTTTCCGTGCCAAGCCCCATGTCCTATGCATCTCATTTATCACCCAGCAGTCCCACCGTGGTAGTGGATTGATCTCCCACATAGCACTAGAAAATATGGAGACTTGGAGATAGAGATGTCAAACACCAAGTTCTTGGACATAGAGCTCAGGAGGGCAGGTCACTGGGATTCAGTCTACATCCTGCTGACTCTGAAGACAACATCCACCCCGAACCTATCTCAGGAACCTCCCTCAAGGCCACTGGCCACAGACATCCCCGACAGCTAGTCAGCATAAGCTGTCACTTTACCTGCAGGGGCACAGGTTAGGAATACACATGACATTGTCTGAGCTAACATTTTTCAAGCTGTTTTCATGCAGGGAGCTCAGAGCTCTGACAAATGATCCCTCAAGGGGATATCAGTGAAGTCCTCTGAAGATTCTCAGGAGCCTCTTACCATGTCATCAGCCTATCTAACTCGAATCCCCAAGGCTGCAGCCCCTGCAGAAAGTAGCAATTCTGCCTCAAAGGTTAGCACATCCAAGGGGCGGGGCCAGAGTACTGTGCCCAGAATGAGACAGGCAGGACAGAGCCCCTGGGGCCCCAGATGAGGGAAGGGATCTCTTCCAGTCTCTTAGTCTCTGAAGGACCCACCTGTGTCTTCAAAATAGGCACACATAGAGACACAGACACGGACGGACACACACACACACACACACACACACACACACACACACACACACACACACACAGAGTCTGCCTGGTCCCAGATCTCAAACGTGTCTCAAAGCCCTGGGCAGCTCCTCATCCTCCACCTTTGGAGATGAGCAAAGGGCTTTGTCTCCACTTTGGGGTTTCAGCTTTTTCTCTGGATTTGGCTCCTCCTCCACGCCTGTCCCCCAGCCTGGCATCTGCCCTCCCTCTCAGGAGACCGGGTAATTGCTGATTGAGTGGCTTTGAAGAGCTGTTAAGAGGCCAGGGAACTAAAGCCTTCGCTTGATGGCCTGGCAGGATGGGCCCTGAAAGCCCCCTTTGTGCTTGCCCGCTCCTGGGAAGCTGCATTCAGTTACTGAGAGAGGCTGGAAGCTGCAATCGGAGCCCCTGGTCCCCCTCACACTCTTTCTTCTCACCCCACCCCCACCCTGAAAAGAAACAGATGTTCAGGGAGGTGGAGGCGGGACTGCTCTGTTTGTCTGAGGCAAAGACGACCCCCCCCCCCCCCCGCTTCCTCCTTGGCCTTGGGGAGTGGGAGGAAGGGCTGGCCAACAGCTCTGACCCCACCTCCTAGGCACCCTCTCTTCTAGCCTTCCCATCTGTCAGGGCTGCTCTCCCAGACGGCCAGGCATCCAGTAGGTGCTCAACAGATAGCAGCCACTGCTCTGTGGTCTGGGGTGATGTAGATGAATGAATGGGCTTTCAGATTTGGCCCCAGAAGAGCCAGAGAGGACCCACCCCATCCCCAAACCAGGCCCATTCACTGCTGGCTAGCAGGGCGGGGCAGCTGCCCCATTCCAGTGACGTCACTGAAGCAGCCGCCAATGCCCGGCCCCTTCTGATCTCTCCCAAGGGGCTCGGAGTCCTCCCACAGAAGCTCCATCCCTGCCCCAGGCTTTCTCCCCAGTCATACCGTTTACTTTACCTCTCCTGCTTTGACTCCCTCTGCCCGATAGGTAACAAGCTACCATGTTACAGGCCAGTCCACCAGGCCGAGAGCCCAAGAGTGGTAGAGACAAACGTGCTTCACTAGTAAGGGCCGGGTCACCACCGCCCACCCCAGAGCCTCCTGCGTTGTAGGAGGGGCACACCGTGATCTGGGGCTCCCCCCCCCCCAATGAGTGGGCTATGTCATCAACCTCTCCAGCTCGGATCCCCAAGGCTGCAGCCCCTTGGATGGTTAGCACATCCAAGGGGCGGGGCTTGGCACTGCGCCAAGAGTGAGGTCAGGCAGGACAGAGCCCCTGGGACCCCAGAGGAGGGAGGGGATCCCTTCCAGTCTCTTAGTCTCTGAAGGATCCACTTGTGTCCTCAAAACACACACACACACACACACACACACACACACACACACACACACACACAATGTGTGGGCTGGGGCTAGCCAAAGTTCTAGAAGCCTTGGAAATGCTGGCAAATTCTTCAAGACAGGAAGCTAGTGGAGAGACCTAACCTGGTACTCTATAGCCCCAGACCCTTCTGGAGGAGAGATGCCTTACCCACCCACCATTCACACTCTGCCTCCACGACCACCGCCATCACCCCCAGGCTCTCACCTCAGGCCAATAGCCTGGCCTCAGCATATGGAATCCTTCTGTCTATGTCTTTTGTTCTGGGCAGACAGCTGGTCACACACACACACACACACACACACACACACACACACACACACACACACAAAACCCCGCTCACATTGTGCTGCCTTGAATCTGTGGAGAATTGACTGAGGGGGCTGTCCATTGTGGGCCCTACCCTCCTGCTAAGGGGAGAAGCTGGGACTGCAGGGGGTGGGTAGGAGAGGAGGGATGGAAAGGAGGGGTGAGCCGGGGAAGTAAATTAGCAGATGCCTGGGGAGCATTTGTCTCCCTGGAAGGAGGGGAGGGCCTCTCACTCCCCTCTAGGAGCTCCTGAGAGGAGTAAGGGCAAGTCAAGAGCAAGTGTGGCTTTCCTGAGCTGAGGTCCAGCCAGGCCCACCTCCCAGCAAAACCCTCACTCTCTCCCTGCATGTGCTTGTCTTTAGCACTCTGCAACTGCCCTGAAAGCACCCAAGCCCATGCAGCATTAGCATGAACATAGCTTCAGCCAGCCCTCAATCAGTAGTACCCAGAGTCAGCACTCTCTTTCACATAGCATCAGTACTCACACAGAACAGGTACTTACATAGTACCAGTACCCATGTAACATTAGTAGAATTCACACAGTGCCATTAGTATTCACAGAATCAGTACTCAGTCACATAGCATGAGCACTACTCACTCAGCAACAGTACCCCTGAAGCATTAGCACTCACATAGCACCAGTACCCATGCAGCAGTAGTACTCACACAACCCCAGAATCCATAGAATCGGTGCTTGCACAGCATGGGCACACACACACAGGGATGGTTCCCATGCAGGGTTAGTGCTCACAAATACCAGCATTTGCATAGTGTTAGTGCTCTGGCAACACGCACACTGAGCAGCCTTAGCATTGGCATCGTGATAGAACAGAGGTGTGAAAACTCATTACAGAAATGCCACATCGGCAGCTCCTGCCTCCCCAGGATCATCTGCCTCAGAAGTCACCATAGCTTTGCCTCTCTTGAGGGTCCAGATGTCACAAAGGACTTTGTCCCTGGAACGCTTTGTGCATCCCATCCCCCATGGCTCAGGCCTGGGAACCAAGTCACCTCCAGTGGGTCACCCCAAACTCACTGGTGTTCCCAAGCTGGGTTCTGTTGCCAGCACTCTCCCTGACAAGGATGTTTCCCTTAGGTTTACATAAGTCGTGAACTGGCCAGCTAGGGACCCTGGTGGGTAGAAGGGAGAGGAAGCCAGAGCATTAGCTGGGTAGGAGCCAGGCAGCCTTGGTGGCATCCTCCGGGCTGCATGTCCCTAAGTGTGCCTTTCACCATCCGAGCTGGCCTCTTCCCCGAGTCTCCATCTGTTGTCTTCTCAAGACGATGCTGGAAGCTTGGGGTGGGGGAGGGGAGCTGATAATTTTAGCTTTGCAATTCAGTTTACAATTCAGATTGACTTGTCCCCTGCGGAAGAGGCATGTGCAGAGAACTGCAGAATGTCATAACAGAGTTAAGAATAATTGAATGTTTCATGTTGGGGGGTGGGTGCTCCAAAGTCATCCTAAGAGAATTTGGAGCTTTCGTTGGCATGTAAAAATTTTTTTTCACGTGTTTCTGTGGTTCGTGTACAAATGAATGTAGGAGCCCGGAGATGCCAAAAGAGGGCATCAGAGTCCTTGGAGCTGGAATTACAGGCTGTTGTGAACCGCACATCGTGGGTGCTGAGACCCAAACCCAGGTCCTGTGGAAGAGCAGCAGGCTCTGACTGTCTCCAGCCCCTGTCGACATTCCTGTCACGATGATTTCCTGACTTCCCCTTGCTTTTACCCTGAATCCCATGAGTGACCACCTGCATTTCCACTGCCCACGGTTTCTTTGCATCTTAATCCGGCTCACACTTCACTTCTTGTCACAGAGCACAGGGTGGCCCAGGGTAGAAGGTTTCTGGGGGCTAGAGGGATGATCTGGTGGTTAAGAGCACTTGTTCTTGCTGAGAACCTAGGTTCAATTCCCAGCACCCACGTGGTGGCTCACAACTGTCCATAACTCCAAATTCCCAGGTCCAGTGTCCTCTTCTGACCTCTAGATGCCGGGCACACACGTAGTACACAGCCATACATTCAAGCAAAACACTCATACGGGTTAAACAAATCTTAAAAAAAAAAAAATTTGATAGCATCTTGCCATGGATGATCAGGGTTTAGAAATGCAAACTGTCTTTAAAATCACTGTGCTAAGTCAAGGACACCAGAAGCAGCTTGAACATGGTATTTATAATTCCAGCACTCAGGAGGCTGAGGCATGAGGATTGTCACACACTTGAGGCCAGCCTGGGCTGTATAGTATGTTCTAGACCATCTTGGGCTAAAGAATGAGACCTTGTCTCAAAAACCTATGAACCAAAAGAAGACACTGTCATAAAAATATATAGTGCAGACCCATCTGTATAGAGAATCTGGAACAGGTGTTCCTGAAGAGATGCGTGGTTGTGTTGGGAGAAGAGGGGATAGGAAGAGAGGGCTCAATGGATTCAGGGTTGTACTTTTGGGTGACCAAAATATTTGGAGCTGGATAGACCTAATGGCTCACAGTGTCACCGACTGAACAGTGCTGAATTACTCACTTTAAAATGGTTGACTTTATATTAAGTGTATTTTACTTCAACTGGGAAGAATAAAGGTTAGGATTTGAGGTCTGGCTGGCTCAGTGGTGTGGGTCTGAGATCCTAGCTATCATGAGGCTAAGCAGGAAGAACGCAAGTTGAAGTCCAGCATAGCGAGTTCAAGGACAGCCTAAGGAAGCCCTGTCTCAAAATGAAAAAGTAGGAAGGGGGTTCAGTGTAGCCCAGTGGTAAAACACTACCCAGCATGAGTGGGGCCTTACTTTTCAAGCCTTAGTACCACAAAGGAAAAAGATGGCCGTCTTGCCCTGGGCAGCTCATGATGGAAGACATCTCAGGGAAGGAGACATGAAAGGACACTGTGGGGTGAGGGCTTGAGATATTCAAGATCCAGGGCTTGAAAGAGGCAGAATGTCCTGTGCCTTTGAGCCCTGACCCCACAAGGAGACTGACAGCCCGCTTCTCTGTCCTCCCAGGGAAGTGACAGCGAGTATGAAGTGGACACAAACCCTCAGAAAGCCCACTCCTTCGTCAACCATTACATCAGTGACCCCACGTATTACAACTCTTGGCGGCGTCAGCAGAAAGGCATCTCCCGGGCCCAGGCCTACAGCTACACAGAGAGCGATTCTGGCGAACCTGACCACGTCACTGTCCCCAATAGCAACAGCACCCAGCAGGGCAGCCTTTTCCGGCCCAAGGCCAGCCGGACTCCAACGCCCCAAAACCCCCCAAACCCCCCAAGTCAGCAGAGCACCCTCTACCGTCCCCCCAGCAGCCTCGCCCCTGGTTCCCGGGCACCCATAGCAGGGTTCTCATCCTTCGTTTGACATCAGAAGAGGAAAAAGAATGAGAAAAAAAAAATGACACCAAAATCCTCCTTTGCCACTTCCCAGAACGCCTGCCAGAAAACACACAAGAAAACCCCACCAAGACATCGGATCAACTTTTCACCTCTCCAGTTTGTTTTTCCAGAGATTCCAGGGCCAGCAGAGCCGGGGTGGAGGAGGAGGACGGGGAAGAAACCCCTGGGACTTGGACGTGTGTGACCTGCAACAGCTTCTCACATCCTTGGGGTCCATTGTGCAGTGTGGAGGGTGGAGACCAGATAGTCTCACTTCTGCCCAGGGTAGAGGGGCTTGGGACTCTGAAGAGGAGGGAGGAGGGGGCCTGTAGGCATGTGGGGCTAAGGGATGGAGACGCTTCTAGACATGCAGCCAACTTCACCCTTCCCACGTGGGCTAGATCCTGCTATCCTTGCTCCTCTGCGGAAGGATGGGTGTCCTCAGAGGCGAAGCCTGACTGTTGTCTCTGGCTCTCCCAGGCAGGTGTCCCATGGCCTTGCCAGCCCCCTGCCCTGCCTCAGCACCCTCCCAGGGCTCTTTACCCTTGTTCATCTTCTCTACCAAGCTTTTGGCTTATTTGGGGGAAAAGAAGAAGAAAAATCAAAGGGTGAGAATCCACTTAGCAACTTCCTCATTCCTGAAAAAAAAAAATTTTTTTTTAAATTGCAAATTCAAGGAAGAGGGCCTGAGGGCTGGGAGAAAGACCTCAGCTGCGTAACTGAGCCCTGCCTCCTGTTGCTTGGATTTACTTCCCTGAATGCAGATAAGGAGGGGTGACATCTGGGAATTGGAGACCCAGGGTGCTGGCTGCACATTGGGGCATGCTTCCGGGAGATGTCCTGCAGGAAGTCAGAGATGCAAGGACGAAGCCTTGACTGTCTTCTTTTCCTCTACCTGCCCAACACTGAGAAAAGGGAAACGGGGTGGGGGGAGCTTAGGATGGGAAGCTCAGCTTAGCCCACCTAGCTGTGGAGGAAAGTTGTATGCACAGATGGACCACTTCCTCTGAATGTACACCTTCCTGCTAACCCATGCACCTGCCCTCATGAACTTGTGGGGGGAAAAGGGGGGAGGGGGTACAGAAGCCCCTCCCTGAGACTTCTTTGCCCAACAACATTTTCACATGTCTCTACCCGTAACACACAGGTGCCCAAAGGGGCGGCCCAGTGCCTGGTCTTGAGGCTTTACAAAGATCACTTGAACCCCTTCTAACATCTCCCAGGCTAGGTTCCGTGAAGCCAGAGTTGGGAAGGACCAAGGAGGGGACAGCCAGGAAGTTCTGTCCAAACTGAGCATGGCGGTTGAGATGCATGGATAGCCAGGAGAGGTGGGTCGGATGGGATTGAGGGACAAGAACAGCTGATGGGAGAGAAAGCTGGTACTCCAGGAATGTTCTGTAAAAAGCTGCGGGGGGCCTGAACTTCACATCAGCTTTGAGCTTCCAATGCAAGAGTTTGGGGAGGAGGTTTTCTGATGTCCTGGGTTGTCTGAGGCCCTTGGGGACACCAACCAGCCCTTTAAGGTTCAGCCTACTGCCGGGAATGCATGGCTGCCCCTATCAGAGGCTGCACTGGGGCCCGTCCAGTTCAATGAAGGACCAGCCTTGCTGGGAGTACACTCATTATTGAGAGGCCCAAGTGGGGAGCCTGCAGCTGTCCCCCTAGTTAGTCACTGCTAATTCTCACTGGTCGGGGACATCTGAGTCAAAGGCCTGAGTAAAGGACACACTCGGATTACTAAGTGTGTGGGCTCCTCCCTACACACCTGCCCCCTGGAATATGTGAATGAGGAAATGTTGGAAGCCAGATCAGCAGGCAGGTGACCCAAGTGCTGTGTGTGAACAAAGGCATTTCACAGTGACCTCTCCTAAGCAGGTCCTAAAGTTCCTAAGCCAGGAAGCACAGCCTTGTCTCCAAAGGGCTGAAGCCTCGCCCCTCTGAGGAGTCAGGTTCGCAGGGCTACCTCGGACTTTGTCAGTCAGCTGGACCCCAATCCCTGCAGCATCTGGCCTCTCCAGAGCCACACATATGCAGATGCTGCATAAGCTCACACTGCCACGCTTACTTTGCGTCCCTCATTACTTTTTTTAAACAACTTCATCTTTTTTCCTGTCTTTAGAGGCTTTAACCTTTTGAGGATGTTCCCAGTTTACATTAGGGAATTATTAGCCTAGCCCAGCTGAGTGAGGGAGCTTTATAGAGGAAGCAGGAATTGTTTTTAAAAAAAACAAAAAAACATTGTGTGTGTGTGTGTGCACGTGTGTGTGTGTTACACATGAGGACAATTTTCCTTTGCCTTTAATGAATCACCTGGTGCACTGAAAACCCCCTCCCCCTCTGTGTGCTCATTGGAACCCTTGCTGACGTCCATGTGCACGTGCAAACGTGTGTTCATGTACAAGCATGCAAAGATATGCACAGAACATACACATCGATATGTGTTAGCAAAGGGCCTCTTGCCATGCCCTATGATGGCCCCTGGCTGTCTCTCATCTCCATGAGGCACGGGTCACTTATTTTGGGGGTATCACTGGGACCTATTGCCCAAGCAGCTGGGCACATCACTAACTATAAGTCCTAGATGAGCCTAGGGTGAAAGTCTCTATTCGGTCACTACCTGCCCAGAGGGGTGATTATTGCCTCCACAGCCCCAGTTACATCTGGACACCCTGTAGCTTTTCAGCTGTGGAACTCTAGGTGGTTTTATGTCATCTCCTGGTCCATGTTTACATTTCTGCTGGGCAGTGGAGGGTCCCAAGAACTCCACCCAGACACCTGGCCACATGCTAACAGTGTGGTGGGTACCAACCCTGAGTAAGGAGGAGCTTTCAATTTCCTGAGCCGCTGAGGCCAGGGCTGCTGTCTTGTGACTCTGTGGGAAACAGGTTCACAGAAGGACATGCCTGGCATGTCCTTTTGCTGGTGCCTCTCTGTGGCCTAAGGAAATATACGATGTATTCAGAAGCCCATGTATGCTGGGGCTACTCTTTCCTCTCCTGGGAATGCCTCCTGCATTCTTGCAGGCTCTGCACCCAGATTGCCAAGACTAACCAAATAGCTGCTCTGGGTTCCAGAAGCATCTTCCTCCAGACAGCTGCAGGGAGTTTACAAACCCACGCCGCCTCTCCCAGGCCCCTCTTTACCCCAAACCTGACACTGCCGTGACCAGAGGGAACAAGAAAACAGCCAGGCTGCCTCGACAGCCCTTGCTTCTGGAGGCCTTCTGTCTTCGTTGTCCATGCCTGCCCTGGACGCGAACCTAAAGGTGCCAGAGGCTGCCCTAGGCAGGGGCTCCCCTTGCCTTCTCACGTGGCGCAGTGAAGAGGTCACATTGTGCAGCTCGCCAGATGCACCATCAGCAGGGGAAGGAGGGGACCCATGAACAGCCACCACCAGCTTCTGAGTGCCTCTGTGGTCCCATACAGGGACACCAACCCTAACCAACACCTTGAGCACAGGTGCCCCACCCTCTTGGGACAACCCCCTCTTCTCTGTTTCCATAAAAACAAATCCAAAGCATTTAAATGTGTTACCTTTCCTCACCCATATAGACTCCCAAAACAAAACTCGGTACAAATCTTTATTTTTTGATTTAAAAGCTATAATGAAAAATTATGGGGAGAGTATTCATTATGGCAGGTGTCTATCTGTAAGAAAAAAATATATATCTATATGTCATATAGCTTGTTAGCAAGTTTATTTTTTAAATGAAAGGTAAGAAAGAAGTTGATTTGAAATATATACCATGAGAAGTCCCATGTCCTGTCAAACTGTCCGTATTTTATAAATAAACTTTTTTTTTTTTTGGAGTTCTGAAGCAGCAGTTCTTTTCTTCACTACAAATTCTGTTCCTCAAACATTTGTTCCTATTTCTAGCCATGTGGGGATTGTACAGAGTGAGCCAAGGGCAGGACTGGGCCGCCCTCTCGATTCATCAGCAGGAGGTATCTATACCTTTAAACAAAAGCGCCTGCTTTAGCCTGGGAGTGTAACTCAGGGGTAGGATGGCAGTCTGGCATGCAGATTTAACCCAGCTTCAGTCTCTAGCACCAAAAAGAGAAAAAGAAAAGAATGTGTTATTTGAAGTTTGGGGGACAAGAGCCCCTCAGATATGTGATGCAACTGATAACGGTCAATAACGATAGCAGCGGGGGTGGGGTGGGGTGGGGAGGGTGTCTCCATGGTTTCCAGTGGTTGTAGCTATTGCTAAGAACCCGTTCAGTTCCCAGCATCCACATCACTGGATGCCCACAACTGCCTGTAATTCCAGTTCTAGGGGATCCAGCTCCCTTTGCTGCCCTCCACAGCCACGTGTGCGCGCGCGCACGCACACACACGCACATACACACACACACACACACACACACACACACACACACACACACACACACATTAATGATAAATATGTACAATATAATGACAGCAAGGGGTGACACATACATGCCACATTCCATGCCCAGCATGGGTCAAATGATCACTTGATATGTGATAACTGATGAAGCCTTGTGACAGCCAAGGAGGGTGACAGAGCATTTTAAGCTTGCTCTCTGGAAGCAGCAGAACCAGGATTGGTTTACTAACTGAAGTAGTCTGACTCTGGGGTACACACTCTCAAAGATCTGGTGAGGCAGTCCCTTTTTAGGTTTTCTTTTCATTTTTTTTCTTTTTTCTTTCTTTCTTTTTTTTTTTTTTTTTTTTGGTTTTTCGAGACAGGGTTTCTCTGTATAGCTTTACGCCTTTCCTGGAACTCACTCTGTAACCCAGGCTGGCCTAGAACTCACAGAGATCCACCTGGCTCTGCCTCCCCAGTGCTGGGATTAAAGGCGTGCACCACCACCACCACCACCACCACCACCACCACCACCACCACCACCACACCACCACCACCACCACCACCAGGCCCTTTTTAGTTTTTATCCTCTACAAATCTAGCACCCTGGGCCACTGAAGGTTGTTTTTAATGTTTACGGTAGGACTTTTTGTTGTGCATTTGTTTACTTTTTACTTTTTTTTTTTTTTTTTAAAGAGTCTTACTTCCCAGACTGGCCTGGAAGTCACAACAACCCTCCTGCCTCAGCATCCCAAATTCTGGGGTCGCATTACTGTTGAGCTCATCAGATTCAATTAACAGCACTTGGGAGACAGAAGCAGGCAGATCTTTGTGAGTTCAAGACCAGCTTGGTCTATACAGTGAGTTCAAGACCAGCCATGGCTACAGAGTGAGACCTTGTCTCAAAAAGAAAAATAAAGAAAATGGAGAAATATATGTAGGTTAAATAGTTTTTACTTAAAATGCACAAATGTAAATTCATTCACCAATGTGTTGGTGTTGAGCCGTGACATCCTTTTTCTGCACATTGGCAACTCTCTGTGATCCTCTACTTTGCATAAGCCACATCTATTTTACATAAATCACATTTATAATCCAACATTAGTGATTTCCTCTTTTTCTTCTTTTCTTTCTTCCTCCTTTTACTCTTCTTTTTTTGTTTGTTTCTTTTTAAAGTCGTTTTTGAAAAAAAAATAATATGTGTATAGGTGTTTTCGCCTGCATGTGAGTGTGCACAGTGTATGTGCAATGCCCTTGGAGGGCAATAGAGGGCGTTGGATCCCCTGGAACTGGAGTTACAGATAGTGGTGTGCTACCAGGTGAGTGCAAAAAAAATCCAAAATAAGTCCTCTGGAAGAGCAGCTGGTGCTTTTAACCACCGAGGCACCTCTGTACCCCTTTTGTGTTCCCAGACAGCCTTGAACTTGAAGCTGTCCTGATTCAGCTTCTGAGTGAGGAGGTTACAGACATATACTATTTCTGACCTTTGTTTGTTTGAAGCAAGGTCTCTGCATCCCTGGCTGGCCCAGAATTCACTGTGTAGTCCAAACTAACCTGAACCTCATAGCAATTCTCCTGCCTTAGCCTTCTGAGTGCCCGGATTACAGACATAACTATCACTCCCAGTTTAAGTTTCTATTTAACTGGGCATGGTAGCACATGCATTTAATCCTAGCAGTTGGGAGGCAGAAGCAGACAGATCTCTGAGTTCAAGGCCAGCCTGGTCTGCATAGTAAGTTCCAGGCTGGCCAAGATTACATAGTGAGATGGGGTCTCAACAACACCACCACCCCAAAAAAGAAGAAACTGAAAAAAAAGGTAAAGGGTGTGTGTCTGTCTGTCTGTCTTGTCTGTGTGTGTATGTCTGTGTGTGTGTCTGTGTGTGTATGTCTGTGTGTGTATGTCTCTGTGTGTGCGCATGTGTGTCTGTCTGTGTCTCTATGTGTGTGTGTGTGCGCGGGCGCGCACGCCTGTATGTCTGTGTGTGTGTCTCTGTGTGTGCATGTGTCTGTATGTCTGTGTGTGTGTGATGTCTGTGTCTGTATGTCTGTGTGTGTGTGTGTCTGTGTGTGTGTGTCTGTGTCTGTATGTCTGTATGTGTGTATGTCTGTGTGTGTGCGTGTGTCTCTGTGTCTGTGTGTGTGTGTGCATGTGTCTGTGTTTCTGTGTGTCTGTATGTCTGTGTGTATGTGCCTGTATGTCTGTGTGTCTGTGTTTCTGTGTGTGTCTGTGTCTGTGTGTGTGTGTCTATGTGTGTGTCTGTGTCTCTGTGTATGTGTGTCTGTATGTCTATGTGTGTGTGTCTGTGTGTGTGTGTGTGTGTGTGTGTGTGTGTGTGCACATGCCACGGCACATGCGCAGGGGTCAGAGAATGACAGTTCGGGTCCAGGGGATTTCACTCAGGTCGCCAGGCTTGGCAGCCTGCTGCTTTTCCCACGGAGCCATCTAGCTAACTTTTGTTTGTTTCTTTCTTGGAGTCTGGGTCTTTTATTTCTTCCTGTTCCTCTATTAGGCCACAAGTTCGTAGCGAGCAGGCTTCAGCTGCATAGACTCCTTCCAGAGAGTTCTCACACAGCCTGCTTCTCCGGGTGGTGCAGGCCGGCGTTGCAGGTGAACCTTTGGTTCCTCTTTGGTTTCCTTTTTCCTTTGATCAGATCCTTGGCCGCGTCAGGAGAGGACCTCAACTCATAGAGAGTTTACTATGCTTAGTGTGATACCTCAGTAAAACCCCCCACTCTATCCCCTACAGACAAAGAGAAGCTTAAACCAGGATTCCTAAGTGTAGATAAGAACTTAGACCCCTTTTCCCCAGGTGGCTGTATCTGCTACAGGGACTTTGAAAAACAGTCAGGAAAATATGGTCTGTGCCTTTAAGAACTAGCCTCATAAAGAAAGGGGAGGCTCCTTCTCCCCGCCTCCCTGCTGTGAGTGAGAGATTTGGAAGAGCCTCCCTGGAGACTTAGAAAACACCTTACTTTTGCATTCTGTACCTAAAGTATTCAGTGGCAGCTTTAGGGACTGTGATCTAGGCCAGGCCAGTTTCAAGTCCCCAGAAATGATGGCGCCAGCCCCAGGAACAAAAGAACAGAGTCAGGATGTCTGATGGTAACCAATTAACCAGGAGATGCCCCTCTCCAGAGATAACAAGACCAGACCCCGGAGATGAGTTGTAAAACTCCTGACAGGGCAAACAGATAAGATAAAATAAGGTAAAGTCCAGGCCCGGGAAAAACTTGACCAATCAAGGATGGACCCGTACTAACCCCCTCCCCTCTAAGAAATTTTATGGGTTTTGCCTATAAAAACTAACTTCCCCAAGAAAGAGGCACTCCTCCCTGCCTCACTGCATTGGGTGTAGGAATGAGTCCCTGTCTAGACTTGTATCTGCAGAATAAACCTTGCTGTTGCATCTGGACATCCAAGGTCTTCGGTGGTCTCTCTTTGGGGGGTCCCAATCTGGGCATAACATTTGGTGCATTGGCCGGGAACCCCAGAGACCCCACCGGGACCTTCAAGGGTCCAGAGGTTTATTGACATCTACCGGTAAGAGCGCTCTCTGTCTTGTCTCTGTCTCTGTCTTGTCTCGTTATGTTTTGCGCCGGTCGACTGATTTGTACTTCGAAGGATTTGTACTTTGCAGGCTCTATTTGTACTTTGCAGGCTCTCACTGGGACAGACGTGTCCGGACAGTGATCCTGGGAGGGAAAGAGAGACGTCTCATTCCCTCATTTGGGCAAGGGACCCCCTAGTCCCGAGCCATTTGGGGCCACCTCAGAGGTGACCATTTGATTTTGGAAGTCTCCTCCAGGGAGTGCTTAGGAGAGGAGCATCTTTGGGTACCTTTCCCATGGTGGGAAAATGTGCCACTTTGTATTTTGTCCCGGGAATTTGTTAGAGCCATTTTGTGGGGTTTTTTTGTATGTTTTATTGTGGTCATTGTTACTTTACACTCTGTTTCTCTTCCAAGAAATAAGGTACATGTTTGACTGACAGGGATGTGAAAGCCCCTGATGTCTGTTTGATCAAGGACAGAGATCCTCAAGTCTGGATTGTTTTTGGTATGATTGAGACTGGAGGGTCACTCTCCACAGAGCACATCAGGCTGTCATTGTTCTTGGAGCTTTGTTGGTTGTTTCGTTGGGGCAAAGTTTTTCTTTCGTGTGCCCTTGGTCTTGTATGTAATGTGTTAACTGTTCTCATTGTTGACTTGACTGTGACGGACGCTATGGGACAGTTCCCTTCTTCTCCACTAGACCTTTGCCTAGCCCACCAGAAGGATGTGCGAGCCGCAATCGAGGGGCTTGCTTGCTGTGAGTGAGGCCATCATCATCTCAGTGCTGATGTGCTGGTACTTGAATTGTCTGTGTAAAGGTCATCTGTTTCTGCTACTCACCTCCCTCCCTCCCTAGCTCTCTTGCTATCAGGACTGCAGGCAGCTGGCTGCTCTCACGAGGGTGGGGGTGCGTGCTCTCGGTACAGGCAGGCTAAGATTCTCATGTCCTGCTCCGGACAGGACAATGGCTGCCTGCAACTGACAACTGTGTGAATACTGAACAGAGAATCTGACTTTAGTCAGAGGAGTTAACAAAAACTTTTTTTTTTTTCAGGAACACTGGCAGCCAAGGACATACTTTATGACCACTGCTCCCCCTCCCTTCCTTTACTGTGATAACTTCAAGGTTTCTTCTGCCAGCCAGGAATTTCTCTTGTTAACCCTTCTCTGGCTTGATATTGCTTAAAAAAAAAAAAAAAAAAAAAAAGTTACCAGTTCAAGATACTAGGAAAATTATGCTTTTGTTTCCACAGGAAAAACAAAAATTTACATGGGTTTTGGTCATTTGAGTTCAATGTGTTACAAATACTTGCCATCATTTTAAAAAAATTGGTTTCAAATTATTGTTGGTTAAGAAAAAAGTTTAAATAAATTATAAGATTTAAATAAGGTTTATATAGGGTCTAAGATATAAAGATTTTATATAAAATACAAGCTATTAAAATAAGTTATAACGGCCTGGCTCCAAGAATAAAATGTCACTGCCTATGATTGATAAGCTACCACAGCTATGTTATAAGTTTAACCAACAGTTTCTTGTTTATGGTATAGTGCTGATGCAAATTCAGAGTTATTCTTGTTATGATATATGCATGTATTTCTGTTCTTGTTTAAAATATTGTAACTTTACAATATATTCTAGAGTACTGAGGGAAATCACAAGAAGGACTTTGGTAAGAGTTTCTGTTTTAAAGAAAAAAAAAATAAAATTTGTCTAGCGTAAATGTTTGAGGGATCAAAGGAATGGACTAAAGGTACATGGAAGGTTGTAAAAGGTCAGAGGGGATGTGATGTAAACTGTTTGTTATGGTTTCTTATACCTGCAAATACTGAATTTAAAAGTTAATTCTTACTGGTTTTCATCTTAAGAATGGCTAACGATTCTGCAAACTGCTTATGTGCGTATGTATACAGGTATGTGACTTGAAAATGTAAGCAAGCTTTAACTGTATGTATGTATATATGTAACTTGGATCCAACTGTGTATATGCGTGCAAGTTATTGTTTAAAAAAATGAGCTTTAAACAGCAACCATGTGGCTCCCTCCATCTTGGCTGGTGACCTCATGGGCAGCCATGTGGCTGGCAGCCATCTTTTACTAAGGTTATAAAGATCTACTTGAGTTAACACCTAAGTACTTATGTCTTTACCAAGTGTTCAACAGCAAGTTTCTAGAGAATTTAAATAGATGGCAACATATGTTTAATAAATAAGGTATTTGATTAATATTAAAGCTGCACATCAATGCTTTTATATACAGGAATATACCTTGCTCTGGCAGCCAAACTTTGCAACATAAAGAAATCATAGGAAACAGCTGAGATTTGCAAATGTATGGCAGGACTAGAGTTCCAAAAAGAGTCTAGTTGCAGTAGTGAAAGACATTTGAGAGATCTCAGTCTTTTAAGAACAGTTTTTATAGTTAAAAACCAATGGCTTAAAAAATGTTTCTTCTTACCCAAGGTATGTTCAGGCTTCAAAATGTTATATAATGATATTTTATTTTGGTTTCTTTACTGAACCTGTATTTGATGCTAGAAGAGCTTCAACTTAAAAGCATTGTTTTTAGGCTACTTTTGTAGACTATTAAAGAACATAAATAGTCAGTCATAAATAATTAAGTTTTTTTTAAAATTATAATCAGGGTAAATAAATACTGATATAATATTACAGGGATATGTTTACTTATTTACTCGTCCTTTGCATATGTTTTCAGGGTTGAGCTTGAAACAAGTAACTAGAATCAAAGTTTGTCTATTCAGATACACTTGGACAGCCCTCATACTTCAGAGATCTGCAGAATATGGCATTTAAATGTTGATCTAAAAGCTTATTATATCAGACAGGCTTCCAATCCTAGCAGTGACCCAAGGTCTCCAAAGAAGATTACATACAAGGCACCACAACGTCTCTGCCTGGATCATGGCTACACTGACCACAGGGCAAGATGCCCCAATGCCTGGCTTACCCGAGAGCTGCAGAAGGAGGTGGCGCATTTTTGGGAGCTGCTGATGGCTCAGGGACTCTCAGCCTCTGCCCTAAGAGGTCTAAAGGTAAAAGAAAACAGTCCTGGAGATGCTCTGTCAGTGGTATCATCTCCTCCCACCCCAGCTTCACCCTAGTCTCCTCCTCCACACAATGGGGAGCTGGAGCCCTCCTTCTCCCCTAGTGCTGAGCCCCAGATTGGGCCTGAGGAGGCCATAGAGAGGCTACAAGAGACGAAAAAGATTATTGCCAAGATAAATGAGACTTAAAAAAAAAAAAGCCTCCTAAGACAAAAGCCCTCAGAATGGAGAGAGAAACATTGCTGGATAAGATGGGCATGGCTGTCCGAGAGGATGGTACTGTACTATAAAAGACTCCCTACCTGGTAAATCTAAATGAGGACCCCTTGATATCTGAATGTCTTCCCTACCACATCAAAGATAATGTCACCAGGGTTGGCCAGGTAGATGTAGATATCAAATTGACTGGACAGTTCATCTGGGAGCAACATTGTCTCTTCCGAAGCATCCCCCAGCCTGATGGAAAAGTGATGGTCACATTAGAGCCTGGTAAAGGAACTGATGGGAAGCTTGTGACAGAACTGCTGGTGCTGAAGTCAGGAAACAGGATCGTAATGGGCCGGATGGTGAAAGAAGATTGATGCTGTTATGACTGCTGCCTCCAACGCTCTAGAGACCTGGATAGGGATTGGTCCCTGTAATTTATAGGATTGGAAGCTTCTTGGTCTGTACTCAGATATTATCCTTCTCAGATTTCTGATAGTACTGATGGCTAGGCTAGCTCTAACTTTGTCAGCATGAGAGCATCAACCAGATCCTTCTGCAAGGAGATAACTAGCTTGTTAGTTCACTTTTAGGATAAAAAAAAAAACTTCTAAGCTTTGATGATCTCAAAAAAAAAAAAAATGATTTAAGATAAAATATGTTTCAGATTACTCTCTTGTTCTATGGTTCAGAGCTTAACATTTAGGAGCCCTGATGAGCTGGTAGAGCAATGACTACTTATTGTTCAGTTACAAGCTCAACATTTTAAATTTATTTTAGATGTCATCTAAATATATGTAAATATAAACCTAAAAGAGCTTCTCATGAGGCCAAAAATCTCTGTCCAATTTATACCTGACTTTCTGGACAGAAGAAAAATGCACAAGCTTTTAACCCAAATCTGTAGCTCTTGTTGGGACTCAAAGGTATGAATCCACTTCTGCTGTTTTACAGATACCCATTACAATATGGATTTCAGTACAGATTAGTAATACTAACGTATCTAAAACTTTTATGTCATTTTGTAAGTAGGCTTCAAAGGATCAAAAGAGTCATTAAACCTAGATCCACTTCACAGAGGTCGGAAGGACCCCAGATAAGTATTTCTAAAGATAATATTTTTCCTCTCTCATGGTTTTGGGACTAGTGCTTTTCCCATTACTAAAGATATGGACCTAGGGGTTCCAAATAAGTTCATAAATTTTAACTTGCTTCTAGTTTAAATTTGTCTCAACAGATCTCCATTTGGCTGGCAGTCACCTCCAAGCTTCAGTTGCTGACTACAATGCTCCAGACGACTGTGAGCTCCAGACTTGCTAAAAGCTGACGTGGACCAGCCCAGCTAACATGATTCTTCCCTGTCCCTATGGGGTCAGGCAGCTACATGCTTCTGACAAATGCCCCTTGCCCAGTCTTTGACCAGCATTTCAGCTTTCTGCCCCACGCCCAACAACTGCGCCCCAGTGCCAGCTTGAAGCAGTTCCAGAAGAAAACACTTCGTCCATTTTCCCTCTTCAGTAAGGCTGAAATGCTGGGTCAAAAAAGCTCCCTAACATAGAGGCAAGTCTAATAGGGCCCACTGTGATCCTATTATCTTACTCAGGCCCTATATACTTAACAGACTAGTACAATTTATAAAACAGAGGCTAGGCAGCATATAACTCATGGTACAATGGGGTTATACACAAGTCAGGACCACTGAATACGAGTCATGTGCAGACCCCGAAGTGAGAACATGGGAATCTCTTAAATTAGAGCAAGTTAGGGGCTCATGATTGAGCCCCTCTAGGAACAAAGAAAGGGGGGAAATGTGATACCTCAGTAAAACCCCCCACTCTATCCCCTACAGACAAAGAGAAGCTTAAACCAGGATTCCTAAGTGTAGATAAGAACTTAGACCCCTTTTCCCCAGGTGGCTGTATCTGCTACAGGGACTTTGAAAAACAGTCAGGAAAATATGGTCTGTGCCTTTAAGAACTAGCCTCATAAAGAAAGGGGAGGCTCCTTCTCCCCGCCTCCCTGCTGTGAGTGAGAGATTTGGAAGAGCCTCCCTGGAGACTTAGAAAACACCTTACTTTTGCATTCTGTACCTAAAGTATTCAGTGGCAGCTTTAGGGACTGTGATCTAGGCCAGGCCAGTTTCAAGTCCCCAGAAATGATGGCGCCAGCCCCAGGAACAAAAGAACAGAGTCAGGATGTCTGATGGTAACCAATTAACCAGGAGATGCCCCTCTCCAGAGATAACAAGACCAGACCCCGGAGATGAGTTGTAAAACTCCTGACAGGGCAAACAGATAAGATAAAATAAGGTAAAGTCCAGGCCCGGGAAAAACTTGACCAATCAAGGATGGACCCGTACTAACCCCCTCCCCTCTAAGAAATTTTATGGGTTTTGCCTATAAAAACTAACTTCCCCAAGAAAGAGGCACTCCTCCCTGCCTCACTGCATTGGGTGTAGGAATGAGTCCCTGTCTAGACTTGTATCTGCAGAATAAACCTTGCTGTTGCATCTGGACATCCAAGGTCTTCGGTGGTCTCTCTTTGGGGGGTCCCAATCTGGGCATAACACTTAGCGCACACTTTAATCTCTCGGCAAGACTCCTCCCCCCTTACTTGTTTACAGCGATGCAAACAGCAGGCTGAGTGACACTCTGGTCACAGTGACATTTGAGGGCATTCCATTGGAGCAGTGCTCATTCCTCTGACGTCTGCAACATCACCCTTGCAGATACATGTACCCAAAGGACTGTGGGAGTCCATTCAGGGTTCCTCGTGGCTTTACCCAGCAGGTCTGTCTGCATAAAGGGGATGACTGGACCACAAGCCTGAGTGCAGGTGTTTGAGATGGTCTGTACTTGACTGTGCTGGGGGGAGGACTTTTGCTCCACCCCTTGGGCATTCCTTTAAAAACCCTTTGGTAGAGACAGTCAGGGCCTGATGGATTGGGATCCAGGCCCTCTCGAGGCTGTCCTGTATTTTCTATTTCTCTCCCCTCTATACTTCTAATATTTTTTGCTGCTCCTGCTCAAGAGTACCCTGGGGAAAAGTAGGGGTGAGATGGCCCCCCACAAAGGACCGACTCCCCATTTTCTAAAACACCCACAGAATATACAGTGGGTGCCTCTCTCTCCTCCTTCTGTGTCATTTTGGGGAATTGCTGGAAGTTGACAGTTCTGGTCAAAAGTTGAGTTCCTATTTCTTTAAGGAAAAGCAGTTTACAGAAATGACCAGTTGCCGAGAGAGGAGAGACCTCCAGCTCTAATGACCTTTCCCCAAGATTCTCCAGGTCCTACCCAGGACTGAGTCACCAAGGCTTTTTATTTTTGTAGCTTCCCTTTTCCAACAGGAACGTACTTTGCAGAGAAATAACCACTCTGTCTGCACTCTTATTTTACACCTTACATCATAGTTTATGAAGTTAGGTAAAAACTCTCAGAAGGTCTACCTGCATAAACAAGTCTGGGACAATTGGTGCTTTGTAACAGCCTGGTGCCAGGAGGGGAAATGTGCAGGCCTGATGGACAGCAGCCTGCCACCTTCAGCATGCAGGGCTCTAGAGGGGTCTCTGTGCTTTGCAAGGAAATCGAAGGCATGCACTGAATCCAGGAGATGGGTCAGGGGAGGTCAGAGAAGCAACGTCTGTTTATATCACATTGCAAGCCCTGTGTGCTACACTTTACAGCGGATTCTCACATTGATAAGGGGTTCTCGTTGGTCATTTTGACGACACATAATTTTTATCTTGCATATAATTTGGAGCCCCATTCCCACATTAGAAGTAACTTCCAGCCCTATAGCCTGAGGATGTTTGCTTAACGTATAATAACAGGGCTCTTTCGGGTCTTGACTCCAAGATGGACAAAAAGAGGAGAAACAACGGTCTCACTAACAAGGGCCACAGCCGTGTGTAGCAGATTTACTGTAAGCGCTGTGCCCGGAGCATGACCTCAGACAAGGCCATTAAGAACTTCATCATTCGGAGCGCAGTAGAGGCATCTGCCGTCACGGACATTAAGGAAACACGTGTTTTCAGTGTGTAGGTCTTCCTGAGCTTTGTGTCAAGCTGCATTACAGCCTGAGCTGTGCCATTCAGAGCAAGGTGGTCAGGGGCGGATCTCAAAAAGCCTGGAAGGACCAAACAACCTCACCACAACGTAGACACGACCCATAACCTCCACCGTGTCAAGAGCTGATTTCATAAAAATAGAAGAAAAGCCATCTGAGGAAAACAAAATGGAAATTATATATATAGTAATAACATGGGAGTCGGGAGGATTCTAGAACAGTCTTTCTGCAATGTTGGCACAAAGTGCTTCTTTATTTTCTTTTCCTTTCTATTTTTTTCTTTCTTTCTTTTTTTTTTTTTTTAAGATTTATTTATTTATTATGTATACAGTGTTCTGCCTGCAGGCCAGAAGAGGGCACCAGATCTCATTCTAGATGGTTGTGAGCCACCATGTGGTTGCTGGGAATTGAACTCAGGACCTCTGGAAGAACAGCCAGTGCTCTTAACCTCTGAGCCATCTCTCCAGCCCTCCTTTCTATTTTTTTAAATATTTATTTTATGTGCACTGATGTTTTGACTCCATGTATATATGTGTGAGGGTGTCAGATCCTCTGGAACTAGAGTTACAGACAGTTGTGAGCCACCATGTGGGTGCTGGGAATTGAACCCAGGTCCTTCGGAAGAGTAGCCAGTGCACTTAACCACTGAGCCTTCTCTCCAACCCCCTTTTTTCCTTTCTTTTGTTCTGTTAAGATAGGATCTCATTATGTAGATTTGTTCTGGAGCCCAGGCTGGCCTAGAATTTGTGATCCTTCTGCATCTATCACACAAGGGCTGGGATTACAGACCCACACCACCATGCCCAGCCCCCCTAGTTTACTTAGAAGAATTGAGTGAGCCCTGATCTACTATCAGAATGAGATTTCTGAGGATGAGGGCAGGGAAGTCAGGCATGATGGCATGTGCCTTTAATTCCAGCACTCAGGAGGCAGAGATAGGCAAATTTCTGTGAGTTTGAGAACAGCCTGGGCTACAAGAAGCCCTGTCTCAGAAAATGAAAGAAGGGGGCTGGGGAGGTGGCTCCGTGGGTAATGCTTGCTCTCTGCAAGCATGAGGACCTGAGTTTGAATCCCACGTAAAACAGTGGGCATGATTGTATGTGACTGCAGACCCAACACTGGGGAATGGAAAGAGGCACCATCATTTATTTCTGACTTCCATTCTCCAATCAAACTGTGTTCTGCTCTCCTTCAGGACTTTCCAGAGCTGGATCTTAGGAATTCAGGAACCCGGGGGAGGAGGTAAACCGGTCTGTCAGAGTACATGAAGCAAGAAGCTTCAAGGCACCCTTACACCCAGATAAGGCTCAGCTGGAGAAAGATTTAGGAAAAGATCTATGCTGGTTGGGTTTCTTTTTCTGTCGACTTGACGCGAACTACAGTCACCCGGGATGAAGAACGGCCTCCCTCAGACGGCCCTGTAGGCAAGCCTGTGGGGCTTTTTTCTTGTTTGTTGACTGATGTAGAAAGGCCCAGCCCACTGTGGGTGGTACCATCTCTGGACACGTGGTCCTGGGTCATATAAGAAAGCAAGCTGAGCCCGTCACAGGGAGTAAGCCAGTAAATAGAGTTCTTCCATGGCCTCTGTCTGCATCAGTTCCTGCGTCGGCTTCCCCCAGTGCTGGACTTGGCCTGTAACCTGAAATTGGTGTGTTGTTTTTTTTTTAAATAGTCTCTTAATTTTGGTTTGTTTTTTTTTTTAAGATTTATTTATTTATTATGTATACAGCATGTATGACTGCAGGCCAGAGGAGGGCACCAGATCTCATTACAGATGGTTGTGAGCCACCATGTGGTTGCTGGGAATTGAACTCAGGACCTCTGGAAGAGCAGGCAGTGCTCTTAACCTCTGAGCCATCTCTCCAGCCCCCGAAATTAGTGTTTTATCACAGCAACAGAAGACAGCTCAGGACAAGATCTCTCCCCTCAGTCGTGGGTAAGGTACGGAAAACTGCAAGGGGTACCCTGAGACACAGAGGTATGACAGCTGAACGCCACCTATGCACAGCACAGCACAGCCAACGGAAAGAGAAATTTCTAGAACTTGCAGAAAAGGCTGGAAGGAGAGGAAAATACCCAGTGGGGGTGGTGGGGGCTTACCCTGCTCTCCTCCCATGCCATTCTCCTGTCTGAGCCCCTTGTAATCCAAACCCAATTCCCAATGAGAATTTGAGGGTGCTGGATGCAGCCCATGGAGAGAAGACTCCCTGTGGGGTAGAGAATAAGGCAAGGCATAGACATGAGGGTAGGGCAAATAAGAGCCAACAGGGCACATGACAAAGTCTCCTGGTGTTACTGTTCCCATGGAAAGTACCCTGCTCGAGTCCACCGCATGTGACATGTACTTCCTGTACAGTCTCTCCTCGGCGTACCCAAAGGGTGAAACAGTAGGATTTCATGAGGTGTCGTGGTATTTCTATCGCTTGCTAGCACTGCCGCAAGCCTGCGCTGAGACCCCGCTGGTATATCAGTCAATCCTCACAGCACCCCGAAGGCGTGGAAACACCCCATCCTACCCACAAATAAGGTTCATTCCCTAAAGAGACCTGTTATGGAGACACCAGAGCCAGGATTTGGACCCAAGCCTCACCAAGTGCTACAGTGTCCCTTATTTTAACCAGTGAGCAGCTTTGGTTCAAAGTTTAGACACTACTCAACCCAGAAGAGGAAGGTTCAATACTTGGGGGAGACTCTCAAACTCTGTGGGTGGCAGATCAGCAGGAGGCATTTGGTCAAAGCCTCTGCCATCATATTAGCCAGAGAGGATATGTGAATGAATGAGCATGTCAATGTTCTGGCCAGATTTCATATACGGATACAGAAATTTGAGTCGGATATGATTTCATATGTAGCCAAATAGCATTCTGATTTGTTTGTTTCCCACCCCCACCCCCTGACTCCCCAACCATTTTTAGCTCAAGAGACACAGAGAAATAGAATGAACTAGTGGTTTTCTGGTGTCTAGTGTGGCATGGAGTCAAATACACACTCACTGGACCTCTGTAGGTTTTTGGTGTAGACCCTGGATGAGGTAGGCAGGTTAGAGTAATATTTCCCCAAATTCACATCCGATAGGAAAGTCAGAAGTTGGGTCTTTCCAAATGTAATTAGTTAAAAGGAGGAGAGGACACAGGAGACATCCAGGAGGGAAGGCCATGTGAAGGCAGAGGCAGAAGGCAGGCATGGTGGCAGAGGCAGACCCGTCCTCGGGGCTTGATGGCCAGCCAAGCCTAGCCTAATAGACAAGTTCCAGATAAAAGTGAGAAATCCTGTTTCAGAACAAGGTAGACAGCACCTTAGGAACGACACTCAAGGTTGTCCTCTGGCTTCCGCATGCATATGCAATAGGTGTGCATACCACACATTCATACACACATATGCAGTGCACAAACCCACTTGGTTGATAGCAAGTGATGCTGATGCCACCACAAGCTAGTGATGGAAGAGTTGCCAGGAATTGTTAGAGGTTATAAGAGGCTCCAGCCCAACACTCTTGGGTTCCCTACCACCCTAAAAAGTACCCTGCAGACACCTTGGTTTTGACCTGCCAGTCTCCACATCTGTGGAAAATACATTTCTGTCCGTGTAAGCCACATCATAGTTTGTGATCACTTGTCACAGCAGACCCAGACTCTACCTAAGAAGCTGTGCTTGGATTTGATGTGAGCATCCCTTTTCTCCAGGAGTTTGATTCAATAAACTTATAGGGGCTAATGGGATCCCATAGCCAGGGACCTCAGGCCTCTGTTCCCGTTCCTCCTCTAGCAATATTAAGTTTCTGTAGAAAATGCCAGCCAGTCCTGAGTTAAATTGGCAATTATAGGATGCTTCCTTCCTGCCTCTCCCTAGCCTCCCCCCATTTAAATTGTTTCCACCTCTCACGGAGAGCCAAGCCCATCCTTCCCAAAACACTAATCCCAGATGCTGGGGGCCAGAACTGGGGGCTTCTGCCCTCTGAGGGGAGCACAGGTGAGTGGGTAGCGCAGAGAACACAGGCAGCCTGGTTGAGATGGAGGGGGGTACCTTTCTTGGCTGGTACCAGGCCTGACACATGGAAGGCAGAAGCAAGCATCCTGGCGGCGTGGCGGCGTGGCGGCGTGGCGGCGACTTCATCTCCCTCACCCCACTCAGGAATTGCAAGAGTGAAGAGCAGACTAAATTCACCACGTGTTCTAGAAGTCAACAGTCCCACCGTAGATAGAGGAAGGGAACCGGAAGCCATCAACGCAGGGGAACATCATGATAATGCTCTCCAGGACACTGCTATGCTTTACAGAAATGCATTCATTTCGTGTCACAGTGACAGAAGAGTGAGGAAGACAAGCCTGGTAATCTGCTAAGAGGAGACAGAGTGAGGGATGCCTGAGGCAGAGTCAATGCCTGGAGACCATCACAGACAAAACATAGCTTAAACAGAGCTCAGCTCCCAGGGGCGATGGGATCTGCCCACCTTCCTACAGAGACCCGAAACAGAGGCCTTGCCTGACTCCTGGGCCTGGGACACTCAGCCAGGGGCTGTTGGGTGGAGATAAGTATGATCCAGCTTAAGGCCCTGGGACCACATAGAAATAGTGTGGACAATCTCAACAGAGTTTGCTTCCATGGCCTTTGTCCTTTAAAGGATTTAGGGAAGCCTTGGGAAGATTTGGATGGATGGGAACGGCGAGAGGTCGCAGAAGCCACCCCAGAATTAGTCCGGATGTCCTTCTTAGACTGAGACCCGCGGGGAGGGGCAGAAGAAGGTGGCTGAGGGTTGTGATAACCACATCTGACTGCAGTTGTCCAGCAGCCTCCCGCCCCCACCCGGTCCTTCCCCCGTAATCAGCTCGCTGCCTGTGCTTGCCTGGCCCCACCCTCCTGCCTAGACCAGTCCTGCAGACACGGGGGCTGTGAATCAGAGGCGAGCTCATTTCTGCAGCCTTCCGTGGTTCTTGGGGTAAAGGCGCTGCAGGGTTGTTCAGGTCAGGATGCTTGGATTTCACCATAGTGGGAGTTCCTGGGGTTCTGCCCCAGGGAGCTTCCCCTGGGGGGACACACCCTCCAACACCCAGGGAGCAGGCAACAAGGACCTGCATGAGAAGACTCTAAGGGAAATGACAGCTCAGGAAAGTGACTCAATGGCTAGTGACAGCGGCCTCAGAAGAGGCCGGCACAGGAAGCGCACCGGCCATTCGGGGGAACCCGCTGGCCTCTTAATAGGGGCTGCTCCTAATGGCTGCTGACATGGGGAGATGAGAGCCTGAGGCTCTCAGGTTCCTCTGAGTTTGAAAGGCTCCGAAGTCAAAGTTATGTAAATCCCCATTTTCATGTTTAAATACTAGCAACTAAAAACACCGCATATATCTAAGACATACTTGCGACAGATTGAGTCCTCTAAAAATGGCTCCAACAACCTCCTGCCTTAGATACTCTTGATGTTGCTCCATCAAAAAGGTAAGGTTCAAAAACTGGATACGGAAGCTGGAGAGGTGGTTCAGTAGCTAAGAGCACTGGCTGCTCTTCCAGAGGTCCCGGGGTTCAATTCCCAGCACCCACATGGCAGCTCACAACTGTCTGTAACTCCAGTTGCAGGGGACCCCATACCCTCACACAGACATACATGCAGGCAAAACACCAATGCACATAAAATAAAAATAAATTATTTTAAAACAAAAACAAAACTGGAGAGATAGTTCAGAGGACCTGGGTTCAAGTTCCAGCACCCACATGGCAGATCACAACTGTCTGTAACTCCAAGATCTGACACCCTCACACAGTCTATATACATGCAGCAAAGCGCCAATGCAAATAAGAATTATATTTAAAAAAAACCAAAAACTGGATTCGGTGGGCAGTGCCTGATGTTCCAGCACTTGGTAAAGTAGGATTGAATTAGAACCCGGGTCTGGGGTGTAGTTTAGTGGTGGAATGTTCACTTAGCACATGTGTGAGATCTTGGGCTTGATACCCAGTATGGTGATACACAAGCAAATAAATCTTAAGAAGAGGATGAGGTTCCTGTTGCCTTCCTTTTAACCTCGAGTGGAAGTGTGATGTGTCGATTCTAAGGCTGGGTTGTTGGGGTTTTGTTTCCTTTTTTATTTTTTTTTATTTTTATTTTTATTTATTTTTTTTGTTTTTTGTTTTTCGAGACAGGGTTTCTCTGTGTAGCTTTGCACCTTTCCTGGAGCTCACTTGGTAGCCCAGGCTGGCCTCGAACTCACAGAGATCCCCGCCTGGCTCTGCCTCCCGAGTGCTGGGATTAAAGGCGTGCGCCACCACCGCCCGGCCTTGTTTCCTTTTTGAACTTGTCTTTTGGTAACAGAATTTCACCCCATAGCTCAGGCTAGACTGAAACTCACTATGTGACCCAGGCTGGTTCCCAACTTGAGGCAATTCCCCAGCCTCAGCCTCTTAAGTACTGGGTTTACAGATATGAATCACCATCTCAACCTTTTAGGTCATTGTTGGGAATCGGATTACCTGATCTCAAAAAAAGTCCTGCCTTGGTTTCGTTTGCAGTTGCTGTGACAAAATCTCACCACTCAGGGGCCCAAGGCAAACAGATCTCTGTGAGTTCAAGGCCAGCCTAGTCTACATAGTGAGTTCTAGGTCAGCCTCAGCTATATTGTAAGATCCTGTCTCAAAACAAAACAAAACAAAAAAACACACCAAGCCAAACAAAAAAAGAGCCCTGACAAATGTAATTTAAGGGTTTAAGGGAGGAAAGAGTTTACCCCCACCTCCCTACAGTTCAAGGGAAAAAACCACCACAATAGTGAAGTCAACAGGACAGAAGCTTGAAGCAGCTGGTCATGTTCTATCCACATGTTAGGAAGCAGAGAGCAATGAATGCTTCTGCTGCTGCTGCTGCTGCTGCTACTGCTGCTATTTAAAAAGTCTAATTATTATTTTTTTATGCGTTTGGAGTGGTTTACCTGGATGGATGTCTGTACATGGCATGCATGCATGCCTGGTGCCCATGGAGGCTAGAAGAGGGGACTAAGTCCCCTGGAACTGGAGTTACAGACAGTTGTGAGCTGCCATGTGGGTGCTGGGAACCAAACCTAGGTCTGGCAGCCAGTGCTTTTAACCACTGAGCCATCTCTTCAACCCACCTTCTCCTTCTTATACAGTCCAGGATCCCAGCCCAGGGAAGAGTGCCACCAGCAGTGAGTGGGTCTTCCATCCCAATTAACCTAATCAAGACAATCCCCCATTGGCATGCCCAGAGGCTCACCTCCCAAATGACTCTGAATCTCATCAAGTTGACGACTGAGATTAACCATCACAAGTTCTGACCCCCCCCAATACCTGCAAATGTGGTTTTATTTGGAAATAGGTATTCTACAGATAATCGAGTTAAGATGAGGTCACTGGAATCAGCCTTGATCCAACATGACTGGTGTCCACATAAAAGAAGGAAAACTTGAACCAGGCACGGTGCTGTGTATTTGCACAGTAATGAGTAGACTGAAGCAGGAGGATTGCAAGTTGGAGGCCAGCCTGGTCTACTGAGCGAGTTCCAGGACAGCCAGGACTGTTACACAGAGAAACCCTGTCTTGAAAAACAAAACAAAACAACAACAACAACAAAAAAAAACACCCTTGTAGCTGAATGGGCAGCAGCCCTGGGGTGGGTGGGTGGGGTTGGCGAGCTCGTTCTCATTCCAGATTCTGCTAGCCCTGTGCTTCTAGACTGTCCCATCACCCCTCTGGATTTTATTTTCTGTTCTGTGAGATAAGTAGCTTCAGCAACCTCTTGCATCTCATTCTCCCCGAAGTAGCCAAATCATTGGCTCAAACCATAAGGATGGGGGGATGGGGGGACAGCAAGATGCCTCAGCAGGCAAAGTAGTCACCAAGTCTGATGATGACCCAAGCTCAATGTTCTGAGACCCACATGATGGAAGGAAAGAGAGCAGATTCCTGAAAGTTGTCCTCTCAACTCCACATGTATGCCACGGTACATGCACATTTACACACACACACACACACACACACACACACACACCCCAAATAAATGACACAATAAAAAATTAAAAATAAATGAATAAATAAATTGTGGCTAGAAAGATGGCTCAGCCTTTAAAAGTACTGACTGCTCTTCCAGAGGACTCAGAGGGGGGATTCAATTCCTAAAATCCACATGATAGCTCACAACCGTCTGTAACTCCAATTCCAGGAGATCTAACAGCCTCTTCTGGTCTCCAGGGGCACCAGGCACACCTGAGGTACACAGACACATGTGCAGGTAAAACACCCATACACAAAAATAAAAACAAATAAACTTGAAATAAATAAACAGTAAACATTAAAAAGAAGAGAGAAGTTCACATTTCCATATCTTCAGTTCATCATATTCAGATGCAAAGGCCCAGGTCCTTTTGCCCTAGCCTTCTACGACACTCTCCGGGGACCTTGGGCTAAGTTTCACTTTGCTGGAGGACCCCTTAATGACAAGAGAGATGTCCTTTGCTATTCTGGTGCTCTGGGCTCAGGGCCTGGGTCTGGGGCACTCCAGTCCACTCCACCCTCACTGTGAGCTTACTGAATATGTCTCTTCCTTCAACTACAAGTGCTTTCTGAAGAGCAACTGACTTGTGGAGACGACAGAGAGCTTGAGAGAGGGCTAGCGTCCTGAGGCATGAAGCTGTCAAGCCGGGAAGTAGAAATCAGTCTTGACATTGACTCGGCTGAGTTATTTATTGTCATGACTCAAAAGCTTCCTGGAACTAAAGGACACACACACACACGTACACACACCCCTCCAAAACCATGTTTAGGAAACTAAAAACTCAAGAGAAAGGAGAACAGTCACAGGGACAATGTCACCACATCGTCTCTTCACCCTTCCGCTGCAGATATTTGCTCCACACATGATCTCATTGACAATCAGTTCTGAGTTGATTTGTCTAGACAGGAGAGTGAGACGGATGTTTCCTACAACCTTTTTTTTTCCCCCCAGACAGACTCCCTTCTACACTCAGAGGTTGGGACCATGCAGGCTTGGGTGAGACAGAAATACAAAAACATCCAAAGCCCAGCCCCCCCTGAGATGTTGAGGCTCAGCTTGAAGAGAGAAAAGAGAAGCTAGAGGAGTTTCCTAACCAAAGACATAGACACCTGAACCTCCCACTTCGAGGAGACTGTTCCTCTAAGCCAGTGGTTCTCAGCCTTCCTAATGATGCAACCCTTTAATGTAGTTACTTATGCCCCCAACCATAAAATTATTTTCGTTGCTACTTCATAACTGTAATTTTGCTACTGTTATGAATCATAATGTAAATATCTGTGTGTTCTGATGGTCTTGGGTGACCCCTGTGAAAGGGTCATTTGACCCCCGGGGGTCATGACCCACAGGTTGAGAACTACTGCTCTAAGTATTGGCGACAGCTGGGCAGAGGTGTCACATCATGTTGGGTCTCAGAGGATGCTGAGTGATGCCTTCGGTTCTAATCAGCTTCCTCTTCCCTCCTGAGCTTTGCAGTGAGCTCTAGGGATCTAGGGAGCGATTTAATTGACAGTGGCAAAGGTAGTAATTTTAGCCATTACCATGGCCTTCTAGAAGTACCTAGAAGCAGGCTGAGTCTCCTTAAAATGATATTGAAGTTTTCTGGGCAGAGACTAGTCTGCTATTTTGGTAAAAATGATGTCCAGTCTCCCTGGTAACCCCCTTTTGCCCACCATCCTCAACCTATTCATGATCCCTTATATAGCTAGAATCTTCCTTCTCTCCTGCTTCCCATAGAAGAGCCATGGTTGCAGGGGCCTTTATAATTTGGGATTGGGACTTTCCTGGAGTATCATGTTAGGCCAATTGTTCAGTCTTCCAGTTCTTTTAAATTACTGTTGTATGTATGCATGATGTGTGTGTTAGCATTTAGACATCTGTACTGGCCTGCCCTTAGGGTTCTGACAAGATATATCCTCAGCTGCAGTCACTAGGAGCACCTTCTTGTGAGCATTTGCTACATTTCCTTATAAAAGGTGGGCCTTGCCCACCTCCCATCTCTTTCTCTTTCTCTTCCTTCGCTCTGGTCCCCAGGGATCAGTCTCTGCCCCTTCTCTCCCCTCCCCTCAATAAACCTCCCACGTGGGCCCTGTTGTATGGTGTGACTCCTTCCCGCCGTTTTAAAAATACAACAGTATATTCATGAGTGTGCATGCCCCTGGTACACCTGGAGGTCAGCGACAACTTCACGGGGTTGGTTGACACTTCCACCATTAGGTGGGTTTTCTAAGTGTTCCTACTGAAGGCATGTTTGCCAGGAGGGAAGAAAGGCCTCCTTCCTCCAGGGGTGCCTGTCCTTTTCCATCACTCTAGGCCTGGGAGAGTTCCAGCTAACAGGGGCTGATCTCCCCCAGCAGAACTGAATCTCTGCCTAGCTCTGCCAGCTGCTGAGAGACACACCGCAGTGGAGAAGCCCCCCAGAGTTCTTAGCAGATGCTCAGGCCTTAGTGCCTAGAGTGTGGTTGGTAGTAGAGTCCTTGCTTAATACGAATGAGGCTCCGAGTGCCATCCCCAGCATAGGAGGATGAGATGTAGTGGAGGCCTGCCTCCTACAGATAACGCTGCTAACAGTTTTCTGTTAGCTCAATTCTGGGAAACATTGATGGCAGTGGACCAGTTCTGTGCAAAGATGGATCCCAGGGACCAAGCCAGGTCCAGCTGGCACTTGACTTTGAGACTGCTTGGTGCCTCCTGTGTGTCCTAGACTCTGATTAGCCATAGCCTCCTTTTACTACACACCAATACCAGAGGGTATGTGCCCATGTGGTGCCCGTTGCACAGGCCTGGGAGAGGTCAAGTGATTCCCTCAGGTCATGCAACGACAAGCTGGGATTCACACTTAGGATCCCTGTCTCCAGGGCCTGTCTTCCTAATCTAGGCTTGTAGACACTAGGGCACCAAGAGGAGGCCTGCTAAGCAGCAAGCCTGGGCTCTCTCTGTCTCTCCTGGGCTCCAGAGGTCACTCACCCAGTGAATTCCTTCCAGGGGCAATTCTTCCAAGACATACTGTCTCTGGTTGAAATTTATGCCACTTTTTTCAGGAGCCCAGAGCTCTGGCCGCCTCTTTCTTGCCCCCTCTCTTAGTCTCTTGAATAAAAACCCTCTGCCTCCGTCTTGGAAATGTCCCAGCTCAGGATCGAGGAGCCTGTTGGTAACAAGGGTGCACAGTGACACTGGGGTTTTGTTGGCAAGCACTGGTAAACAGGCTCAGCCTCCTACCGTCAAGAGAAGTGGCAGGAAGCAGGCAAAGAAAGATTCATTCAGTGAGGCCACGCTGGGAAGAACACATGATGAGGTCCGCTGAGCCCACCAAGTCATTCTTCAGGCTATTGTGATGAGGTTTGGGTTTGAACAGCGGCCTAAAGGCATGCATAGCTAAGTCATCCCGATCAAGATGTGATCCTGCCCGCCACTGGTTCATCATCTCCTTGGCTCTAGTCCCTCCCAAAACATGGTCCTATACATCATCAAAACTTCATCAAGAGTCTCTGGCTGTCACTAGGCTTCAGCCTCTCCCTTCCCCCAGCAAGGGATTCCTGGGAAAGTTTTAATTCTCTGGGGACCATTGTTTCTATAGTTTGAAAGCACAGGCCTGTCTTCCACCAATTCTCTTTCCAGAACGCTCCATCTTTTCTCTCATAGAGAGATGGAGGGAACCTGATTTAGCAACAGTAATAGGAACTTGGGTCTAACCTTGAGCCTGACAGACCACCAAGCACCATCCAATGCTTGGTCCCCTTGCATCTGAACAAGAACTCCTGTGGCCTAAACTATGACTGTGCTTTCTTCACAGATGTGACTCAGTGAGACCAAGCAACACCCCCAAGTTCTCACACCTAGGAAAGTACAAACAACCTGTTTCTGGCCGCCTGAGGCCAGGCCTCATTTCTGGAAAGCTCCACGGCCTGTCTGCTCTGTTACCTTCCCTTCATCTACCCCAGCCCTCCTTTGGGCCTACCTCACCCCCAGTGTGGCCCCGTCCCCAGAGGGTCCTCTGACACAGAGGTGGTACCAGAACCCACGTGAGCTCCTCAGGGCTGTCGCGCTGTCCCAGTGTCTGGCCCTGCAGAGTTGACAGAGCACACATCGGGGGGAGGGGGTGTCCAGAGTTCAATCTAAGACAGGGCTTCTTAAATTTTCCCTGCTCTCAACTCCATTCTGCCCACGAAATTTTTGTGTGACCCCCCCTCCCAATATAGATGGATATGTAAAATAAATATACAAATCAGGCATTTGGTAATAGTAAATCACACATAAATTTGTTTTAAAACAATCTTGGGGGATGCATATAATTTTGCCATTTATTAAAGGAAGATGAAAGCAAATCTGTATTCTAATGAGATGGATATGCTTGCTTATTTCTTACATAAATAATTAAATGTTGGATGAATACTTGACACTGCAGGGTGCATATAGTGCATCTTTCAGCATCTTTCAGAGTTGACGGATATTTTGATTTTCTAACAGTCAGTAATGACAACATCATTTTGCATGAATATGCAGCACAAAATGGCAGAAGTATGTTCAGGGCCATTTCAGAAATTGTTGGAAATTCTGCCCTAATCCCAAGCCAAAATTCACATAATGTTTTTTAAATTTTATTTATTTATTTATACAATAATTACGTCAACCATTCAGACAGCAATGTTTACAATCAAATACTCTAACTTAACACGTCCCAGTAGACTGATTTGGGGGGCAGGCTGGCAAATGGCTCAGAGGTTAAGAGTATGCACTGCCCTTGCAGAGGACCCGGGTTCCATTCTCAGCTCCCACTTTGGGTGGCTCACATCCATCTGTAACTCCAGTTCCAAGACATGACACCCTCTTTTGGCCTCTAAGGACACTTGAATAAATAAATATACACACTCACACAGAGATACACATGCACATGATTAAAATTAAAAATAAAAATATTTTCAAAGACATACTAATTTGAAGCTTACATGCTGAGGAATAATTATAGGAAAACCTTTTAAAAATTAATTTTTATGTGTATGGGTGTTTTCCCTACATACATACAGGTCTGTGCACCACGTGTGTTCAATGCCCAGGGAGGCCAGAAGAGGGCGTTGTATCCTCTGATACTAGAGTTACAGATGTGGGTGCTGGGAATTGAACCCAGGTCCTGTGGAAGAGCTCTTAACTGCTAAGTCATCTATCTCTTCAGCTCCATTTGTAGGGAAACATTAAAAGTCATTTGCAGTCAGGTGGTGGTGGTGGCAGCGGCGGCGGCGGCGGTGGCAGTGGTGGCGGCGCACATTTGGAAGGCAGAGGCAGGTAGAGCTCTGTGAGTTCGAGGCCAGCCTGGTCTATACAGTGAGTTCCAGGACAGCCAGGGCTATATACACAGAGAAACCTTATCTGGAGAAGGAAAAAAAAAAAAAAAAAAAAAAAGTCATTTGTAGGGAATTTTTATTCACCTGTACCAGCAGAGAGCCTTGTGTGTGTACAGTAAACACACTGCAATTCATAACATACAATTGTCTAGAATCTGAGTGGAGGCAGCATTTGCTGGTATTTTGTGGTGTGGCAGCATACACTGTGCAAAGAACAGGTGCCTCGTGCTCAGCGCCAAGGCTGCAGTGACGTCATGCAATGCTACCAGGGCAAGCGGGCTAGGGAAGCACCTTGGATTCATTACGGGTACTTTGGTCATTGTGCTCTCAGACACCGCCTTTTTCTAGTGTCTCATTTTTCTCGGCCCCTGGTTACAGTCCTCCACAGTTGAAGGAGGCATGACCTACAGAAACTGCCACAAGCCAGCTCAGGCTTCCCATCACTCATTCCTTCAGAAACAGAAGAGCTAACTACCCTCTTGAAGATTCAAACTGGGAGTCTGACTCCCCTCTGTCTCCAGGGAACTTGGGAGGGAACCTTGTCTGGCTTCCTAGGAAGCTCTGGTCATCTAGACCCCAGATGTGTCTGGGCCTGGAGCCTGGGTCAGAGAGCCCCCTGATGAGGCAGGTACTCTAACCCCGCAGTGTGGGTAGGGGCAGGCTCTGTCCTCAGTACTATTTGGTTAGCCTGGGGATTTTCCCAGGTGTTCCATTAGAGGTCCGTCCAAGCCTTGGAGGTGCCCCAGGTGGTTCCCAAGAACTGGGAACCAAAAAGGTCTTTGTCCTGCGGCAAGAAAGTGAATTAACCCAGAGTCCAAGCCACAGACAATAGTTCCTGACCTGGGTCACTCAGGCTCCAACCTCAAACTCTCAGACACCAGGCTCTCGAGAGGATTCTGTTGCAGGACCTCAGGTCTGTTTCACGTCAGTGGTAAAAGGGCCCAGGATAGAAAGAGATGTGAGGATAACAGCGTTCTCCTGGGAAGGGGCTCTGGAGACCAGCTCATTCCAGAATGGAAGTGAGGGGTGGTGGGCAAGGCTTGATGGTAGAGTGCCTGTCTAGCATGGCACCAGGCCTAGGTTCAAATCCCGGCACGGCAAAGCAGGGAGACAAGCCTCGCCCAGAACCACACTGCATGGAAAACACCAGGGCAGGCTGAGTGTGGTTTCCAACTCCTCATTAAGGAAGTGGGATCAGCCAATCCTTTTAAGGCTGGGGCAACATAAGGTGAACTAGCATCCCGGTGTTAACACCAAGAGGTATGCCTCGGGCTTGGGGGATGCTTTGGAGGAACAGGCCCATGCAGCTGCAGGAATCACGCATGCTCAAACTCCAAAGGCAGGCTCCAGCAGCCTGGGACAGGCGGAGACACATGCCCAGGCCTAAAGGCTTATAGGTCAGGTTACACCTTAAAGGTTCAGTTAAGACCTTAAATCCCTCCCCAAACTTTGGGGCTTAGCACTTGCCAGAAATTTCCAGCGAGGCATTCAAGCCTCCAGTTAGTCTGGTTGATTTCGCCTGACTATCCACAGATGGCACCAGCCTAAAGCGTTAGGGAGAAATTTACCTTCGGTGGAGTTTTTGGAGAAAGAAGGACAGGGTTGGGACTGTAAACAGCTGGGAGAAATTAGCATTTTCTTTTGTTCATCCTCTTACCCTTTATGAGTGCTAAAAGGAGGTGGTCTAGACCCCCCACGGAGAGGAACTAGTTTCCACCAGGCAGTTTGAGGATTGGGACCCAGGTGGCTTTTGTCCTCCAAGGGGACCTCCACTAATTTCAAATGTTTGTGGAAGAGGCTTGAATTTGAAGAAAAGGCGATGGAATTTCAAAGGGACTAAAAGAAAGGGAAACCCAGGATTAAGGGGAACCTGTAACAGCTACTTGAGGAGATGGAGCCTGTGGGCCTGGCCATCTGCTGGGGACAGAGCCAGCTCCAGGATGACCCAGGGACAGCATTCACTCCCCGACACCACCAACAGGAAAAGGACCCAATTTCCTGTAGTGAGCAGGGGACGACATTGTACCCCCTTCCCTAACCGGGGTGGCCTGGCATTCCCAAATTCCCAAATGATTTACTGAACACGATGGAAGTGAGGGAGAGGGAGAAGTCTCAGAGAAAACCAGAAAGGCATTTATGGAACAAATAAGACTTAATACTAACAGAGGAAAAAGTCCTGGGACTCTAGGAGCACAGGAAGGCGCTGCGCAGGGAGCCACTGGGGTACAGCACTCGTGGCAGAGCCAAAAGCCTGCCTCTACCAGCGCATTCATCAGGGGAATGTTAGCATTTGGGGTGCTGTGCCCATTGTACAGATGAGAAGGCTTGCAGGCCAGTGAGGGGCAGAGCTGGAATATTAAGCCAGAGGGAACCCCAAACCTTTCCAACTGGCTTGCCCTAGAGCCCCCATTAACAGCCACCTCCGACCCAGGTCATGACAGCCTTGACTCCATTTGACACCCCTCTATAGTCTACACCAGGTTTCTCCTTGACAACCTTCAGGTGGGGTTAGGAGAGGGACCCACACAGGGAGAGTCGGACCTGGTGGGGAGGAGCTGTAAGTTCCCCATGGTTCCGCACTCAGGGTCAGAAACCTAGGGCTTTCCTTCCCTTTCCCTAACTGCCAAAGGACGGCGTTTAGTTTCACTGCCTAACTTCTAAGATGGTGGTTCTGGGGCTTGAGTGTAGCGTGAACTAGCCTCGTGCGCTGCAGCAGGAGCTAGGCCCCTAGACCAGGCACCCAACGGTTCGATTTGATTTTCACACAACACGAAAAGTTTGACGTTTTCTCGGACAGACAGGAAAAGGAGGCGCGATCCTGAGAAGGCACGGTTTCCAGAGGAGGTTGAAGGAGCTGAGGGACCATGAGGCAACGCTAGGGGAGAAGAGGACGGGGCCTCCACCGCCTCCACACCCACTTCCTTTAAGTAGTTCGGGAACTTCGACTTTAGGCTGGCTCCATTTTCCTTTTGTTGACTATTTCACCGCCGGCATTTGTTTCTTTTAAAGACCATTCATTGCCGGAACTTCCTTTACAAAGACGACCTCGATGACGGCTGCTGCTCAAAGTATCGGGTCCAAGAACTCAGGAGTTACTCCAGGAAGTTCCCTGGGAGGGTACCGAGGATGCCCGTGGTCGCCAGGCAGAGAGATCACAGCCAGTTCACCTTGCTGAAGCCTTACCACGGCCCAATCCCGTACGGATTCGGGCGGGCCTGATCCTCCCGCGCTCCAGATGGAGACGGCATCCACAGAAGCCACGGAGCCCACACTCCCGCTCGTGTCGCCAGTCCCAGGTCCAGGAGTGGGTAGCTGGTCCTGGAGGGAGTTGGTGGGAGCGCGAGGGACGCCTTCTGGGCAGGGTGGGGAGTATGTTCCTTACCATTGTTCAAAACTGGAAGAGCCTAGAGAGGGCCTTCCTTCTCTTGGGCCCCGGGGAGGGGATGTGCTCCTGGTTCTGCGGAGCCCAAGTCTGGTTACGCGCCAGAGCACGGGGGATGTGGAGGGGGTCGACCGCTCGGAGTAGGACCAGCTCCCGCTACCCCACAAGGAGCTGGGGGGTGTCTCGGGCTTTTAGATTTGAACCTGGGAGGCCGAACAGCCAGGCTGAGTTCCGGGACAGCCATTGGCTGCTGTGGCGGCGTGACATAAGCGCGGAGGGGTACGGGAGGGAGGGCTGGGAGGAGCCAGGGAGGGGAGTGTCCCAGCGCCCAGCACACCCGGAGCCCGGAGCCAGAGGAAACAAACGCCGGCGCTGCCATGGGTCGCCAGTCCTGCCGAGGCGCCAAGCACACAGAGGGGAGCGCACAGCCGTGCCGGGCCCGCGCTCGGGGAGCTGTGGACCGAGGTAGGCAATGGGCACCCGTTTGTGGCCCTGCAGCCGCGTGAGGCCTGGGTAGGCTCGAGATCCCTGGTCGCGTGGAGAGGATAGAAAGACCCCGGGGATGGGGAGGACTAGGGAGCAGGGCGCTGACAAACGCAGCCCTCTGTGCCCAGCGGGGGTAGGTATGGCTGGGGCTAGGGGCGCAATCTTGGGTGTCCAGGACCCAGAGCCACACACTGTGTCCCAGAAAAACCTCAGTGTGCGGAGGAGGGGGTGACAACAGGGCTCAGCGTCGCCAGGACTCGCCTTCTAGCCACAGGAGCTGCTCCGGGTGGGGTGAGTGGGAAGGTTTTAAAGGTCCACCCCCTCGCGCAGGAATGGGGTGTGTGTTGCCGTGGGTAGGCACACAACAATCGCGGTCACCCCGAGGGGGGCGTGTGCGCACAGACTTCTCCATGAATAGCAGCCGAGTTCTTGTGTAGTAGCAGAGAGGTGTACGCACGCTCTCCCGCTTGTACACACACTGCAGTAGGCGCCACCCGGTGTCGCCCGGCCCGAGAGAAAGGAGGGCAGGAGCCGTCTGGAAAGCAGTAGCCTAACGAACAAATATTCCCCCCTCCTCCGGGCCCGCACAAGCCCTTCCCTCCCCCGCCCCGCCCGCCTCCATCGGAAGACTTGGAGGCCAAGGCCGCAAGAGGCGCAGGCTCCGGGCGGCGGGGTGGGGCTGCCCGAGCTGGCCGCCCCTTTGCAACCCCGACGAGGCTCCCCGCGCGCGCGCGCCCCGGGTGCTCCCGGAGCACTGTGTTCGAGGCTTGTTCAGGGGCGGGTAGGTAGCGGTTGGTTAATGTTTAACCGCTGGCTCGGGACGTTGAAGCAGCGATCCTGGTCTCTGGCTCCTCCCCATTCCTGGAGCGCCCCCAGCCGGGGGAACAGATCTGCCCTCCTATGTCTGTGGTGTAGCCTGCAGGAGCTGCCTCTGCCTGTTAGGGGTCCCCTGGCTGCTGTGGGTGAGTGTCCCAGACTGGAGGGAGGGGTGAGTGGCGGTTGAGCTTCCTGGGAGAAGACCGTAGGACTTGCGTTGAGTGTGTGCCTGAGGGGGGAGGGGCGCTCCCTCTCTGTTAACTCAAACCAGGTTCCTTGTGTTTGCCCAATGAAATACTGCGGCCTGGGCTTCGGAAGTTTTCTTTTTCTCCCAGGGAGAAAGAAGAGGAAATACAATGCTCTCTCTTTTCTTCTTGGCTGGGAGCTTCTCCCCCCCTCCAACACTCTCACCTCTTGCAATCTGAGCGGCTCCCACGTCCCTCTCTGGGCCCACACCTCCCATTCTTTGCCCAGGTAGTTGAGCAGTGGAATGGGGAAAGAGCCCTTGTGGGCGTCTCTGTACTTTGAAGCCTTCTGTCTGCTCTGGCGGGAGAGGATGGTGTACTTGCCATTCGTTACCCCCAGCAGCCATCTGGACCGGAGACCTGAGGAGCATAAACAATGAGAGGCCCTGGCAGGGGGCCTCTGCCATGCAACTTCTTTGCCCCCTCTGGGTTTCCAGTAACGCCTGCCGCAGCTCCTCCCGCCCCTCTCTGAGGCCAGGCTGGAGGAGGGGACCACCAGGGGGATGGAGTGAATTTTAAAGAACAAAGGACAGGGCCCACAGCAGGGGGAAACTCTGCTACAGGTTTCCCCCAGAACTTGGGAAGGGGGTGGGTGGGTGCTGGAGCAGAGCCCGGCCTCTGGGCAGCCCAAGGTCAGTTGGCAATAATGGGGGCACCCACTAGAGTCCTGGGAGTTGTCCTCCATGTTGGGTAGCCTGGGACCCTGCTGAGGGTGGGGGTGCCATGTGCTACCAGCTCTCCTCAGTTGCCTGCGTGTGACTACTGATTAAGGTGGTTTATCTCCTCTGAACTGGGACTTTGCCCCTCAACTATTTCCCACCATGGGGAACCATAGGAGATAAGCAGGGGAGCTTCCCAGGGGTCCCGGGGACCTGTCTTGGGGGGGGACTTGAGGGAGCTGGTGTGCTAAAGTGAGCCTGCTCCCAAGCAGTGGTGATTTAGGGGTGTCCTGCCCCCCCTGGTAACGTCTCAGAGTTCACAGGGTCCCCTGCTCATTGGAGGTACAGCCGCTCATGCTTCATACGCTCAGCTCATGCGCTCAGCTCATGCCGTTCCTTGGAGCATTTTTCTTCCACTTTTCTGGGGTCTCTGTCTTTTTTTTTTTTAGTTCCCCTCTCCCTCTTCAGTTTCTCACACACACACCGGCTCTCCGGTTCTTGTTCCGAGCCTATGCGTGTGCCCAACAGTCTTTTGAAACTGACAGTCCAAGCTTCGGAGCAGGAAGTCGCAAAGAGAGGGTTTCCTCCGTAAGGCAGTGGTCCCAGGAGTGGTCTGAGGTTGACCTACCTGTAAAGAAATCCCAGACCCTCCTCTCAGAGCTTTTCCACAACGGTCCTGGGTTGCCTCTGGTTCAAGACCACCCCCTCCCCAAACTGATTTCTATGACCAGGGCAGGCTGTGCCCAGCTGTGGCAGGCAAGGTGTTTGATGTTGGTGTCTCCTTCTCTTCCTCCTTTCCTTTATCCCTGCCTCCCCCCTTGAATTTTGGATGGAATGGGCAGAGGAGGGAGGTCTGCAGCCAGCATCCTGGACGGCGGTGGAGTAGAAACTCCAGCTGGTTAGGACATCCTGCAGACTCAGCCCCACAGACACTTAGGCGCTTGCCCCTGTTGGGGGGAGGGAGGAGTCTGTCCCTCAGAAGAGGAGTTGGGTTGATGCCAGCGATAAGGCTGGGGAGTGGAGAGGGGTTGAGCAATCTCACCCTGGGAGTTGAGCGTGGACCCGAGCTGTTGCTCAGGTCTTCTGACCTAAGGACCAGAGATACCCCCCCCCCCCCAGCCTTGGGAGAAAGGACCATCCCAGGGCCAGGGGACACTTAGGGCGGTAGTTTGCAGCAGTCCCTTGACTGCTGACCCCAGCTAATACTTCTGAAGTGCCTCAGGAAGGCTCAGCCCGTGTTGGCCCTCTCTGGGCAGGGCCTAGGACAGTCATTCAGGGAGGGACGGAGAGTCGCTCAAAGTGGCCCTGCCTACTTGCCCGGTGGAGAAAGTGGAGCCATTAGCTTCCCACATTCCTACTCCTGGTGAAGCCCCAGCATGAAGTGGACCTCCTGGAGCCCCGGGCTTCCTTCCAGACGAGGAACACTAGAGCCCTTCCCTGCGCCCTAGGCATCGCCAGCTTGCTGCTCCGGCTCCGTGCCAGGAGGACAGTAGTGCTGGCATGCAGAGCCTCCTTTACCTGAGACTGCTGCTCTCTGCCCCGCCTTCTCCCAAGCTGAGGTAAGGTCTCCCTTTTCAGTCTGAAGTGAAAACAGTTTGGGGGTGTCCTGTGTGCACACCTCGTGTTCTCCCCCTGCCCTTAATCCCAGGGCCAGGGCAACCTGTGTATGTCTTAGTGCCCAGTCACAGCTGCTTGGTCACCACCCTCTGCCTTGATTATCAAGATGGCAGGTGATGCCGGCTGAAGCCACCCCAGCTCCCTGCCATCTCTGGGTTTTCCTTTCATCTGTCTCCATTTAGTAGCTGAACTTAGTCTAGAGACCCCAGTTTTAGACCTTCCGAGATGTGACAGGAAGCCAGGTCTTATGTCCCTGTTCCCCCCATCCCCACCACTTCTCTCTGCTCTGCAAACATCTGCCAGAACTCCCATTCTCTTATAACCACCTCCTTTCTTCAGAACGGTGCCCAGACCCTGAAGCACCAGAGAGGGGACCCTCTGCTCACCTCCCTCTCTGTCCATGGAGATTAAGGCTTGGAGAGGAAGAGCTTGGAAGGAATAGAGAGGCCAGTGATACCCTGTGTGGAGGACTCTCTGGAGAATCTGGGAGGTTCAAAGGAGCAGGCTGCTCTCCACAGGGGTCTGGCACGTCTTCTCTTTGAAGTTCTGTGCATTGGGTTGTCTCTCCCTTGCTCTTATCTGAGGGAAGAATGTAAGTGCTCACAACCCTTATTGAACTGCAATCAGAGAGGGAGCCAAGCCTTCTCCATCCTGCATCATCAAAGGTCAAAGGTGAAGAAGAGGGGAGAATGAAGCCCCAGGCAGGGCTGCCTCACGACCCCTACTGGGTGGCAGTGCTGAGTGAGGACAGACTCTGAACTCTGGCTGCAGAGGTCAGCTTCACGCAGCACCCTGGAGCCTGCTGGGTTAGGTGTGTGCAAGTATGCCCAGGGCTCACCGCTGATCCTGGTTGAACTCTTTAGAGTGCCAGTGAGCGTACGGAGTACGGGACGTCTTCCCCCACACCTGTAGATGTCGGGTACCATATGCGAGGGCACATCTCACTGTCATCTTCGTGTCATCTGTTGAATGGTGTCACCCCTTGCATGGTGTTGTACTGAATACTTCATGTGTTAAAGCTTGTTACATCTTCACCTTAATGGAGGTGGCTTTGTAAACTATGGGGAAACTGAGGCACAGACAGCAAACTCAATGTGGTGAGCCAGATTATGATCTGGGGACTCTGGCCCTTGACCTCCATTACTCCAAGCTCCAGAGCCAGGAATGGAAGACCTGCCTTCCTGATTGGGGGATTTCTCTGGAGACCCCACAGTGCCCTTGTATTTTCCACTCCGTGGAGTACCGCTTCCTAGGAGAAGAGAAGTGAAACTGAGCCAGGCCTGGGGTGGATCTGGTTTCAAGTGCAGCGGCTTCCTTCTGAGATGAGACAGGGAGCAACAGCAGGGCCCCTTCCAGGCCTGGGCAGCTTGTCCTGCACGCACCAGGACAGCTCACTTCCCCACGGGACACCCTTTCCTCTCCCCTCACTGGTGGCGGCTTGTGTTGGGTGGCATCTCCTGGAAGCCCACGTTTCCAGGAAGCGTCGAGTAAACAAGTGAAGCTGCCGGATGTCCTTGGGTCACTAGCTCTGCGTCGTCTTGGCTCCTTGGTCAGTTGTCGTTTCCGGTCTCTCCCGGGCCCTGGCTCCTTTCTCTTCCCTTGAGGGCAGCTCACATTCCCAGCACATGGGCGAGGGAAGCCTTTTCCTTCACCCTCCCACCGGCTTCCTTCCCTGGTTCAAGGCAGAGGGTTCTGGAATAAGGATAGAGGTGGATGTGGAGCACAGAGACGGAGGTAATTCCCAGCTCACAAGGGCTCCGGAAGGATGCGTCCCCCTGCCCCACCGTCTGTTTCTCAGGATTAATCGACTTTCTCTGGAATGGTAGGAAATGAGGTACCCAGGCTGGGGATTTTTTTTATAAGCATTACTTATTTTGCTTTATGTGTATGAGTGTTAGCCTGCATGTATGAATGTCCACCTGTGTGAATTGCCTGCAGTGGGAGTCAGGTCCCCTGGAGTTAGAGTTGTGCATCTCCATTTGTTTGCTAGGAACCAAACTGGTTCTCTGCAAGAGCACCAAATACTCTTAACTACTGAGCTATCTCTCTAGGCCCCGATACACACACACACACACACACACACACACACACACACACACACACACACACACACACACTGGTTCTCTGCAAGAGCACCAAATACTCTTAACTACTGAGCTATCTCTCTAGGCCCCGATACACACACACACACACACACACACACACACACACACACACACGCACATGAATGGGTGAGGGAGGGGCATGTGACACTGGAGGTCAGAAGGTATGGGTATGTGCTCAGTTCTCTCCTTCCACCATGTGGGCTCTGGCCATCAAGCTTGGTGACAAGTGCCTTTACCAGTTTGAGCCATCTTGTTGGTCTTGGGGAGATTTTTAACAAGAAATGGTCTACGAAGCGTTGGGCTTCCTATGGGTGTTCAGCACCCGCAGTCCTCATCTCTTCAAGGCTTGGGTCCTGACCGTGATTATGAGTCCCCCACCACCTCCGATATGCTTTACACTAGAGTGGAAAACATGAGAGTTATCTAGATTCTCCTCTCAGCTCTGTCCTTAGGAGCTGTGGACTTGGGTGACTTCACTGGGCTCTCTGAGCCTCAACTTTCTCATCTAGGAGATGGAGAGGCTGGTCTTGAACCAGGGTATTTGGTGTCTGAGGTGCTCAGCAGAAGGACCTTAAGTACTAAAACTAATGAGAATGCGGCATGGGGACCTGGAGGGTCTGCTCTACTTCATACTTTTTGTGACCTGTAGGCTGGGAGAGGACCACCTGCCTGGTCAGGGTCTGGCTGGTTCCCTGAGGCTAGGGAGCATCTCACATCCTAGATGTCAGTTGATCGGACCAACATTGGGAGGCATCATTCCAGACCACTCCTGATACCAAAGTAGACTTCGATGCAACTCCAGGGTTGATAACCCGGCCATATTGTGTACCCCGACTTCTCGGCCTGGCTCAGGTATGGGAATTGTCTATTCTCATGCACTGTTAAGGACTGCAAATGTGGGTGGGACATGGTAGCACACACCTATGACGCCACTATCCTAGCACGGTGGAGGCAGGGATGTTTGTATGTTGGAGATGATGAAGAATCTCTAAGTCCACTAGCGAATGTGACAATTAATGGCGGTAACTGTAGGACAGTGCTGTGAGTAGGAACAGATGCTGGGAACTGGGGGTAGCTCAGTGGTAGGACATGTGCTTAGCATGTGTGAGGCCCTGGGTTCTGTGAATGCCACTCCCGCTTCCCCCAATAAAGGAATACAAGGCCAGTCATACACATAACTTTAACTTTCTATAAACAAAGCATTTGTTTTGTTTTTTGAGCCAGGATTTCTCTATGTAGTCTTGGCTGTCCTAGAACTCTCTGTAGACCAGGCTGACCTTGAACTCACAAAGCTCGCCTGCCTCTGCCTCTTGAGTGCTGAGATTAAAGGCATGGGCCACCACCTCACCCCCAGCTCATAACTTCAATTTTTCTAATAGCCATATTTTTAAAACTTTTTAAAAATAAAGGTGAATTTTTAAATTAACCCACCACACCCAAAATATTGCCATTTCCACATATTTGTTGAAAATTTTTAGTGGTGGGGCTGGGGAAATGGCTCAGCAGTTAGGATCGCTTGCTGCTTTTTCAAAGGACCTCCTTTGATTGCTAGCACCCACATTGGGCAGCCTACAAATAACTAACTCTAGCTCCAGGAGGAATCTGATACCCTCTTCTGGCCACACACACAAATAAAACATAAGTGGACATGGTGAGGCACTTGGAAGGCAGAGGTAGGCTGATCTCTGTGAGTTCAAAACCAGCCTGTTATACGTAGTGTGTTCTTAGGCCAGCCCCGGCTACATAGTAAGGCCCCATCTCAAATAAATACATTAATAAACTTACAAAAATTACCTGTGGTGTATTTTATGTTGTTCTTTAAGATGTAAAATCTTTAGCTGGGAGGTGGTGGCCCACACCTTTAATCTCAGCACTCGGGAGACAGAGGCAGGCAGATCTCTGTGAGTTGGAGGCCAGCCTGGTCTACAGAGTGAGTTCCAGGACAGCCAGATATGTTACACAGAGGATCCCTATTGAGAGAGAGAGAGAGAGAGAGAGAGAGAGAGAGAGAGAGAGAGAGAGAGAGACTTCAAAATGCATCCTGTCTCTTACACTAACAGTGTACTGTAGTCTGAATGCCAAACTTAATAAATATTTGATTAGTGTTTGGATTTCATAAAATTTACAGTCAGAGTCCCACACTTAGGTTTTCCCAACATGCTGAAGTTTTCCCATAAAGGAACCAAACATCTGATTTAACCTGATAATAGCTTGAGTTAAATATTTAAAATGTGTTTCCCGAGTCATACTAGCCACAGCTTAAGCACTTAGTGACCCTCCTGGCTGGGGCTGCCGGATTGGGAGGCTAGGTTTAGGGTGTCGTGGGGATGCCAGGTGCAGAGGAAGTGCTCTCTGTCTGCTGTGGTGTCCTGTGAAGTAATGGCAATTGTTGCAGGTGGGACAAGATTTTCTCTCCCCTCCCCTCTTGTCTTTTGAGGTCAAACTCCTGTTTTGTAGCCCAAGCTGGCCTAGAACTTGGAATCCTCTTGTCCCAACCTTCCCAGTGCTTGGATGACCAGTGGACGATGTCTAGCCCTTCCTTATTCTGAGATACAGATGGAAGAATAAACAGGTTAGAAAAGCCAAGATAGTTTAGAAGGAACAGTTGAACGAGGTCTCTTCCCTGCTGGATACTCAGAATCTGTTCTGCATGGTTAGAACTCGGCAGAGCAAGGAACAGAAAAGCTCTTGTGGAAGCCATCCCACAGCTGCACAGGATCAGGAAGAAGTTCATATCTGATAAAGCCATATTCAGTTACTTTCCGCCCATTTTTACAACAAAACTGGTTTTATAAGAGTTCAGGAAAATTATTGTTCTTTGTTGCTGTTATTTTTTTCTTAGTTTTGTTATTTTATGTGTGTTAATGTTTTGCCTACATAGAGGTCTGCACATTGCCCAAGGTGGCCTGGCGTCAGACCCCCCTGGAACGGGAGTTACAGATGGTTGTGGGCTGCAGTGTGGATGCTAGGAACTGAACCCAGGTCCTCTAGAAGAGCAGCCAGTGCTCTTAACCACTGAGCTGTCTCTCCAGTCCTTTTCCTCTGTGTTTTTTTCCAAGTCATGAAGATCCCCCACCACACCCAGATATTTTTTTAAAGAACAAACAAACATAAACCAGATAGCATTCTGCTGTGTACCTCAGGCTAGCCTAGAACTCACTATGGTCCACGCTGCCTCAATCTCCTGCATGCACCTCCACCGTGCTGAGATTGCAGGTGGGAACCACTAACCCTCACTCACTTTGTGGCTTCTGTTTGTTTTTTACTGTTATTTATGTTATGATGTTATATTTACGTTTTATATACTACTACTTACTGTGTGTGTTAACTGGGATCAGTCCAGGTGAGATCTCTACCACCGAGCCGTAACCCTCCCTGACTTAATGTTGAAAAGAGGCTCTGGACTCCATTGCCTAGGTTTTCCTTGAGTTTATCACATAAACCTGCGGTCCTCCTGACGCCTCAGACTGAGAAGCTGGGATCACAGGCAGGTGGCTCCAGGCTTTGTGTCCCCTTTTAGTGACTCGGGTAGAGGTCACAGACATGTGCACTTTACTGCATTTCTTGGGGGTTTTGTTCCCTGTGAGGAGATTGCACTGCATTTGCCCATACTTTCAGCTTTTTCCCCCCTCGGGAGTAGAAGTCTTTGATTGGTGAGATGAAAGCCAGAAGACACAAAGCAGCTTGGACCACATACAAATGAGGCACTTGGCAAAGCGTAAATCACCTTAATGTAAACAGGCATATGATAATTTTGCCAAAATATTTGCAGAATATGTCTAGGATTTCAAGATACCAGACAAGTCCATTGGAGACTGGAAGCCACTCCTGCCAATAGAGGAATGGGCAGGAAGCTTCAGCGAGCAGTTTCTAAGAGAGGGTACGGGTGGCAATACTACATCTCTAAAAAACACCCATACTTAGTAACCAAAGAAATGCAGACCTCAGGTTTGGAAGGAGAGGTTATGTTTGTACTTTAAAGTTTCAGTTCAGTGAAAGCCTAGGCAGGTGCATACTTACCATTGCAGGAGGCAGAAGCAGGAGGAGAGCTGAAAGTCTGAGGCCAGCCCCGTCTGTGTAGCAAGTTCGAGGACAGTCACAGTCAGGACTACATAGTGAGATCCTGTCTCAAAGAGGAAACAGAGGCCAGGCAGTCATAGCACATGCCTTTAATCCCAGCACCAGGGAGGTGGAGACAGGTGGATCTCTCTCTGAGTTCAAGGCCAGCCTGGTCTACAGAGTGAGTTCCAGGACAGCTAGGGCTACACAGAGAAACACTGTCTCAAAAACATAAAAACAGAATCAAAAAAGGAGACAGAGACTGGGAGAGACAAAGGAAAGGCAGGCACAGGTGTCTGATGTTGGGCACTGTCACCCTGTATTTCCGGGACTGCCACACGGCACAGCATCCAGAACACAGAATCGCAGTAAGAAGCAAGTGATTTTTTTCCCCGCCCATCTTACAGAAATCATTTCAAGCTGGCATTTTTTTTTTCCAGGAAAAATAGAAGTTAGCGTCTAACCAAAGAATAAACATTTGTGACAGACTGGCTGGACGGACGCTCACGGGGTTAGGACTACATCTGAAGTGGCCTGTGATTTACTAGCACAGGAGTGCCTTCCGTCCCAGAAGGAACAATGGCTGGCTTTATTCCCTGTCTGCAGTGCAAGGTCCTGCCTGTGTAACAAGGGGGATCGTCCAAATCTGCACTGCCCCGCAGAAGTATGTGAGCTTTAAAGTCAAGGGCTCATTATACTTTGAATATATTTCTTTTAATTGTATGTGTATGAATATGTGCACACGTGGGGTGCAGGTGCCCACAGAGGCCAGAGACAGCCAATCCCCTGGAGCTGGAATTACAGGCAGGGGTGCGGCGCTGATGCAATTACGTACTCTTAACCCCTAAACCCTCTTTCTAGCCCTTCTACTCTGTCTTTGAGACAGGGTCTCTCACTGAACCTGGAGCTCACCCATTTGACACGGGGAACATTCTTGCCTCCCTGGTGCTGGGATTACAGGCATATGCCACTCTGCCGGGATATTTATGTGGGTGCTAGCGAATCCGAACTCTGGACCTCCTGCTTGCATAGTGAGTAGTTTGCTGACTGAGCTGCCTTCCCAGCCTCCCATATGGAGCATTTACCAGCTCAGCAGCCACACACCAGTGGCCGCTGTATTGGATGTCAGGTGTGGAGTATTTTAATAACCTGAGGCTGAAGAGATAGCTTGGGGGTTAAGAGCACTTGCCTCTCTTGTAGAGGACTCAAGTTCTGTTCCTATTACCCCCATCATGTGGCTCACAACTGCCTACTTACCCAGTATCTGGACCCCATGGGCACCTGCACAAAATTGCATACAGATACATACATATAAATTCTTTATTGTTTTTTGGTTGGTTGGTTGGTTGGTTTTGGTTTTTCGAGACAGGGCTTCTCTGTTAGCCCTGGCTATCATAGAACTCACCCTGTAGACGAGGCTGGCCTTGAACTCAGAGATTTGCCTGCCTCTGCCTCCAAGTGCTCTGATTAAAGGCATGATTAAAGGTGTATGCCACCACCACCCGGCTAATAAATATAAAATCTTTTAGAAATATAAAACAACCCATAGAGAAGTGGCAGAAAATGGGAATTGGGAAGATACTCTGGTGTAGAGGACTGCTCTTTTTCCTTGCCTGATTCACTCTGTGGTCCCTGCCCTGGCTGACTTATTGCCGCCCATCTCCAGCATCCTGCTGCCCTCACCCCACCCCTACACCCTACCCCCCCCAACACTCTGCCCCCACAAGCAGGGATGGCTAGGCCATGTGCTTCCCAGTGCAGCTGTGGAAAGCACAGGGGGATGTCTGGGGCCTCAATCACTTTCCCTTCCAGGAAGGAGCCATCAAAGAAAGGATGTTTATCTCTAGGAAGTAGGATGTGCCCTGGCTAGGCTTGGGCAATGCTGGCCTGGCTTGGCTGGCCTCTGGGAAAGGTGGAGTAAATGCCAGGGTCTGAGGACTAAAGAGCTGTCTTGGGTCAGGATTCTGATTCTTCCTCCTTGGGATCAGAATTGGGTCGGGGCTTCCTGGAGAAATTTTTGAAGCTAAGCCTTGTGCCGACCCCATTCCTAAGTACCCAGGGGACACCTGACCTGGGCTTCTGATGGATCCTTTCTGCTGTCTTCTATGTAGGACTTTGGGAGTTATGGAGTTCAGATGTCCCTTTGGGCAAACTTCTAATCACGGAGTTGGTAAAGTGAATTCTGATCCCAATCATATTCCCTAAGCCCATGCTCCTTAGCCCCTCCAAGCATATGTGTGCCAAGGTCTGGCAGAGGTAGGCTCCCAATTGGTTGGTTTAGAAGCTATGAGAGGGAGTGAGGACATTTGACCTGCCAGAGCCTCAAACCCCCTTCCTGTAAAATAGGGGTGGTCACAACACTCTCCTGCCCGGTGCAGATGCGTACATGTCCGTTCTTCCCGCCCCAGTGCTAGATACACTGAAGGTACCCAGTAAGGGGAATAAAATTGGAAGCCATAATTTTCCTGCACATGGTCAGTTGAAGGGAGCACCTTGTGCTCCTTGCCCTTGAGTGACCTCTGTGCTTTTCTTTCCCCCTCTTGTCTCACAGTATTGCCTCACGGTATTGGGGTGGCCAAGCTGGGTGTGGGAGGAGCAAAAGCCGGGCTTACACCTGCCTGGAGTGTCTCTTGACAGGCTGTGCTGTGGGCAGCTGACCTCCTCAGAGCTCCGGTGATGCTGGCTGCAGCCAGTCTCTGTTGGGTGGACGTGGTTGTTACCAGTCACCTCCTTTGCCAAGAAGGCTTGAGCACCAGGAAGCAGCTGCTGGGGAGTGAGTTTTCTCTCTGGGGGTGGGAAGGGGGGGGGGGGGGGGGGAGACAGGTGACTGATCTATACAGATTTAGGAGTAAGTCTATTTAATCTAGCATAGAGTGTATGGATCCGTAGTTACAGATTTATATCTTCTTTTATTTTATGTGTATGGGTGTTTTGCATGCATGTAAGTGCATTCAATGCCTGTGGATCCCAGAAGAAAGCGTCAGATCCCCTGGAGCTGCAGTTACAGATGTGAACAGCATGTGGGTGCTGGGAATGGAACCGGGTCCTCTGTAAGAGCAGGCAGTGCTCTTAATCTGCTGTGCCGTCTCTCCAGCATCCAGATCTTTATAGTATAGATTGCCCACTCTTAGCTCCCAGACACTTAGCATAAAACATGAATCTTGGGGGTGACCTGGGGGAGGAGGCAGGGACAGATGTCAGTGGGAGAGGAGCCCTCGGCTGTGCAGAGCCACTGGCCCTTGTTGATGTCTTGTTCTTGCAGATGCTGAGCCCTAACAGCGGAGAGTTTTTAAGCTGTTTTGAAATTAAAGTCCTTTCCTTAAGCCTTTGATGCTTTGGGATTTATTATTATTATTATTAAAAGCAGCTTCACCACATTAAAGGGGACTTTGGGGGAGGAGAGGCTGGGGAAATAGTTCAGTCGGCAAAGTAGAAGGAGGATCTGAGATTGATCCCTGGAAGCCGTGTTTAAGGGTGTGTGTGTGTGTGTGTGTGTGTGTGTGTGTGTGTGATGGTTCGGAGGGTGAGGGCGCCTGCTGGCAAGCCTGATGACCTGTTGCATCCCTGGGTTGTCCACGGTGAAAAGAGAGAAACTGGCTCTTTTAAGTCTTTCTTTGCTAGTGTCCCATAGCACACATACATAACACACGCGCGCACACGCACACACCAGGGAACTTTTTTTTTTTTTTTTTTAGACAGGATCTCACTGTCTGGTCCAGGCTGGCCTCAAATTCAGCCACTCACCTCTGCCTCCCCAGTGCAGGGATTAAAACCACCACACCTGTTCTTAGCCAGTTTTCCTCTTGAGCCCAGCCTGTTGTCTTGGTTTCCCTCTGCCCTTTCAACCTTTTCAGCGAGTGGAGTTGGTTGGACATGTGTCCCCCTTTCCCTGAGTGCCACTGCCTGCTGTCTGGGAACTGCGTGGCCTCTGGACAAACGGCCCACCCCACCCTCACCCCCACCCCTACAACACCCCACCCTCACCCTTCATGGTTTCGCAGCAGTCCCTGGACCTTATGCTTCCTCATTTTCTCAGCCCGCCCCTTCCTGCTAAGCATCTGGTTCTCCCCAGCTTGTGCTCTTGTGAATCAGGCTTTGACGGTGAATATTTGTGCACTTGGGACTTTTTCCTCCTTTCACACAGTTCCATGGGGTCTGTTTCCAGATGTGGAGGTGGCTGAGTTATGCCCCTCAGCCACCCTGTCCTGAGGTCCTCGGGATGTGAGCAGTTCTGGGATCAGTGCCGTGACCCCCTGCCTTGTAGAATTGTCCCCCTGGCTCTTACGTTGGACAGTTTGTTAGAAGACACAGGAAGGTCCAAGCTTGCTCTGTTGGTGACCCAATTGCAGGTGTTACTTGGGGGAAACATTCAGATTGTCAGAGATGTGAGCTCTAGTGCCACCTGGGTCCCTGAACTCTGTGACCTTTGGCAAGTCACCTGTCCTTATCTCCACCCTCTCTGCAGCCTGGTCCAGGCCACTGGGCTGGATCATCTCTGTGACCCTAGGGAGCTACATTTTAGTACCCACCCCATCTCTGGGCTATGTGACAAAAATCTACGAGTGTGGGAAGAACATACCAGAACCATCACAGCTGCCCTTCAGTGTCTACAGTGGATTGATTCCAGGTCCCCTGGGATACCAAAATCCACAGATGCTCAAGTCTCTTCCTTCCATGAAACAGCCTAATATTTGTGCATATCTCACAGGGCACTTTACACTAGATTCCCACAATACCAAATGTGATGTGAATGCTATGAAAGTAGTTGTGTTTTATTGTTTAGGGAATAAAGATGGATTGGGGTTTTACCTGTTCAGTATTTGTGTGTGTAGTAGAAGGGGTGTGCTCACCTGGGCATGCATCTGGAGGCCGAGGTAGACATCGGAATGTCTTCCTTAATTGTTTCTCCGCTTGAAAAAAAAAAAAAAACACCCTAATTTTATTTATTATTAGAGTATTAGTCTGTACGCATGTCTGTATTTGATGGTTGCTCGGGTCGGGGAGGGGCGTGCACTTGTCACAGTGAGTGTGTCTGAGGTCAGCAAACTACTTTGTGGAGCTGGTCCTCCCCTTCCATGTTTCCATGGGTTGCTGTGATTGGATTTGGGGTACCAGGCTTGTTCCTGAACCGCTGTCTTTCCAGTGCTCCACATTACTTTTTAAATCCTTTTTTAGATTTATTTTATATGTATGAGTGTTTTGTGTGTATATATGTGTATGTACCATATGCATGCCTGGTGCCTATGGAGGCCAGAGGAGGGGATTCGATCCCCTGGGACTAGAGTTACGGACAATTTCGAGCATAGTTGTGAGCCGCCATGTGGGTCCTGGGAATTCAAACCAGGCATCCCAGCCAGTGCTGCTGACCGCCGAGCCATGGCTCCAGCCCCCACCTGACTTTTCAAGACAGGGTCTCTCACTCAGGTTGGCTGACAAGGGAGATCCCGGGATTTGCCCATCTCTGCCTCACCCTGTGTGTGCCAGGGATCGAACTCAGATCCTCACACACAGCGATTGCCTTCTCTTCTCCACTGACTCATCTCCCTAGCCTGTTTCTGAGCACTGTTAATTTGACCAGGGAATTCACAGATTTAGAAGGCTGGCCATCTATTGATTTTATTTTCTTAAAAGACAAACAAACAAATAAATAAGTAAGTAACTGGCAGTTTGCACATAACCTAGGTGCAGAGCTGAGCATTGAGTTCGAGGCCAGCCTGGTCTACAGAGGGAGTTCCAGGACAGTCAGAACTACATAGTGAGACTCTGTCACAAAACAACAACAACAACAACAAAAGAATTGTGTACACATAAAGGACGCTTTAGGTGGGTGTATCTTACATGGTACCTCCACATTTTTTATATCGTGCACCTCTGTTTTAGCAGATGGAATCTGGAGAAGGAACTAAACATGGCTTCAGCCTGTGGTCTGGACTGAGTCCTTTAATGTGACTTTTCCACCTCTCAAAGCCTGATTCCTTACCCCACCCAGGTATTTTAGGGAGATGTTTGTCACAGGGTGGGAAGTGGGGGTCCTGATGTCACCATGGTGATTGTTCATGGTTCCACCCCCAGCTTTTATGTCTTGGAATCATGACTGTTCAGACCAGAGGTTTTCTTAAGTCGGTACATCCCAAGCTCCTTGTACAAACAGGAGACTTTGAGATACCAGGATCTCCCGCAGCCACAATCCTGGCACAGACCGCTAGAAGTCCTCCTCGTTAACAATGTGTGGCCAAGCCCCCACCGCTCTGCTGTCCGTCATCTGCCCCCAGTCCTCGCCTCTCCCTGTCCTCACTTCATAAAGGCTCGTGAGTGTTCCAGAGAATACCAGATCTTTCTCTACTGACAAAAGCCAGAGCTGCTAGGCTCTCTGGGAGAGGTGTGGCCTGTGGCAGGCTAGTTTTCTTGCCCCTGAGATATGTAAAGAAGCACCGGACATTTGGACGCTTCATCTTTGGACAGACTTAAGTTCCGCCTAGGGGCAGGTACAGCATTGTCCCTGTGGGAAAAGGCATGACTCAGCTCTGGGAAAGGATGCCTGGAGTCCCCATGGAGGCTGCCCTTTGATCCACCATGGGACCGTCATCAACTCCTGTTGGCCACAACTCTGAAACACTCCCAGGATGTGTCTCCCTGGATCCTCCCAGCCACTCTCGGGTCTTGCCTCCTCCTTGCCCTAAACTCCAGAAAAAGTATCTGGACTGCATTTCTCATTCCCCTCCCCCATGGCTTCCAGGTCTCATGCCACCAGGAACTTCCTGAGGTCATTGGTTTATATTCAACACTGAGGACAAAACTCACCTGGCCTGTCCTCTGACCACATGGATTTTCATTCTGTCCTTTAAATACTGCAGGTGTGTTCCCACCCCAGGGCCTTTGCACATGCCATGTGGTTTCTGCCTGCCCAGGTTTGACCTGGCTGCCTCCTGGTTGCTCAGGGTTCAGTTCACAGCGCCCCTTCCTCAGAGGGCCCTTCCCCTTTATCCCCACTTCCATATCCTCCCATCACCCAGTCCCCTTGTTGCACACACACCCCCTCCCCACACTGTGTGTGTGTGTCTTGGGAATGATAATGTGCTGTTTTCACTTACCTGTTTTCGGGTCTTGGAAGAATACAGTCATACCTCAGTATTCATGGGTGACTGGTTCTGGGACCCCTCAGATATCCAAATCCCAGATGGTTGAGTCCTTTGTGTAAAAATCGCATGGTTTGCACATAACCTGTGTATGTCTTCCTATGTCCTTCAAGTAGGCTCTGAGTTTCTGGTACACACACAACTTGTGGGGATGGTTGACAGAACTGTGCAATCTTGTTCACAGTAATCGTAAGGGACATCTGTGCATGTTTGGTGCAGCTGTAGATTTGTCCCCTGCAAAAGGTTTTCAAACTGTGGTTGGCTCAGTCTTGGGGTGCAGAGGGGCGGCTGGATGTGAGTACTGTGGGGGTCTGCAATAACACAGTAAGTGAATGAGTGAGCAGATGAACGAATGGTAAATGAAACCTCTTACAGCCAATCCATCCGAGCTAGGGCCTAAAGTTACCATGCTTAGTGTCCTTTTCTATCTGGCCACATTGCCTGGAGCTGGTCTCAGATGGAGAACAGACGGAGAACCAGGAAAGGACTGACAGGGCGTGGCTGCCCTTGGCAGTGGTGGTGGCCACTGAAGCATGTGTAACTCTGTACACTGACGGGGGTGAGCCTCCGGTCAGCTGCAGAGGGGGAGGCCGGCCTGCCTGGCTGTCTCGGGACCTGCGTAGCTCTGGCTCCTGCCTAGGGCTGGGATGCCAGGGACAGGCCACTACCTGGGCATTTAGAGTGCCTGACCTGCTTGTCAGTCTGCTGGCCAGTCTGGGAGGGTGCTTTTCACCGTTCATCCTGCCAGGGAGGGTGGTGACGAGTCCAGGCAAGGGCTGTGCTGTGTTCCCAGATTCTGAGCTCTGTGTGGGGTTGATGGACAGGCTTATAGATGGTGTTCTAGGAGAAAGCGCTGGTTCCAGAAAGCTTTGCCTTCCAAGGCTCAAGAGGACTAGGGAGCATTGCAAGCTGCTGACTAGTTTCCATGGTCTACCCAGGAAAGTGGGATGTGGCCTCTGGGTGGGATGGGGTGTCCACCTGGTCTCATGGGGCAGCCTGTTTTAGCCACGCCCCCAGAGCTGAGTCACGGTGTTGGCAACACTCCTCCCAAAGCCACAGCCCCTCTGAGATGGAGGCCTCCAGGGCCAGCCCCAGGCAGGCCCCTCCCTCTGCTTCCCCCTAACGTCCCTCCACCTCCTCAGTTCCAAACCCTTGTCTGTTAGAAGCTTGGGTGGCGCACTGCTGCTTGGGCCCTTGAAGCCAACACTTCAGACAACATACTGGCTGAGTCTTCATTGACCAGAGGACAGGGCCCCGGATGACTGGAGTGGAGGGACAATCGGGGACCCTAAACACTCTTGCTAGATACTGAAAATGGTTTATCCCAAGCCACACAGCCTGTACCCGGTCTCTGGAGCAAGATCACTGGAAGCAGATGGCATGGTGAAGACCTGCCATTGTTTTTCAGGAGGCAGAGAAGTGGCACTAGGTCTGGCCTAAGGTGACACGCATGAATGTGGAGTGTCACACTGATTTTCACTGTGTCCCCGTCCTCTCTTTTTCTATAGTCCTGCTGGCAAAGTAGTGTTGCGGAAGGAGACGAATGGGCTGATGAAGGCTTCCCCTTCCCTCTGTTATGGTCTGGATACTTGGTCCCTCAGGGTGGCTGTGGGGGCATCTCTGGAGAATCCTGGGCTGCCTAGCCTGTGGTTCCCCCACCCTTTCCTTCTAGTGAACTCTTCAGATGGGAAACCACAGTTTGGCCAAGCTTGAGGGGGATTCCTGGACTTACAGTGAAGCCTTCTCACAAATCGCTATGATCTTGGGTGCCTGCCTGCCTCTGACTCACTATCGTGTTCCGGTTTCCTCTTTTCTTTTTTTCCTCCTGGAGAATTAGGGAGTGGGTGTCTTGTGTTCTGACCATTTCAGATGCCATGACTGTGGTTGGAGGGTGGATGCTGCTGGTATATTAACAGCAGAGACCAGGGGTGCTGTGAATGCCCTGCCACTCAGCCAACACCACCCCTAATTAAAAAAACAAAACAAAAAAAAAAAAAAACCAAAAGATTGACTGTCCTCAACCATCCTCAGGCCACCCTAGAATAATACAGCTGTTTTTAGATGGCAGAAGTCTCCCTTCTCTGGACCTCCCGGGCAAGTGGTAGGGAAGGCACTCACTCCATGGTGGTGGGCAGCGAGCAGAGTTCTGGTAAAGGACCCGGAATCAGGAGGAAGCCTCAGCAGGTGCCCGCCCTGGGCTGGCACTGCTCACTGGGGTGTGAACCCGGCTGAGGCTGAGTTACCACCTCAGTGACCCTGCTTTCTCATCCGAAAGATGGACGCGCCTGGATGATTCTTCCAGCAGTGTGGGAGCCTAGCACGCTGGGTGAGGAACCTTCTGTTCACCGGGCAGCAGAGAAACCAGAGGGGTCGCCAGGATCACATTTTCATGACAGAGACCATGCCTCCCCCCCCCCCTTTCCTTTTCTTTCTAATTGGCGTGGGGAGCTGGAGAGACAGCTCAGAGGTTAAGAGCACTAGCTGCTCTTCAGAGGACTCAGGTTTGATTCCCCGGTACCCACATGGTGGCTCACAGCCATAACTCCAGTTGCAGGGGACACAGCTCCCTCTTCTGACCTCCATGGGCACTGCATACATGTAGTAAACATACATACATACACCCCTCACACTTAGAAAGAAAATGGGTGTAACACACATCACACCACAGTCCATGTGTGAAGGATAAAGGGACCTGCCACCTTGTTTGATCACATGGTAACCACCGTGTAGGCCAGTGTCTCCAAGCGAGTCTCCAAGTGTCTGACTTCTCTGCCTCCCATCTCTCTGTAGGTGCTAGGATGCAGAGACATCTAGCTATACATGGGTTCTGAGGATCCAAACTCAGGTCCTCACACTCGAGTGGCAAGCATTTGACCCACGGGGCCGTTTCCCCCAGCCCTCTTTTGTTAGGCGAAAGAGAGTTTTCCTCAGATTTTGGCTCAGGGTTCTCCCCAACTCCAAGCTGGCCCAGGTCACCTGTATAGCAGACCTGCTGCCCATGTGCCTGGCTCCCCTTGGTGTTTGCCGTGAGACCTGCAGTGTGATTGCTTGGGTGTTGCTCTCGGTGGGGGTAGCCATTAGACTGGCTGTTTGGCATGGACCGATAGAATGTAGGGGGAGGTGCAGAGGGCATAGAGAGGTCAAGTGAGGAGCCCGGGGGCTGTGCTGTGGGCTGACGGGCTGACATGAAGGCAGGAGGGGAGAGATACTGAGGAACTGCATGAGGCTGGGGTGGTTGGTGGCCACGCTTTAAACGTTTGAAGTCCAGCTGTGTGACGCAGCAGTGCTGGACAGAGACCTGTAGAACCCTCTGGAAGCCCGTAGCCTGGCAGGAAGGTTAGAGTCCAGCTGTCAGGGACAGCATGATGTAACAGGTGCCTCAGGAGACGGGACATGCAAAATGCTGTGAGGCAGGTGGCCTGGAGGACGAGCACTGGCTGTTGAGGCCGCCCTGGGGCGGCATTGTCCTCCCGTGAGGTCGTTGGTGGTACCAGATGGTGGGGTGTTGGAAGAGGACACCTCGGATCAAGGGCAAGAGTGGGATGAGAGGGCAAGGGAAGGGTGGGTGGCCGTGACGTCAGGGAGGGGACTGTCACTGTGAGAATAAGAGAGGAGTGGGGCAGGCGGGAAGACCAGTTAAGACCAGTAGGGACAGGTGGCCTGGGTGGCCTGGCATGGGGCAGCGGAAGCAGCCGGAGCCTGCCAGGCCTCACTGAGCCCTGCAGTGGGACAGGTGGGCTCTGGTAAGACTTAGCTGTCGTCAGGATGGGGTGGGTGGGGACAGACATCTGGGGAACCCAGCTCCATCTCTCGCCATCCTGCCCGGCTCTGCTGGGCAGAAAGTGCTGGGGAGGAAGGGCCTGACTTGAGACCTTGACACTGCACTTTCTTGCCATAGACTGTACCCTGAGATCTCCCTGTGCTGTCCTCTGGGGTTCTAGTCAGTCACCCAGGGCCCTGCACATCCCAAGAGAAAGTCGTCTAAACTCCCATCTCCCTCTGGCCCCAACCAGGAGGGAGTTTCCCCCAACTTCACCCTCCCAAGGGATGGGAGATAGAGCGAGTCTCTGGAAGAGCTTGGGGCCGCACAGTGATCTCACAGGCAGGAATCACCATGCATGTGACACCCCACAGAGCTGGAAGGCCAGGGAGCTGGTTCTGTTGGTTCCTGGATCCCCACCCCAATTCTGATTCAGAAAGAGAGCCAGGCCGGCCAGCCGCCCACATGTGTGGAAATGACAGGCAGCATTTGGGCCTGGCCTGGCCGTTCCGTTCTCTCTGACTCAGGCTGAGGTGTCCACCAACTCCACAGGGATCCAGGTTAGCCAGCAGGAAGTTCTGGCCTGCGGAGCAGCTGTGGGACCGACCTGCTTCAGTCCCTTTGTGACTGTAACTGCCGTTCAAGCCGTTCAAGCCAGTTTGTTCAAACAGCATTCCAGCTTAGGCGGGGGTGGGGGGCGGGAGGTGTGAAATTTGGGGAGATTATTTCCCTTTCAGGGGTCAGAGAAAAAATGTCTCTGGTCCCAAACTCTAGCCCAATTACCAATACTCTTCCATGTTAGGAGGCATGGGAGAAGGAATGGCAGGGTTAGGAATTCACTGCTGGCAGTTCTCCAGTATTTTTGATGGGAAGTCAGGAGTTAAATGATGGTCCTTCGGTGGGTGACATTGTGAGGCTAGTCTGTATTAACCATTTGCCTCCTGTTCTCTGTTTACAGTCCTCTGATCACCTGCCTACCCTTTGCACTTGCTGAACTTCAGATCTGACCCCACACCTGCCTGTTACCTTGGGAGTGTCCGCCTCCCCTCCCGGCCAGCACGATGCCCATCCTCAAGCAGCTGGTGTCCAGTTCTGTGCACTCCAAGCGCCGCTCTCGTGTGGACCTCACAGCAGAAATGATCAGTGCCCCTCTGGGTGACTTCCGCCACACCATGCATGTGGGCCGGGCCGGAGATGCCTTTGGGGATACCTCCTTCCTCACTAGCAAGGCGGGTGAGGCTGACGGTGAGTCCCTGGATGAGCAGGCCTCCTCCTCATCTTCCAAACGCAGCCTCCTGTCCCGCAAGTTCCGGGGCAGTAAACGGTCACAGTCCGTGACCAGAGGGGACCGGGAGCAGAGAGACATGCTGGGCTCCCTTCGGGACTCAGCACTGTTTGTCAAGAATGCCATGTCCCTTCCTCAGCTCAATGAGAAGGAAGCCACTGAGAAGAGCTCCAGCAAGCTACCCAAGAGCCTGTCATCCAGCCCTGTGAAGAAGATAGATGCTGGAGATGGTGGCCAGGAGACAGGCTCAGGGGAGATGGGTCCCCCTCGGAATGGGGCCACAGGCCCCCACTCTCCTGACCCGCTCCTCGATGAGCAGGCCTTTGGAGACTTGACAGATCTGCCCATCGTGCCCAAGGCCAGCTATGGGCTGAAACATGCTGAGTCCATCATGTCCTTCCACATCGACCTGGGGCCCTCCATGCTGGGCGACGTCCTCAGCATCATGGACAAGGATGAGTGGGACCCAGAGGAGGAAGAAGGTGGCGGATACCGTGACAAAGAAGGCCCCAGCAGCATGGTCCAGGCTCCCCCTTTGCTGGAGGGAGTTCCTCCTATAGGAAGACAGGAAAGCAAGGCCAGCTCGGACCATGCCTCCATGCTGCCCCCACATGCTCTGGAGGATGACGGGTGGGCGGCGGCAGCCCCCAGCCCCAGCTCAGCACGCAGCGTGGGTAGCCACACCACCCGGGACAGCAGTTCCCTGTCCAGCTGCACCTCAGGCGTCCTGGAGGAGCGCAGCCCAGCTTTCCGAGGCCCAGACAGAGCCCGGGCTGCTGCTCCAAGGCAGCCAGACAAGGAATTCTCCTTCATGGATGAGGAAGAGGAAGATGAGATCCGAGTCTGAGCTGGACAGAAAGTTGACAGTAGCTTCTGCAACTCTGGGTTGCATCTTTTCCCTGCTGCCGCCGCCTTCACCATGACCTTTGACCTTCCTATGTAGGTGCAGCTAAGAGCCTCATACTGGAGTAGACCCTGGACCTCGGGGATTGGGGTGCCAGGGAGGTAGCATGGGTACTGATGGCCGGACTCGGACCTGACCTTCCTTTACTACAGCAGCCTGGGACAGCTGTGTCCCAGCAGGAATCCGTTCTCCTCTCTGGGCCCCTTGCTTCCAGCCTGGCCTCGGATGGATGCCAGGCGTTAGCTTGTGTTTCTGCAGCAACGGCAGAGCAGCCAGGGGTGGCCTTCTCCCCAAGGTCATGGACACTTGGCTCCCTTTTTTCACCTGGTGTCTGGTGCCTACCAGGAAGGTATATGCAGCAGGAGACAGGGGTGGTGTCACGTCCAGGCTCTTCACCCCTGGCTCCTCACTGGAAGCCTGGTGCTCTTTGGGTTCAGCTGGGGGGCCAGGGGACAGCCTCAACCAATACACTAAACCTAGTCCTTCCCAGGGGCCGGGACAGGGTGGGGGGCAGAAGGAACTCCCCCAGCCCCCAGCTTCCTGGGTTTTCAAGAAGGGGCCCTTCCTCAGTGACACTAGGAACAGGAAGGGCTAGCTCTGCCCTACGGGTGTATTTGTTTGTTTGTTGTTATTATGTTTAAACCTGAATAGCGCGGTATCAAAATCCCCTACCAGGAGAGTATAATCCTGTTACCGAGATTGTCTTGGGGGCACAGTGGCTGGTAGCTTACTCAAGTCTGGGTATCCAGACCCTGTCCAGGTTGAACTGTGGGGGGCAGCCGCCACCAGTGTTTGCCCATGAACCCCACCTCCATAGCTGTTAACAGCTGAATGAGGACTATATAGGAAAGTTCTGGAATGTGATTGTTAAATAATGCATTGTTCCCCGAAGTGTGAGCTGTGTTTTGACTGGGTGGTTCCCTCCCCCTGCCCTGCTCTGTGTGGGGGGACAGGGTCTCCTTCCATTCTCAGCCTCTCCCAACTGCGGAGACCAGGGGGGGCTATGGGCCAGGCTTAACAAGACCATATCCAGTTTGAATTCCAGGTTAACGAAAGTGGGTTTTCGTTTGTTTGCTTTCTGAGACACAGTCTCGCTCTGTAGCCCAAGCTGGCCTCAGACTCACAGCAAGGCCGCACTTAGCCTCGGAGCTGAGGTTGCAGGTGTACGCCACCCTTCCTGGATGTTGGTCTGCAATCTGTTTGTGCTCGGCTCCTGTGACTCTGCCCAAAACAGGAGCAGAAACGGGGGCCTGAGCCCCAGGAATGGTAGCTCATTTCTTTTCTGTGCTCGGAGCAGACTGGCCCACCTCCTGGTCTAGTATAGCCAGTAGGAATCTGAAGAGAGAGCAAGCTAAATTACAGGAGGATTCTGGCCAGATGAGAGTGGTGGCCTGCCACGGGCTGCTCTGCTTCCAGAGTCCTCCCAGATCCTTACCCGGAAACACTCACTGGGCTCCAGACTGGTGCTCCTCCGTAGGTAGGCATTGACAGAGCCACAGAACCGTGCCTCTGGCCTACAGCACACATCCCCCTCCCAATCTGCCTGGTCAGTTCTAGACTCTAAACTTTGTATTTTTTCCATGACATTGATAAAGCAGTAAGAAAACATTAAAATTTCCTCCTAGCACCCCTGGTGTCTTGTCTCTCTTTCCTGGGGTCTTATTTCAGGATGTGGGGAACTGGTCAGGGTCTCGGTTCTGACGAAAGCAGGAACTTGAAGCAGCTGGCCACACCCAGTCCATAGAGGAAAGGGCAGTGAATGCTGGTGCCCGGCTCACTTTCTCTCCTTTTTATACAGCCTAGGAGCCCCACCCAGGGGATGGAGCCACCCATGGTGGGTGGGTCTTCCTACCTCAAGTAACCCAGTCAAGATCTTCCCCACAAGCACACATACACGCCCAGAGGCCCTTCTCCCAGGTGACTGTAGATCTCCTCTAGTTGACCATTGAGATGAACCATTACTGTCAACCAGGGGCTCCTGGCCTCATGAGTCTCAAGGTAGCTTCTCTTTCCCTGCTTGGGGCGGTCTACCCCACCTTCAGGCCTCTTGGAGGGACAAAGCCTCATGTGCCTCTCAGCTTGAGCAGGCCCTGCAGGCTCTGGGACTCTGCTGTCCCCACGGCTACCTACCAGTTGGGGGCCCCTTGGTCCCTGGGCCTCTGTTCCTTGGCCCTTTCTGTACAGTGGGAGCGCTGCTGCTCTGGCGGGGTGGGCGGGGTGGAGCCTGCGGCACGGGGTTTACTGGCGTGTTCCTGGGATGGTGGGCTCTGTCCTCGGGCCCCAGGAATCATTCAGGATGCTGCCTCCCCCAGGACTGCAGGGAGCAGAGTTCAATGGGCCTCCTCCTCTTTCTGCCATTTGTCACGGGGAATGGACTTCCAGATGGCATGCTTTGGGCTCAGCCTCAGTGCTCAGCCAGGATCGCCATATTCCATTGGTGCTGGGGAAAGAGCCTACTCAGGCCACCGGGGCCATCGTGCAGCACTTGGAGCCACCAAAGCCGTGCCGAAGCCGCACGCCGGTGTGGAGATGGAATCGGAGATCATTAATTGACAACCTCTGCCCCTTTTCACCACCTCCCCTGGACGCCTCTCTGGAAACGAGGTCAGGGTGCGTCTGCCCTGGGTGTGGGAACCAGGTGACCCCACCACCCACAGTTCTGGCTCCCATCTCGGACCCCGCCTCTCCCACACCCACACTCTTAACAGCCTGGGGTGGCTCTAAGGAGAGCAAGCATGGCCTGGACTGGGTCCCGGCTTGACTCTGGAAATTGAAGGAATTCTTAGGCTGAGTTCTAAGTCCTCTAAGCATCTATGAAGAAATGTGGGCTTCCTGTTCATCCTCTCCCTGGGAAGTAATTCAAGTTGTAATTAGAGTGTCACCCATGTCTCTCTGTCCCCAGACAGGCTCATTAAGGCCACTGAGAGACATGTTTAATGAGGAGTTAAGAGCAGGGTGGGGCACCCAGGGGAGCCCTCTGAGAGTATTAGGGCCACTCTGACCTGAAGCCTGTCTTGAGTGATTTGGGTAAGAAGGAACTATTGGGTCAATGGAACAAGAGATGTCCTTCCTTCCCAGGCCTTCTGCCCACCCCAGACTGGCCTCGGGTTCTTGGGGATCCACGAGAAGCCAGCAGCCATGGCTGCATCTGTTTTGAATGCGGCAGGAGTCTTCATCCCAGGGCTTACAGGGACTGGCACTCTGCTGGGTTCCACAGACCCAGGAGATGCAGATAGAAGCGTGCCAGCACTCTGACTGCCCTCCGCGTTGTGACTCCCACGGCTGGTTGGTTTTTATCTCGGATGCTCGGCAGTGATGAGGCACTGAACAGGTGTGTACTAAGCCACAGCATCCCTTGAGTGTGGGTGACGGTTGGTGGAAGGCCCTTCTTTTACCGTCCCGCCTTGGTCTCTGAATCGTACCTGAGAAACCTGGGGGTCCTACACAGCAAGCCACTTCTCCCCGCTCCCCTCCTCAGGCTGACCTTGACTTCTGATGCTGTCCTCTTGTCTTAGCCTCCAGAATGCAAGTGTGAGCCGCCAGGCCTGGTTCAGGTCTCAGGTATTCTGTAGGATACCTTCCGCCCCAGACAACTTGAAACCATCATTTTAATTCAGCTTTCAGCTAAGACTTCCCCAAACCTGAGGGGACCCCAAGGCTTCTGGCCCAATAACAAGCCAATGTGGGGCCCACTGTCTGCCCTGCCCAGACCCACCCCTCCTCCCTCCCTCCCTCCCGCCCCCAAGGTGTTCCGTTTCCATCATGGACCCACACTGTCCTGTCCTGTCCTATTAATGTGATGGGGGGGGGGGGTGTTGGTGTGACTGCCACACATCAGGACCATTGTTAGTATTTGGTCTCAAGTGTCATGCAGCCTTTAAGAATGGAAAGTGTTCATATAGCACACCCACTTAGGAAATCTAATTACATTTATTGTCTGGGGGCTGACGAGGAGTGATTGTCACAGTGTACCCGTGGAGGTCTGAAGACAGCTTACAGGAGTTGGTTCCCTCCTTCCACCATGTGGGTTGCAGCGATTGGACTCGGGCCAACGTAGAAGCAAACACCCTTACCCACTGAGCCATCTCGATGGCCGGAGCACACCTGAAGAGGCAGCTTAACCTGAAGGGACGAACCCCATGCAGCTAGTGAACTGAGGAGCCGGGACACACCAGGAATGGCCTCTGGAGGCATTGCTCACACCTAGGCCTTTTAGCAAAACGATCTACACACGGGGACCTAAAATGGCCAGGTAAGAACAGTGCCCCCAGCAGGTCGGACCTGGCAGAGACCTGGCTGGCACTCCCTCACACACACACACACACACACACACACACACACACACACACACACACCACTCCCCTAGGGTTTAAAAATCACAGTCTGAGGAAAATGGGCAACTCTGGCGTTTCAGTTACAACTGTTCATTCGCCCACCGGGCAGTACAAAGGCCTTCACTTCCCAGGTTCACCTCGTCTGTCCCATCTTAGCCAGGCTGGACCAGGGCAGTGATCCAGCCCTTTGCCTCTAGAGCCCACAGCCTCAGATAGAGTCTAAGGTGGTCCTTGTCTGTTCATCTTTGATCCCATCATCCTGCATACCCAGTCACCTCCTCTTCTCTCCACCAAGACTCACAACTTCCTCGGGAAAGCAGAATGGAAGGTGTCAGGGCCTTGACATCCGGGGGACTCAGCGTTGTCCAAACCTCAAATCTGGTTTCCCAGTTGCCCCCATGCTACAGATTGGAAGACAGACTGGAGGACAGGGGACCGAGGAGAAGCACAAAGCAGAGACAGAAATTTGCCAGACTAGCTTTGGTTCATCCAGTTTGGGAGGAGAGGAACACATTGAGAGAGAGTTGGGCTCTGTGCATCCCAGCTGGGAGGGCTTTAGGAACTCAGGGACAGCCTGTGGGGAGGGCCTTCACAGGTGTGCATGTGGCACTGTCCTCCCAGCCCTGGGACCATCCAGTAAGAGCTTTCAGAGACCTCCCTATCTTACCCACACCTGAGCAGGCAGGCAGTCCTTCCTTAGTACCCTGGACTGCAGCCCTAACCTGTGCCCAATCCTCTGAGTTAGGATGCAGGAAAAAGGAATAAAAAGAACATTCATCTGCTCACCCATCCTTCTCCCTTCACAAGCTCCTTCCTCTAGGCCCTGAGGCTTTGTGCCATCAGCCAGATGGGCAACTGAAGCGCGCTCTGGGGGAGGAAGTCAGGCTTGCCGCAGATGGGCGTTGGCGGTTTGGCCTCAGCAACCTGTTGCCCAGGCCCGCTTAGCTGCTGCTCCCCTGGAGAGAGACTCCTGGAGGTGAGGGGGAGTCAAGGGTAGCTATGGCCCTCCACTCCAGGAGTCCAATCCTCTAGTTAGACTAGGCAATAAATAAACAAACAGAAAGCAACCTGCCAAGGCCACAGGGCTCTACTGAATGGTGTTTTCTTTTTATACCCACTCTGCTCAGAAAGGTTTGGAAGCAGCTTCTGAAGTTACACAAAACAACAAAAGGGTAAAAATAGAACGGAGAAAACAATGCTAGAACAAACAGTACTATGAACCAAGTGCCCAGGTGGGCCTGCACTGGGCTCTGGCTGTCTGTCAAGACAGGGAACTAACCTCCGGATGGTTGATTCACAGGGTTGAGATGGAGGGATGCAGATCAGTTTAGTGTTTCTTGTTTGTTTCTTGACACTAAAGTCTAAAAGGAATTTTTGTTTTGGTTGGATTTTGTTTTTTAAGAGCACTTGTTTTTGCAGAGGACCTGAGTTCAATTCCCAGATGGTGGCTCACAACCATCTGATCCCAGGGAGCCAATGCCCTCTTCCGACCTCTGTGGCATAAGGCACATGTGTGGTGCACATACATGCAGGCAAAACACTCATACATGTAAAATAAATCAAAAAATAATAATAAAAAAAAAAAGGCTGGGTATGGTGGCCCATAACTTTAACCTTGGCACTTGGGAGGCAGATCTCAGTGAGTTTGAGGCCAGCCTGGTCTGCATGGTGAGTACCAGTCCAGCCTTGTCTACATAGTGAGATCAAGGCCCAACAGAGCTATATAGTGAAACTTGTCTCAAAAATAAAGTAAGAGATACAAAATGATAGCTATCCTGACCCCTTCGGAAGAGCCGTTTAGCCGAGCCCCAAAGGACAGAGGCACCATGTGAAGAGCAGGGCCAGCTCTTACTTAGCCAAAGGCACACAGTTGACCTGAGCAACAGCGGTGGGAGGGGAAGACTGAGCAGGCCAGCATCTGGGGGAAACAGTTTGTTGTCAACTTTCCATCACCATAACAAATGCCTAGGAGAGCGGCCTTAGAAAGAAAAGGTTTGTTTCAACGCAGGTTTGAAGGTCCCAGTTCAGTCTGTCGGTCCTGTTCTCAGGACTGGGTGGAGGCAGAGCGTCATGGTGGTATAGACAGTCAGACTTCCTGATCACGGGGTGAGGGAGAAGGAGAGGAGAAGCCTGGGGTAGGGGTAGGGGAGCACTGTCCTTACCAAGTCACACCCCCAGGGACCTAAAGACCTCCCAGTGGGCCCTGCCTTTTAAAGGTTCCACCACCTTCTATAGTACTGTCCTGGTGACAAAGCCTTTATTAATACATGGCTCTTTAAGAAATGAACGTGCAGGCTGTGGTAGCACATGCCTTTAATCCCAGCACTCAGGAGGCAGTGGCAGGTGGATCTCTGAGTTCAAGGCTAGCCTGGTCTACAAAGTGAGTTCCAGGATAGCCAGGGCTACTCAGAGAAACCCTGTCTCAAAACACAGGCACACACACACACACACACACATTCACCAGGCATGCTAGTGCACACCTTTAATTCCAGTACTCCAGAGGCAGGTGGAACTCTGTGAGTTTGAGGCCAGCCTGATCTACATAGTAAATTCCAAGTAGCCAGGGCCATGTAGAGAAACTCTATATCAAAAAAAGATTGCTCCCTGGTTAAAAGCACTGGCTGCTCTTCCAGAGGTCCTGAGTTCAGTTCCCAACAGCCACATGGTGACTCACAACCATATATCTAATGCCCTCTTCTGGCATAAAAGGTATATGCACAGGTAGAACACTCACATACATAAAAATAAGTAAATCTTTAAAAAACAAAACAAAAAAAACAGAGACAGAGACAGAGACAGAGACAGAGAAGAAATAAATGCACAAGCCACAGTAGAAGATGTTCCCTTACATCCACCCTAAGAGTTGTAACTATCAACAGGAATGGTCTTAGGAGGTGGGGCCTCTGGGAAATGACTAGGTTGAGATGGGGTCATGAGAGTGGGGACCAGAAAGGCTCAATCTCTTTCCTCCTCTGCAGGCTATGACAACATGACCTTGTAACCCAAGTAGAGTGTCTTCCCCAGGAATCTGTCATATCTTGATCTTGGATTTGCCAGAATTGTGAGAAATGTTTGCTGGACCTGGTGGTTTACGCCTGTAACCCCAGAGGCTCTCTGTGAGAGGCATCATGGGTTTGAGGCCAGTCTGGCTACATAGCAAGATTCTGTCTAAAAAACCAAACCAACCAAACAACAACAACAAAACCAGAGGCTGGTCAGCATCAAGGCACATGCCTTTAATCCCAGCATCTTGAGGCTGAAGAAGGGTTACTGTAACCAGTGGCCAGCCTGGGCTACATAGTAAATTCCCTATCTCAATAAAACTCAGTCACCTGCACTGCTGTGTGTAGTTCAGGGGTACAGTGCTTATCTGGCATGCACTCGGCCCTGGACTAAATCCTTAGCACTGCTGCTCATGAAAAACAAAAAATGTGAGCACTGGAGGAGATGACTTCCTCAGTCACCTTTCACCTCATTCGTTCATTGCATGCACGCACATGGTATGTGGATATGGCACTCATGCCAGGCCATATGTGTGGAAGTCAGAGGACAGCTTTGCAGAGTCATTGCTCTCCTTCCACCTTTCTGTGGGCTCCAGGGATTGAACTCAGGTCGCCAGGCTTGCAGAGTAAGCACTGTTACCCCACACCATCTTGTTAGCCCTATTTTTAAAAAAGATTTATTTTGTGTGTATAATAGGTGTTTTGCCTCCACGTATGTCTGTCTGTGCACCACATGCATGCAGTGCCCACAGAAGGCAAAAGAGGGTGTCAGATCCCCAGGAACTGGAGTCACAGATGGGGGCTAGCTGCCATATGGATGCCGGGAACCAAATCTGGGTCCTCAGCAAGGACAACAAATGTTCTGAACTGCTGAGCCACTTCCAACACACACACACTTTATTTTTTTATTTTTATTTATTTTTTTTAACACTCTTACTGAGTCTGGCCCTCTGATTTGGCCAGGCTGGCCAGCCAGTGAGCTCCAGGGACCTGCTTGTCTCTACTTCCCCAGTGGTTTTTACACAGGTTCTGGGGGTCCAAACCCAGGTTCTCAAGCTTTTGTGACAAGCACATTAACCACTGAGCCATCCCTGACCCTTCACCTTTGGAGACAGGGTCTTATTTCTGAAGCCCTGACCTTGCCGTGTAGCCTTCTGCTCTCTCATCTCCACCTCCAGAGTGCTAAGATTACAGGCATGCACCGGTACACCACTCCGTTCAGTTGATGATGTGCTAGGGATGGAACCCAGGGCTCCCTGCATGCTAGGCAAGCACTCTGCCAGCTGAGCTACATCCCTATCTCCAGATGTGCACTTTTGAAAACAGTCTGTGCTGTTACAGCAGCCCAAGCTGACAGAGATATCAACCAGCTGGACCGGGAAGTCATCAGCCAAGACATGGAATCCACCACTTAGCCCAGGAACCAGAGCCAGGGCCGCTGTGGGCTTGGCGAACTCCAGTGGGAGGCAAAGTCACAGGGGACAGGAGGTCATGGAGGATGCGCCTCTCCCCCTGTGTTGTTCTAAGTCTTCCTCTCATATCCTGGCCCCAGGTCAGGGTGGTTTATTCAGGCGGAGAGGAGGGTCCACCCTCTGTCACCTGCCACTGCCACCCACGCCGACTGGGCCGTGTGCACAAAATAGGCACAATGGCTTCCCTGTCAATAGTGGGGCCTGGAGGGTGTTTCCATCTGTGCTCTGTCTGTCTGCCTTGTGACCCAATAATTATTTAGAGAAAACAGGCCAGAGGGCAGTCAGTGGGGAAGAAAATGGAGTTTTTCTTGTGGACACAGTGGACCTCAAAGGCAGATCAAATCTGTGACCTAGGACTCACAATTAGTAAAGGATTTTGCGGCAGCCAGGCCTAGGAGAATCACTCCTTCTAGGTCAGTGGGTACGGATCCCCGAGGATCCCTGTTGCATAACCATCCCCAGTCCTGGGTGGTCATGCTGCACCCCCTGGGTGGCCCAGACCATCCACTGGTTAGAAGTTCCCTAACAGTTATGGTCTACTTTGGCATTTTACAGGTTTGTTTTAGAAATGACAGTGTGCCCCAGGTCTGGGAGAAGAATCCATCCTTTCCAGGACTGCCTTTCAGTTGTTGTGGGCTCCTGGCCTTCTTTCCAGAGTGAGTTCAGGGTTTTGCAGGCAAAGGACTTTTTCTAAAATGCACATAAGTAGGATATCACAAAGTGGGTGTATTTTTTTGAAAAGTTTATTACTTTGCATTTTCTTTTTTAATATAATTTATTTTTATTTTATGTCATTGATGTTTTGCCTGTATGTATGTCTGTGTGAAGGTGTCAGGTCCTCTGGAACTGGAGTTACAGATAGTTGTGAGTTGCCATGTAGGTGCTGAGAATTGAACCCGGGTCCCCTGGAAGAACAGCGAGTGTTCTTAACTGCTGAGCCATCTCTCCAACCCCAAGGGGGTGTCTTTGGAGTATGACAAAGGCCTCGGGTTGGAGGTCCTTCCCAAAGTCTGGTGATCAGAAATGGCTTCTGAAGTAAAACACTCTATAATTGATCTACATCCCCAGCCCTAAAATGATATGTGGTGCTGGGACTGGAATCCAGGGCAGTGCGTATGTTAAGAACATACTCTACAGCTGGACTTCCTCTTTGGACTTTCTTCCCCTGACCCAAGACTGGTCTCAAACCAAAGCATGGGAAGACTGTCCTTCTTTTCCAGGTTCAAATAGGGACTCTGTCTCTGGACTTTTCAAGATCATAGAACCTAGCCAGGCATGCACACTTTTAATCCCAGCACTTGAAATGGCAGAGGCAGAGGCAGGCAGATCTCTGTGAGTTCAAAGGCAGCTTCGACTACATAGTAAGTTCTAGGACAGCCAGGGCTAGAGAGAGAGGCCCTGTCTCAGAAAACCAAAATAATAAAGTAAAATAAAACCTATGTCCCTTGGCTTATGACCCCTTTGTCCACCTTCAAAGCTAGCAGGTCAGCATCTTCAAATCTGTATTCCCCTGCCTCCACAGATACTTTGTTGCTGGGTGTGGTAGCACACATATGTAATCCCAGTACCTGAAGGCTGAGGCAGGAGAATGACCAGTCAGAGATATGCAGTGAGTCTGTCTCCAAATAAAATACATATATATATATATATATAGACTCTATAAGGTCTTGTTTGCCGTTTATAGTGATGGGTTCTCACTTTCTGGAGACCAGGGCCTGGGCCATCATTCTGCTGTCCACGCTACAAAGCCAGTGGTTATGTCTTGCTCATTCTGAGGCTTCCAGGGGGAGAAGCTGACAGTTTCTTTTGGCCCGCCCCTGCCTCCTGAGTCCTGGGATTAAAACAGTGTGACTCTACTCCCTGGTGACAGCTGGTGACAGATACTTTTGAGCCTGTGAGTCAATGAATGAATAAGAGGATCCCTCCCAGGAACCAGGTAGGCCAGAGGCCAGAGAGGGCAGCCAAAGGACATTGGTATAGCCCCAACTGGCCCCAACAGCCACTCTGCCAACCCCCTTTTGGATCTGCAGCCTTCCCTGAGCCCATGAGCCTCTGTTTCTACAAAGTGTGGGGGACAATGTGTAGAGGCAGGGCCTGTGAAGATTTCTGTCTGCACTCAAGACAGGCCTGGAGGGGCTCTGGGCCCAGAACCAAAGGACCAGGCCAAGACTTTTGGTGCTAATGGTGTAGAAGGAAAATGGAGGAGATGACCCTGCAGACCTGGGCTTACTACTTGAGATGCCCAAAGACGCGAACTTCTTGACTCTTCAGCTCGTAGCCCCACTCATATGTATAAACAACGACCCAGTCATGGTCTTGGGCCTCAGGGGCTTGTCTTGTCCAGAGGAAGTGGGGCTCTCTTCCTCACTGAGGCCTGAGCACCGCAAAGGAGCCAGGGTCTTGGGAGCAGGCCTGAACTCACAGTGTTTAGGAAGCAGGGTGTAGACCTGCCAGGCTCAAAGGCATGGAACTCTGCCTGTTGGGCCCCTTTGCCCTGCACTTTAAATGGCTATTGTGCAGTCAGTCAACAGATGCCCCCACTAAGTGGCATCTTTGGAACACACAGAGATGGAGAGGGCAGGGCACACTGGGTCATTGTCTCTGGAACTGAGCAGCCGCAGCAGCAGCAGCAGCAGCAGCCGCCGCCACATCTGTGGGTCTCCTCCCCAAACCAAGATTCTCGGACTGCTGGGTTTATCAAAGTTTTGAGTTTGGCAACTGTCAGGAGCTGAACAAGCAGCAAGCCCCACCCAGAGCACATCTTACCAGGCCCCCGAGGAACAAAATAGTAAATGTGACAAACGCATAGTGCTGTAGACTGGGGGCAGGGGGCCTGGTCCTTGTGCCTCAGGCCCAGGATGGCTCAGTGGCTAATGGAGCTTGCAGCTGAGCCTGATGACCTGAGTTTGATCCCTGGAACCCATTTTGTGGTGAGAGGAGAGAACTGACTCTTACAAGTTGTCCTTACAAGAGAAGACTCCTTGGTATACACCCTCCACCATACAAAATAAATAACAAAAAATAAAATTAACTTGAATCCCAGCACTTGGGAGGCAGAGGCAGGCAGATCTCTGTGAGTTTGAGGCCAGCCTGGTCTACAGAGCGAGTTCTAGGACAGCTAGGACTGTTACACAGAGAAACCCTGTCTCGAGAAAACAAAAAATAAATAAATGAAATCCAATTAAATTAAAGCATGGTTTATGCCAGGTATGGTGGCTGCACGCCTTTAATCCCAGCTGTCAGAAGGCAGAGGCAGGTGGATCTCTGAGATGTAGGGGTTAGCCTGGTCTACAAAGCAAATTTCAGGCCGGTGAAACAACAAACTCAACAACAGCTCAACAACAAACAAACAAAACAACATTCCTCCCTTCCATATTTATTTATCCTCAATCTCCGAAGTAGGTAACACTTATAGGTCCATGTTACTGATGGGGAGTCTGCGATGTAGAGAGATGACCAGAAATTTGGCTGTCCCATGCCACAGGAGCCTTTCCATGAACTCAGAATGAGAGTGTAGGGATGAGGCAGGCGCACAGGATGATGGGTCATGAGTGAGTCTGAGCTCTGCCCCAGCAAGGCACTGGTGGGAAGGCTGCAGAGCCTGGGGAGGTGGAGGGGGAGGTTGGGGTGCTGACCTCACCAGGCTCTGCAGCCAGAGAATTCCAAAGCTCTGGGCACTGAGCGCTGCTTTTCAGAATGGGGCGTTTATAAAAAGGAAGGGTGGCGGTGTGGTGGTGATGATTCATGGAATTCGTGGCTGGAGTTGAATGAGAGCCTCGTAATGATGGTGATTAAAAATTAATGCCACTATGCAGCAATTTTGGTGTCCACTTTGCACCCATGAATTAACAAAGGGCAACACAAGTGCCCAGGGCAAGCTACAGGGTGCAGGAGCAGAATCTGGAAGGACCAGAGGGGACATTCCTGCATGGGGCACCTGTCTCCATCCCCAGAGCATCACTAGACAGGGGCTTTCTTTCTGTCTTTGCACAGTGGGGTGCTGACCCACCCTGGGAGCCCTGATGTATTCTAAACAGGGGAAAAGAAAGTTGCCCCTGGTCACAGGGGACATTTGTCATCAGTAACAGAGAATACAACTGGAGGTTGCCAGCCTGGGTCCCCATTGTGGCTACATGGCCTGGGTCTCAGCCCAGCCTGGCCTGGGACTCAAACTCTATGCATAGCCAAGAATGACCTTGACCTTCTGATGTTCCTACTTTTGCCCCTCAAGTGCTAGGATTACAGTCATGGGCCACCACACCCAGTTCATGTGATGTTGGGGATTAAACCCAAGGCCTGGCTCATGCTAGGCAAGCAATCTACCAACCGACCTACATACCCAACCTTTTTTTTTTTTTTTTTTTGAGACAGAGTCTCACACTGTAGCCAAAACTGGCCTGCAACTCAGTATGTAACCTAGATATCTTAGTTACTCACTTTTCTGTTTTCATGAATAGACACCATGACCAAGGCAACTTACAAAATAAAGCATTTCATTTGGGGTCTCACAGTTAAAGATGGTTACAGTTCATGACCATCATGGCAGGGAGTATGGCAGCAGGCAGGCAATCATGGTGGAGCACTAGCTGAGACCTTATATCTGATGAGAGAGAGAAAGAGATTGTTGCAGAATATTCCTTTACTCTTTGTGAAGCTGTGTCACTGTGATTGGTTTAATAAAGAGTTGAGTGGCCATTAACTAGGCAGGAAGAGGTTAGGTGGGACTTGTGGGGACAGAGAAGGCTCTGGGAAGAAGAAAGGCAGAGTTGCCAGCCAGACATGGAGGAAGGAGGATGGGCAGTACAGAGAAGAGGTAACTGAGCCACGGAAAAGAACATAGGCTAAAAAATATGGGTTAATTTAAGTTAATCCCAGCACTCGGGGGGCAGAGCTAGGTGGATCTCTGTGAGGTTGAGGCCAGCCTGGTCTACAGAGCAAGTTCCAGGACAGGCTCCAAAGCTACACAGAGAAATCCTGTCTCGAAAAAATTCAAAAACAAACAAACAAAAGAAAAACAAGAAAAAGAAAAGAAAATGGGTATAGAAGTCATAGAATAAAATAGGTTATAAATAAGATAAAGTCTTTAAAGAAAGAATAAAATCATATAAAAAGGATAAGCCATGTAAAGATGGAAAATACACAGAGAGTCTGGATTCTATATGGTGTCTTGTTGACTTGGAATTTTTTTTATTGCTGATGAGCAAATGATAGCTGCTCCATGGGATTATAACAGGGACTGCTGAATTAAATCAGCCTAGATACTTTAGGAATGATTTAACTTGGAAGTCAGAAAATGTATTGCTTTGGGGAAGAGGTTATGCTTTTGTTTCCACAAAAAAACGAAAGGCTGTGGATTCCTTCAAGGTTAATAGAGATCAGGTTTGATTGGGGAAGACCTCCTGAAAATCCTGGCTACAGACATAAAGAAATAAACCTAGAAAAACTACAAGACAAATGATGTACATTTTACCTGCTCAGACAGAAAACAAAAAATCATCTTTGGCTGGCTTATGTACAACACACAATCCATACTTGTGTTAATGCAGATCTATGTGTTACCTTTCAAGAACAAGGGACCAGACACCAATAAAAATGGGTGGCCCAGGTATTCCAGCCTCTCAGAGTGCCTCTGTTGCAGTTTTCTCAAAGTTCTACATCCAGAACAACTTCAGAGCAGTTAGCTAAGATGGTCCAGGCTCATAGACTATTCCAATCAGAACTTCAGATAAGCCTTGCAGTCTCCCATCACACTGAGACTGGACAATAGCTAGCTCTCCCAGAACTTGATCTTTATCTCAATTATTTTAGGGTCCCCTAAATATGCTGTTGCCCACAGACAACAGGAAGCAGTCTAGACAACATAATGCCCACATTCCCAAGAGGTGGGGTGGGTGGTTTTTGGTCATTCGATAGATGTTTGTCATCGTTTAGGGGGTTGGGCACAAGTTGTTATTGGTCATGGTCAGGGAGAAAACTAAGCAAAGGAAATTAAATTCAGGGATCTTGTTCTGAAAAGAAAAAGGGAAATATAGGAATGATAGGATAAAAAGGTAGCTTATTGTATCTACTTTCAAGCTAAAAAGCAACCACTAGTTTCAAATATTTTACATTGGTATAGATTTTTGTATATTGATACAAATTTAAAGTTATTCTGTATATGTGTATATATATATATGTATGTGTGTATATACATACATATATATATTCTTGTTTAAGGTATTATACTTATGCAGTGCATTAACAGTAATATAAAGTTTTAGTTCTATTTAGGGTAGTAAAGAAATACAGGTTAATAGTCATCTATAACAATCAAACTTACAGTCATGTTATGTATGTTTTCAAGGTCAGAGATATATTTTAAATAGATAGATGGTCTTAAAACACTTCAAAGACATACACAATATGGCATTTTGATAACATAAGGCTTTTCATGACAGTGAGACACGTCTGCTCCAAGCAGCATCAATTTACTTCAAAAGAGGATGATGGGCATCAAAGGACCTCCATATGGAGTTTGCTTTCTTTGTGGCAAAAGCTAGCCATTTGGGCAAGAAACTGCCTTTGCCTCTACTGCTGACAACATGCTGTCCAAACTGGACAAATAGGATACAAAAGAAAGTGACTACCGAACTTTGCCAAGACAGGATAGGACAGACCTTTAAAAATTCCTGCTTCACAGAAAAGTCTGTCAGATATTCTAGGCCTATAGGCCAAAGGCAGATACCCCAACATTGGAACCTTGGTTGACTGTCCAGGCAGTCAGCTGTTTCTGTCACTTCTTTTTTTCTTTTTTTTTTGGTTTTTCGAGACAGGGTTTCTCTGTGTAGCTTTGCAACTCACTTGGTAGCCCAGGCTGGCCTCGAACTCACAGAGATCCGCCTGGCTCTGCCTCCCAAGTGCTGGGATTAAAGGCGTGCGCCACCACCGCCCGGCTTGTTTGTATAGTTTTGAAAGTTGCTTGTTCTGAACTTCCTGTTTACTCAGGTAATATTATATCCTTCTCAGGTCTCTGATGGAGTTGAAGACAAGATAGTTATGGTTACAGTTACAGTTTTCTTGGTTATCAAATTCAAAAAAGAAACTTGCAAAAGAGATATAAAATATACAAAGTTGAAAGACATAAAAGCTTAAATTGTTTATCTAAGAAAATGTCTTGAAAGTTAGTTTTAAGATGGCTAATGCAGTTATGATAGAAAATGGTTTAAGTATAAAACTTTAAATTCATCAAGCTAAGATAGATAATAGAGTATTTTCTCTGAATATGCTAAATAAAAATGGACTGAACATTGTGAATATAATTTTTTTTTTTTTGGTTTTTCAAGACAGGGTTTCTCTGTATAACAGTCCTGGGTGTCTTGGAATTCTCTTTGTAGACCAAGTTGGCCTTGAAATCACTGATGAATATAATTCTTACCTGATAATTGTTCTTATTGTTTATAGCTTTATTATGTTAGAGTTAAAACCTTTCCTTTTATTTAGACAAAAAGGGAGAAATGTTATGGAATATTTCTTTATACTGTGTAAAGATGTGTCACTGTGATTGGTTTAATAAAGAGCTGAATGGCCAGTATCTCGGCAGGAAGAGGTTAAGAGGGACTTCTGGGGACAGAGAGGACTTGGAGAGGAAGAAAGGCAGGTCACCAGCTAGATGCAGAGGAAGTAGAATGGGCAGTACAGAGTAAAGGTAACCAGCCATGCAAGAGAACATAGATTAAAAAATACGTGTTAATTTAAGTTATAAGAACTAGTTAAGAACAAGCCTAAGCTAAGGCCAACCTTTCATAATTAATTATAAGTCTCAGTGTCATTATTTGTGAGCTGGCAGTCCTGATAAGAAAGTTTGTCTATAAGAGACAGAGACACAGAGAGAGCGAGAGCATACTAGCTAACCAGGAATGGAAATGGTGTGGGCTTTTGAAACCTCAATCCTAATGACATACCTCCTCCAACAAGGCCACACCTCCTAATCCATCCCAAACAGTTCCACCAACTGGGAGGGACCAAGTATTCAAGTATATGACCCTATGGGAACCATCGTCATTCAAACCACCATACTAGATTAGCCACACAATCATGGCAATCCTCCTTTATTAGCTTCCTAAGTTCTGGGCTTCCAGTCATGAGCCCCCATACTGGTTTTTTCCGGTCTTTGTGTCTGCTTCAGTTTCATCCAGCTTCTGTTTGCTTTTTGCAGGGGAACAAATGCAGGGCACAGTGCACACTAGGCAAGTTTTCCATCGCTGAGCCACACCCTCAGACCTTTCTCTGGTCTTCTGTTAGGTTACCAGTGAAAGGAGTGAGGTGTGTAACTAAACACCCCAGAGGGTGGGATGTGGCATCTGTTGTGTGAGGTCACAAGAAGGGGACTAAAAACTACTGAAGTGTATATTCTCTCTCATGTTCTTGAGGCCAAAGGTGCAAAGTCCCAGCAATTAATACCAGGTCCCTTTGGAGCCTTAGGAGATAGCATATGACTCTTGCAGCTTCTAGAAATGGCTGCCTGCCATTCTTAGCTTCCTGAAGTGGCAGTGTGGCTCCAGTCTCCACCTCTCGTCTTCATGTGTTTCAAATCGCTCCTTGCTCGTTTTGCATGTTAAGACAGACTCTGTGTAGCCCGAGATGGTCTCTAACTCTTCTTCCTCCTGCCTCAGCATCTCAGTGCCAGGATTAACAGCCTGTGCCACCATGCCTGGCTCCTCTCCTGGAACATGGACCTCCACTTATGGGGTTGAGGATAGTCCCTAATTCCAGGGTGATCATATCTTGAGACCCATGACTTACTGATGCCTGCAAAGTTTTTATTTCCAAATAAGGCTAAGCCCATAGTAGAAGGCATTAGACCAGGTATAGGCCAGTTCAACCCACTGCAGAAGGATTCTTTCTTGTGCACTAACCATGAGAAGGTCAGGGGAGGGAGCCCATACTTTGGCATTCCGGAGTATTTTCTGCAGACCAAGTGCTAGAAGGGCCCCTTAACTAACGAGAGGAGGAGAAGCTGGTGGCTCCACTCAGGGAAGTGTTTCTTTCGACTGAGGGTCTGAGGTTTCACTTTGAGGCACCAGAGTTCCAGAAAGGGCCTCAGGCTATTTCCCCAGTGATATGGATTCACAACACGCCCCCACAGTTGGGCATGGTCGTGCATGCCTGGTGGGACCTAATCACTTCCACCTAGTCATTTCCGGGTCAAAATGTCTCGAGTGACCAGGACCGGTGGCTTTGCATGGTTGCATATGTGTGGAATAGGCACATGGGCCTGTGTGCGCAGGCGAGGCCTAGCCTTTGTAAGCCGGCGCCATGATTCCCGCCCCCTTCACTCACGTGTCTTTCCGCAGGCCTGTGCACATCTGTCCCTCTCCCTTATCTTAATAAAACCCTTGTTAGTGGATTCTGTTGTATTTCATGATATTTTCTCACAAGGTAAGAGCACTGCAAATAACCCAACACCCAGGGCTTCAACTATTATTTTCTTTTTCTTTTTCTTTTTTTTTGGTTTTTCAAGACAGGGTTTCTCTGTGATGTTTTGGCACCTTTCCTGGAACTCACTCTGTAGCCCAGGCTGGTCTTGAACTCACTGAGATCCGCCTGCTTCGGCCTCCTGAATGCTGGGATAAAAGGCCTGTGCCACCACCGCCCGGCTCCAGCTATTATTTTCATATCCCCTTTCCTCTCAGCCCGTCCTCCGGGGTATCAGACCTCTCCAGGGAGTCGGTTGGGAGGTTCTCCTACCTTTGTGATAAAAACCATCTCCCTGCCAGTCTGGTCATTGGTCTTGGTAGCTCATAGCTCATGTCTTTAATCCTAGCAGAGACTGGCATAAAGGGTCTCTGTAGCCTGGTCTAGCTCCTGGGTTCCATGTTGATCAGGGCTGTGTAGAGAGACCTTGTCTCAAACAAACAACAAAAACAAAAGCAAAAACAAGCCACCAAAGTGGCATAAGACTCCCCACCACCTTCGTCCTTCAGCCTGACATCCATTGTACCTCTTCTCTGACCCCCTTCATTGAATGTTTGTTGTCTCTGGCCTCAGGTCTTAGCTGGGGCCATTCTTCTGGAACCTTCCCCCACCCCCATCATCATCCTTCATGGCTAGACTTTTCTCCAGCACACTCTCTGCCACTTTTTCCCTGCCCCTTTCACTCCATCCATCTCACTCCATCCATCGCTTATTGTGTAGAGCCTTGAGGGTAGGGGTCCGCCATCACTTGGAGGGCAGGGGTCCGCCATCGCTTGGACATGGCTTGCAGTGCGCCCTTGGCCTTGAGTTCTTTCTCTGTTCTGCCTTCTCCACCAGACCCGTGGGACTCTCAAAAGAGCCCGAGGTCTAATCCTGGGACCTAATCAATACCCAAGGATAGGATCAATGATGCAGAGGCTTCTTCCCCGGGGACCCCGTGCCCCCAGGCCTAGACAGCATCACAGCCATTCTGCCTTCAGTCCCCAGTGTAGACCAGAGCAAGGTGATGCCAGGCAACTCTTACCCCAGCTTCACCCAGCTCCCGCACCATTCCCAGGGTGGGTCTATCGCTCCAGCTGTTTTCTTTTCAGATCTGGAGTTCAAAAGAACAACAGATCTAGGTGTGGCAGCCACAGGACACAAAGCTGGCAGGCTGGATCCTGTCTGCTCAGCCACAGGCCTGCAGGGTACTGCTTACCTCTCCCTGCTGGGTCCCAGGATGCTCTAGTTCTGGTTCTGTGGGCCTCCAAAGCCAGTGTGTCCTGGAAACAGCAGCTCCAGGAGAGGCCAGGACAATTCAGACCCAGCAGGGGGAGGGGACAGCTGGGTTTAATTAGAGCTTTAAAAATGTTCCTAAGAAAGCCGATTTAGACGTCCTCAGCCCTGTGGGGCAGGGCTGGCATAATAATAATAAAACAACATTTGCACGGAGATTTCATTTTTCATTTACAAAGCACTTTCCGGGGAAGCTGGGGGGGTAGGGAGGCTCTGGGGTGGCCCAGCGGATTCCTAGCTGGGAGGTCACACCCCCTCTCCCTCCCAGCCTTGGGTTGGTTCCACCCTCCATCCAAGTTTACAATTGTGATTGCCTGCAGGGTAAACAAAGGGCCCTTCATACAACTGTTTCCGATTCTTCTGGCCTTCATTCCTTTTGCCCTCTTCCAGGAAGAGCACACTTGAGGCTTGTCATTGAGTCTAGAAAAGAGGCTCAGAGGGCCTTGTGAGAAGGGAAAGTGGCTGGGACCTAATGGAGGAAGCTTTCCTCTGTCCCACACCCTCTGTCCCCCCACCCCACGCTCAGGCAGAATATGGCACTGCTGTGGTAGGTTAATGAGTGCCAATGTCTCCCTTGCTCACCTGTGGCTATGCCCCCCACATACACCATGGGAGCACTAGTTTGGCATGGCTATGTTTGGTGATAGACAGAGATAAGCAGGTGTGAGTCTGCCAATCCCTCCCCACCTGAGGATGGGAATTGTGTGAACAGTGTGGGGGGTGTCGGGCCCCGGGGTGCTTGCACCTGCATGGGTAGGAAGGTTGAGGCAGCTGTGGGGCCTCTGTGGTTCACTCAGAGTCATATGCAGTCACCTGACCACTGGCACCCTGAAGCAAGAGGTAACCTGGGGCAGAGGGGGCAAGCATCAGCCAGGGCCTGGCCCCTTAAGGGCTGATAGATTATATAGGAGCCACCTGTAGGGCCTCTAGCAGTTTGGTGCGATCCTGGTGAGAGACCGAAGATGGAGGAGGTCATCGCAGGGCTGGAAGGGTTCACGTTTGCCTTTGAGCAGGATGTGGAATTGCAGAAGGGCACTGGGCTCCTGCCTTTCCAGGGCATGGACAGTGAGTGGCAATGGCATGTTCCCCTACCCATGTCCTTGCGGAGCTCTTCTCTCTGACTTCCTTCTGTCTCTCCTACAGGGCTTCTGGGTAGTTCACTGTCCAGGATAGAAAGGCAGATTTCCGAGCTCCCCACTGGCCTCCAGGGCTCCCTCCCTGGCTGCCCCCAAAGACTTGCACCTCCTCTCAGAGATGGGTTGAGTTTAAGTGGAATGTAGAGACTGGTTCTGGAAGTCAGGGGTCCGGGTGGGGGGAAGGGCTTGGGTAGAGGGTACCTTTGACCCACAGTCGCCACAACGGGAGACAAATGACAGACGCTTCTGATGGCAGAAACTGTGGCCAGCAAGAGGCAGAGACAGGAGGATGGCTATGAGTTCCAGGCCAACCTGGACTGCAGAGTCAGACCTTGTCCCATAAACAAACAGAGAAACAAATGAACAACATGAGAAACAAAAGCCCAAAGATGGCAGCCAGAGAGAATGCTTGGGGGGGCTCCCACAGATCCAAGCCCGTAGGAGGCTTAGGTGGGACTAGCTGAGGAGGAACTTGAGGCTCCCTGGCAGGGAGTTCAGCTCTGGGGAAGCTATCATCTCCTCTGTTTCCTTCTCCAGAGTCCAGCTCAGCTGTGTGCAACTTCTTCGCTAAAGGGCTCTGTAGGAAAGGTGAGTGAGGCAGCCTGGGCTGGGCAGGAACAGGGATGACCGTGTGGACCAGCCGGGGTGTGGGGGAGAGCGTGAGATCGGCACCTGGGGTTGGACACGATCCAGCCTCAAGAGGAGAGCAGTGGCCTGGGGGTGGCCCACCCCTGACATATGTACCAGGGTATTGGGGCTACCCCATTCCCTTCTTTAAATTATGTGTACCTGTGCGTGGGTATACAAACGTGAACACGTGTGTCCTTGGAAACAGGTGTTGGATCGGTCTGGAACGGTAGTTACAGATAGTTATGAGCTACCTGCTGTGGGGCTGGGAACCGACCTCAGGTCCTCTGGAAGAGCAGCTGGTGTTCTTAACCACCGAGCCATCTCCCCAGCCCCGACATTCTCTTCCTATTGGAGGTAGTGGTGGGTCAGGGCCTTTGGCATGTGTTCTCAGTCTTCATTCCTCCTCAGAGGACTTCCTCTTCCCAACCTTTTTAAGTGCCCCTTAAATTCAAGGTTGATTCCCCACCTTGAATCACCATGGAAACTGACCCATCATCCCAAGCTGTTTCTTCTGCCCTTAGGTAGTCTCTTGGGTGATAACCACTGCTGCTCCAGGACCTCCCTCTCAAATCCCTCCCCCAAATGTAGCCTGACTTGCCCCCAGGCTTCTGGCCCTCTCTTCTGGATTGTGGGTCACTTTGAGGTTCCTCCAACAGAAACATACAGTTGCCAAAATTCCTTACCCCTAATAGTAGGGTCCCCCCTTAAGCCTGCCTATGGATCCAGGTGAAGAGGTCCTTAAGGGGGTGCCTTGGGGACCCTTAGTATTCCGTTCCTAAAAGTCAGGAGGGAGGAGGTCAGGCAAGGAGGACCTGGAGCCTGTGTGTCCACTTCTGGATATTTGGATGACACAGGAAATGTGCTCACTGGCCACCCAGGGCTCTGGGCAACCAGAACCTTCCAGGTCCATTACAGAGTCATCGGACTCAAAGGGACGGCTTCTTTCTTGCAAAGAAATCAAGCTGCTATTGAGGAAGGTCGTAGCATCAGGGATGGCCAGAAGTGTGTGTACATGTGCGTGGGGGAGGGGGAAGGGGCCCTTAAAAAGGACGCCCTGGTCATGCATGAAACAAGTCCTGTTTGACACAACCCTCCGTTTCCGGTGGCAGTGTCTGCTGAATAAAGATACCGAGGTGGCCAAATCTAACTTTTCTAGTGCCTGACGGTTGTAAGTGTCACCTATTTCATGTCTGTGTTCTGTCCTGGAACTCGCTCTGTAGGGCAGGCTGACCTCAACCTCACAGAGATCCGCCTGTCTCTGCCTTCCGTGTGCTGAGGTTAAAGGCATGCACCGCCGCCACCTGGCAGGCTGTGTTGTTCTCAATATTTGAAGTCATGAATGCATGCTGAGCAGGTGCTCCGTGGGTAGCCTAACATGCATTAGGCCCGTGAGCCCCAGCACGCATGCATAAACTGAGCATGGTGGGCCATGCCTGTAATTTCAGCACTCAAGAGGTGGAGGCAGAAGGATCAGAAATCCAAGGTCATTCTTGACAACATAGTGATTTGAGACCAGCCTGGGCTACACGAGACCCTGTTTCAAAAACTAAGAGGGATGGTTCCACAGTTAAAGGCCCTTGCTTCTCTTATACAGGACCCTATTGCAATTCCCAGCGCCCACCTGGCAGCTCCCAACAGTCTGTAACTCCAGTTCTAGGGGATCAGATGCCTCTTCTGACCTCCGAGGGCTCCTGCACACATGTGCACATACACACACAAAAACAATTTTTTTAAACAAGGAAGAAACAAATCCCTCCCTGCAAACGTCACGAACACAACAAGCCCTTAGGGTTTGCCAAGAGCTGGGCTGGGTATGGCCGTCGAGTGAGGCGACTGCTCTCTCATGGGGGAGGCATCCTGGAGGTTCCTGGGGGTTGGCTCTGGGAGATGGGCCCGCCATCTCTTAAGATAGCCTCTTGCCCAGGGTGGTCCTCTGCCCCGTTCCATCCCTTCCTGGGTTGTCTAGGTGACGGGACACTGAGGTGACAAAGATGGAGGAGCAGCCTCACAGGTCCTGGGGACCCCTCCAGGCAGGCCAGGTGAGGCCTACAGCCCGTGCTGTGATCCGCAGGGATGCTGTGCCCGCTTCGGCACGAGACGGGCGAGAAGATGGTGGTGTGCAAACACTGGCTCCGAGGACTTTGCCGAAAGGGTGATGGCTGCAACTTCCTGCACCAGTACGACGTCAACAAGATGCCGGTGTGCTACTTCCACTCAAAGTTCGGTAATGCCCTGCCTGGTTCCTGGGGGTGGGGTGGGGTGGGTAGGGGTAGATGAGGCCCAGAAGGCCAGCCTTGCCTGACTGAGCCCAAGCTGCCTGCTCCTCTGAACCCTAAGAAAACAGAACCAAGGCTGGGCCCAGTGGGGCATTACCTCTAATCACAGCCCTAGAGAGACGGAGGCAGGAGAATCAGGAATTCATGGCCAGTCTCAGCTACAGAGAAGTTCAAGGGTAGCCTGGACTTCATGAGACCTTGTCTGAAAACAACAATAACAACAACAAAACAATAATAAAAAAAAAATGGGGTCAGTTGAGGTGGTGCACAACTTTAATCCCAGCACTCAGGAGGTAGAGGCGGGCGGATCTCTGAGTTTGAAGCCACAGTAAGTTTCAGGCCAGCCAGGGCTACACAATGAAACTGTCTCAAAAATAAACCAACATGGGGCTGGAGAGGTGGTTCGGTGGTTTGGTGGTTAAAAGCACGCCCTGCTCTTCCAGAGAACCTGCTTGGATTTGGTTCCCAGAGCCCACAGGGCAGTTGCCTATAACTCCTGTTCCAGGGCATCCATCTGATGCCCTCTTCTGGCCTTCTCGGATTCCAGGCACAGACATGCTTCACATACATACATGCAGGCAAAACACCCATACACATAAGATAAAAATAAACCTTTAAGGAACCAATAAAAAATAAAAGTAAAATGAAGGATGCAGAGCTGAATCTGCTGTCTGTTAGTCTCAGCACGGCAGTTACCTCAAAGGGAAAAGAATATTGTTCCTCACTCCAGGCATGGCTAATCCACACCCAGATGCCTGTCAGGAATAGCCTTGGAAGACCCACTTCTCAATCCCTGCTGGGCCCGTCAGGCCTCCCCACATGAGATGCATTTGGTAGCTGTGCTCAGAATGGTCACCAGTACCCAGGAGGCACCCACACCCCGTCTTCTTCCTGTTCTCCTTCTATTTCTACCGTTTATTTTAGATGAAAATGTCATGTTACCTCCCAAAGGGGAAAGCCTGCATCACTCGTTAAAAAGAGAAGGTCACTGTGGATATAAAGCCACAAAGTTCAGAAGTCCGGTCCCTAAAATTATCCTGTGTGGTCAGGTCTGCTCCAGCCTCCCTTGGGGCCTCAAGTCCTTCTTGGTCATCCAAGGAGCTATTTAGGGCTGGTCCTCTGAAGTCACTGCCTAAAGCATTTTCACTTAGAAATGTCCTTTTACTCTCTCAACTCTGGGTTTCTTGGCTTGGTGATCAGATGCGGTACTGGAAACAGGAATGGGGCCAGGTTTGCCTGTAAGTAATTCAGGGCAGATGTGTACACTCATGATTATACGTAATCCAAGGGTTTTTTTTTTAAGATTTATTTATTTATTATGTATACAGTGTTCTGCCTGCATGTATGCCTGCACCAGAAGAAGGCACCAGATCTCATTGTAGATGTTTGTGAGCCATTATGTGGTTGCTGGGAACTGAACTCAGGATCTCTGGAAGAGCAGCCAGTGCTCTTAACCAATGAACTATCTCTCCAGCCCAAGGTTTTGCTCTTAACAGTGAGTGAATATCTATAATACTACAAAATAATTATATAATTATATGCTAGGTGTGGTGGTACATGCCTTTTATCTCAGAACTCAAGAGGCAGAGAGAAACAGGTCGATCTCTGTGAATTTAAGGCCAGCCTGGTCTATGTAGAATTTCAAGCCAGCCAGGATTATGTAGTGAGACCCTGTCTCAAAACAACAACAACAAAACCATGATAGTGCATGCTTGTAACCCTAGTTAGTATTTGGGAGGCTGAGGAAGGAGGATTCAAATTCAAAGGCTGCCCGAGCTACGTAGGATGTCTTTTAAATATCATGTATGTGTGTATGTGTGTGTGTGTATCCTTCATTTTTCTTAGTCATACCACCTCCACTTTGAGATAGGGTCTCATTGTGTATCCCTGGCTGGCCTCAAACTTACTATGTAAACCAGGCTGGCCTCAAACTCAGAGAGATCCATCTGCCTCTGCCTCCCAAGGAATGTGCCACCATGCCCTACACACATACACACGCACACGCACACGCACACGCACACACGTTGTTGAGGCCTGGAAGCCGGAAAGCCAAGGATGTCCAGTGCTTGAAAGGAGTCAGGGTAGCTAAAAAGACAGAGTGGAGGCTGGAGTGTTGCTGCCACCTGCTGGCTGGGTGCAGATATAGCAATGTGCAGCTGGGATGGACAGATATGGGTATAATTCTGGACCAATTTCCTCACATCCCCTCTCCCCCAGGTGTTGACCAACCCTATGCATGAGGTCGTTTTGAGTCCTAAAGAGGCTCAAACCCAGGGGGCAACACTCTACCAAGTTGGCTGAGGATGTGCCAATAAGTCCTTTTGGTGTGAGGAAGCTGAGTGAACAGATGTGGTACTTGTCTCTTCCTGAGGGCTGGCATCCACATTTGTGAAATGGAAGGGCTGGAAAGGAGAGACAAAACTCTTAGGAATCAAGAGAGCCCTTCCTCAGGTGAAGCATAGTCTTGTAAAAAAGCCCCGTGTATAAGATAACTCTCTGGCAGACCTTTTGAAGTTCCTGTTAACTCCAAAGAGCACAGTTGTAGGCCTTGAGGGAGGGTGAAAGCAGAAAACTTCACAGGTTCTCCTCTGAAAGGAGACAGAATAGGTCACAATCTTCTCTCTGCTTCAGATCTGCCTAAGTGAAACCTAAAAGCAGCAGCTGCGGGCAGCCTGTGCCTACAAGGCTGCCCCCTTGTGGAAATGCAGTGACTTGGTTTACCGCATAGACACAGCACAGCCTAGGCCCGCAGCTAATACAGTTCCTCTGAAAGGTGCCCACTGGACCCAAGCGGAAGCTCTACTCTGTCCTTGGTATTTCTTCCAAAACACCCCTGCCCCTCCTCGGGCTCTGGAAACAGTGGAGGGTTCGCAGTGGCGATTACCAGAGAGTAACTTCCTCTTCCAGTGGCAGAGGTCTTCCAAAGATGGACAAATAGAAGATGGGTCAGGGGATTCCATGGGAGGGAGGGCCAAGGTAAACAGGGTGGGGATGCTGAAGTGGCCGTAAGGGTGAGCCTGCTTATATACAAAGAACGACGGGCTTTTCAGGTTCCTGCAGCAACAAGGACTGCTCCTTCCTCCACGTGAAGCCAGCTCCCAAGACCCAGAGCTGCCCTTGGTATGACCAAGGGTTCTGCAAGGATGGTGAGAACTCCGTGGGCGGGGACAGGATGCACTGGGGGATGAGGGTGATCCAGATGGGGGTGCTCAGCAGGCGAGGAGGAATAGTCCCCGTGGGGGGTTGTGCCGTACAAATGCCCCAGTGAAAAGCCTTTCTGAAGTTATCCGAGGTTTGTACGCCAGTGGAGAAATCTCCCGAGATGCTGGAAGATGCAGCCTGGCATAGGGCACAACAGGCTTCTCAGGCAGGGTTGGGGGATGCATAGCCTACCATAGCCACCTCAATGGGTGGATGTGGGACCTGGGCTGAGAAGACTAGCAGAAGGTCTAGTCCATGAGAGACACAGCTCCCAGGTACTGAATGCCACTTAAGTTCTAGCCTTTCCCCTGCTCCCAGCCAAACTTAAAAGGTGGGATCCCTAGGCCTTATGATCATGTGCCTTCCGGTGTGATTCTTAGCACTGGTTTGGGAGAGGCTGCTGGGAAAGGTGGCTTGAATAAGTTCTCACCTTCTTTGTGCTTGTGGAAGGCCAGGCTGGGCATGGAACCCAGGGCCTGGAGCATGGTCAACCTGTGCTTTACCATTGAACCACATGCCCAGCCCTTACCTGAGCCAAGGTTTCTACCCCTGTCTCCTGGCTTCAGGGACACCAATGGTAGGAAGGCTTCTTCGCCCTATTTCCAAAGGCAAGCCTACCACAGCATGCTTTTCCTCACGAGCTATCATGTATACCCCCTCCTCTGAATGAAGCAGACTCTCTTGGCCATTTGCTCTTTGTCTACTAGGTCCCTTGTGTAAATACCGCCATGTCCATCAAGCAATGTGTCCCGACTACTTCACCGGCTTCTGCCCCAAGGGACCTAAGTGCCAGTTTGGGCAGTAAGTATGATTCGTCCACTCCTCAATCCACTGGAGTGCTGGGCCCTACCATCTGGATCTAGACCCTTCTGGATATCTTTGCCCTCAGTGGGAGATTATCTAGCAAGTATCTTCCTAGTGATTTTCATCACACACCCTGGAGGTCTGGGTGATATTGGTTGCGTGGACTCCAGCTCTTTCCCTTAACATGTACTTACCATGGGGCCGGTGTGTACCTCTCACAGGCTGTTCTAGAAATAAGTGGAAATATTTCCTATCATTCCCCGAGTCCTCTGCAGTTCTGTGCAGTGCTTAGGGTGACGCCTCCTTCCCTCGGGGCTCTGGCATGGGAAGTCTGCAGCAGGCTGGGGCCGAGCATGCTAATGAGCAGGGATAAAAGGCTAGCGCTGTCTCTAACACACATGCACAACTCTAACACACACTTTCCCTCCCTCTGTCCTGTTCCTCCCCACCCCCCTTTCCCTCAGTCCCAAGATGAGTGCCGCACTCCACCCCAGGATTGTGAAGGTAAGTGCAGCACTTGGGGGTCCACACGGTGTCTGTCTTTTGGCTCCCCCGCCTGTCTGTGCTTCCTAGCGCTGTACTATCCTCAGGAGACCTCACACTTTTGAGTCCCAATCCTGAAAAAGGTACATGTGGTCCTGTGGATGGGGCACCTGCATACCGTAGCTCCTCCCACGCTCCCCATCCTATGCCATCTCTGCGCTGGGTAGGACCCCTCCATTATCACCCCGAGGCCTTCCTTTTCTTTAGCTGGGTAACACAGGCGTGGTTTCCTTTCTTGGCTTGTTACTGTGTTTTACATTTTATTTATTTACTTTGTGTATATACCTGGATATGTGCATGCCACAGTCAATGTCTGGAAGTCAGAGGACAACTTGGGACAATTGGTTCTCTCTTTCTACCATCCGAGTCCCCAGGGTAGAACTCAGGTCCTCAGGCTTGGCAGTAGGCACTTTTACCAACTGAATCATCCTGACGTCCCACAGGAATGTTTTTCACTGACAAAAATCCAGGACGTACAGTCCAAAGTCAGTTTTCTGAATGAAGACTATGACAATTCATAAATTTCCCTGGTTCCAGGGAGACACATATTATCCCCATTGTTACCAGGTATCAGTGAGAACTCACTTCAGTGGTCAGCACACTACTATCTTCAGGCCATGCCCAGCCCATCATACTTCCCCACCCCCCCAACCTCAGTGCTGGAAATTGAACCCAGAGTCCTGGGTGGCTTAGGCAAGTGTTCCATTACTGAGCTACAGCTAACACCCCCAGCCTCCTCATGCTTCTCTCCCCCCCCACCCTTTCCCTCCCACTTTCTCTTTTTTGAGGGCTTTTTTGTTTTTGTTTTTTAAAGACAGGGTCTCACTATTTAGCTCTGGTTGAGGTCTGGCTGGCCTAGGACTTGCTATGTAAACCAGACTAGTCGCAAATTCAGAGGTCCACCTGCCTCTGCCCCCCCCCCCCAATGCTGGGATTAAAGGCGTGCACCATCACGCCTGGATAACGGCTTTTTCTATAACTAGAGACCTGAGAATGGTTTTGAAGAGATTATGGGGAGGGCTGAACACATGGTTCAGAGCAGGCACTGCTCTTACAGAGGACCCCAGTTCAGTCCCCACCACCCAGAGGATCTGATCCCTCCAGCCTCTGCGGGCACCTGCGTGGACCTGCACAACCCACACACATACACGTACTTATTAAAGAACAAAATAAATCTTCAAAGGTTGGAGGGAAATGAGAAGAGTGTTTTGTGTTGTGGGCTGATCTTCCAGGGCTTGGAGCAGCTTTATTGGACCAGCATCACACAGTCATCATCCATACATTGCCTGTTTTGGTTTGAATGTGCTATGATCACTAAGTGTTGGGGTGGTGCCTAGTGGGAGGGCTCAAGCATCCTCATGGGACTAGATCCTGATGAAAGCGGTTGTTATGAACCAAGTTGGCTTTCCCGGCTTCCTTGCTCACCCTATGACCTCTCTGCATGCACCTGCTCCCTCTTCACTTGGAATAGCACAAGGCCCTGCCCAGAAGCTGAGCAGACACACCTTCCAGGTCTTAGACCTCAGCCTACAGAACGTAAGCTTGGCAAATCTCTTTTCTTTGAAGTTACTGAGCTGGTAACTTCTTCCAAAGGCATGCTTTTGGTAGTTAAAAGTGTTAAAAACTCTGGGGAGGTAGAGGCAGGAGGTTCAGGTCAAGGCCACCCTTAGTTGCATCTTGAATTTGAGGCTAGCCAGAGTTACCTGGGACACTGTCTCAAAAATAAAATCTCTCTCTTTCTCTCTGGTGTGTGTGTGTGTGTGTGTGTGTGTGTGTGTGTGTGTGTGTGTGTGTGTGTATGCTCAAGACATGTCATGAAATTCTCAAAGAATTAATTTTAAAAAAAAATGGCCAGGTGGTGGTGGTGGTGCACACCTTTAATCCCAGCACTTGGGAGGCAGAGAGAGGCAGGCAGATCCCACTCTCTGGGAGTTCGAGGCCAGCCTGGTCTACTGAGTGAGTTCTAGGTCAGGCTCCAAAGCCACACAGAGAAACCCTGTCTTGAAAAACAAAAAAAACAACCACAACAAAAAGATACTTTGGGAACAGCAAAACAAACCAACGCCACCACCCTAAAGCAATCTCTTATGTCAAAATACAGAAAACAAACCCCCAAACCACAGAACACGGGTATTTGGGTGACCATATCTACACAGGGAGTCTCTGGAGCAGGGTTTTCTCATGACGTCACTCTATCTGCAGCTTGTCAACCAGCCAAGGAATCCAGCAACTCCAGCTTCTTCTGGCACCATTCTAGCAGCCCCCTCCCAGGCAAAGCCCAGGGTGTACCATCAGAAGAGGTGGACCCTGCCTCCTGCCTGCAGCTCAAGGGCCCAGCCTGCACCATAGGTAAGTGAAGGAGCCCACAGGGCAGGGAGAGCCCTTTGGTCTGCTGAGGGCTACAGTGAGGGCCGAGCACCTAGGTGGAGACCATGACTCCACATCTGCAGCAGAGGAGGATGACATGCTGGGGCTCAGGGATATGAACTGAGAGAACCGAGGGCCTGGTGGGGAGGTGCATGCCTGTAATCCCAGCATGCAGCAGGCTGCGTCTGCAGGACTGACTACAGCAAGTCTGAGGCTCATTTAATCTACATAGCGAGCTCCAGGACAGACAAGCCTACATACAGAGTGAGTCCTTGTCTGAAAAGAAAACTGAACTGCTGGGCATGGTGGTGTAGACCTTTGATCCCAGCGCCGAGGAGGCAGAGGCAGGCGGATCTCTGTGAGTTGAAGGTCGCCTGGTCTGCAGAGCGAGGTCCAGGTGTACTAGGGCTACATAGTAAGACCCTGTCTCAAAATAATTAACTAAAATATAAAAAATAAACAATGCCTTTATGAGGTAGATTACTATCTGTCCTGCACTGTGATTTTTCTCTTTAACCAAACAATCAGATAGTGTACTCCTTTAATCCCAGCACTTGAGAGGCAGAAACAGGTGATCTCTGTGAGTTCTAGGCCAGCCTGGTCTACAAAGAGAATTCTAGGACAGTCAGGGCTGTTACAAGAGAAACCTTGTCTTGGGGGGAAAAAAGTGGAGGCAGGAGGATCAGAAGTTCAAGGTCATCCTTGGTTATATAGAGAGGCAGTCTGGGCTACACAAGACCTAGTTTCAAAAAGAAAATACAGTTTCACCAGAATGCTAGGTAGGAGGGCAGAACCCTTTATTTTCTTGTATGTTTGACTTATGAACTTTGGAAATCAAGAAATACCTTGTCTGCAATCTGGGAGCTGAATGTGAATCCTAAGTCTCTGTCTTTTGGGTCCAGATCTTGCGATAATTCTCATAATGGTCTCAAACTGCTGCACTTGTAAGGTCTTCCCACCTCAACCTCCTGAACAAGACCCCTGAGAGGCTGGAGAAGCCAATACATTCTTTAGAAAACCAGCCTGTGGTTCCCTGGACACTCGGGGACTTTTCTTTGGAGAATTGATAAAAAGGTATAATCTTAACTTTCTCTTTTTTCTTCAAAACCCAGGCCACCATACCAGTGAAGCTGCACCAGCTGGAGCCATCAAAACCTAGCCTCTAGCAAGGGAGCTGGAAGTCTTCCTAGTGACGGGGCTCCATGGCCTCACCAGGGAATTCTGCACATAGTGGTCCAGTGAGCCCCATCAGCCCGGTGAGATACAGGATGCAGAAACCGCCTACAGCATCTGGCTTATTTCCACCTATCCTGTGCCTGAACAAGCTGCCAAAAATTAGAGCTGGCAGAGGTTGGCTGACTGCGGGAGGGAGGGGTCATCTGTGACCAGTGGAGCAAAGGGCACTGAACTCCACCAGGTCAGTCGGTACCCTTGCTCAGCTCCCAGGCTCTTGCAGACTGCTCTGGGTCAATGGCCTCTAGTGCTCCCCAAAATGGGCAATGCAATCAAACAGTTGCTTTTAGCTCAACAGCTGTTTGCCTGTATGTGTAAATTTGAGAATATATTCTGTGTCTTATGTGAAGCTGTATTAATCCCCCCACCCCCGACACACACACACACACACACACACACACACACACACACACACACACACTTTTTTAAACACCTCTACCCACTGAGCCATCTTTTCTGGCCCTGGAAATAAATATTTTATTTTATTTTTGTTTGTTTGTTTTTTCCAAGACTGGGTTTCTCTGTGCCTTTTCTTTTTTTTTAAATGATATGTCAAAACAGCCACCTTAGAGAGACCATGGTGGGAGTATGAACTGGCTGATTGTATTGAATCCATTCAAGGAAGCCTAGAAAAAGAAGCGATCAGCTTCTTTTTCTTTTTAAAATGAAGTCTGGGATCCCAGTACAGAGAGAGGGTGCTCCCCATGGACTGTGGCATGGTTACATGGATTCCATGTATTCATGGCCTGTCTTCTCTGCTCAGTTAAACCTAATACCTTCGCAGACACACCCAAGGGTGTATCTCCTAGGTGACTGCAGCCAAACTGACAGAGAAGATTCCCCCTCACAGGGGGATTAGGCATGGGCATATAGAAAAGGCTGATCCCGCTGAGCTAAGGCAGTGACCAGGACAGTACTCTCCACCATGACGAAGCAGACACAATGCCATTTATCTACTGGGAAGAAGGGGCAGCTAAGCGGACTTTTCCAGTATAGAGGAAGGCAGCTTGCAGAAGGACTAGGTGGAGGATGGCTACCTAGCCTCCTTCAGCGTGAGGGCTCTGCTGAGGCAATGCATAACACAGGGCCCAGGGGCCAGTTTGAGGGTTCGGCTACCCTTTTGAATCACTTTAGGATGCTATGTGATAGCTTTCAGGCATGTAGAAAAACTGCCTAACTTCCTCTAGCCCGCTTCCTCAATCTAGAGCACAAGCAGCCACATGCCCAGGCTGTCATGCAGGTAAAATGACCCAGTGCACGTGACAGAACTCTGCAGGACACCTGGCACCAGCATGCACCCATGAACTCCACCAGCTCAGTCGGTATCCGTTGCTCAACTCCCATGCTCTTGCAGACCACTGGTCTTAGCTGGTCCAAGTGTGGACTGCTGCGGACCTCCTCCTGCAGGCTCAGAGCTATAAAATGATGATCTGAATGAGTCCCTGTGGTGCTTTGAATGAGAATGGTCCCCACAGGCTCATATAATTGAACGTTTGGTCCCCCTAGTTTGTAGAAATGTTTGGGAAGGATTAGGAGGTGTGGCCTTGTTGGACGCGGTGTGTCATTGGGGGGTGGGCTTTGAGGTTCAAAAGCCCATTCCATTTTCACTTAGTCCTCTCTATCCCTCTCTGCCTCATGGTTGTTGTCTCAAGATGTGAGCTCTCAGCTACTGCTCCAGCACCATGGCTGCCTGGCTGCTGCCACATTCCCTGCCATGATGGTCATGGACTCACCCTATAAGCCCCTATAATCCCTTCTATAAGTTGCCTTGGTTAGGGTGTCTTAGCAGAGCAGTAGAATAGAAAAGTAACAGTCCCTCCCCATCAGCCATCCCTTCTTGGGCTGGACAGGCACACATCTCTGCAGGAAAGGTCAAATGTATCCCAATTTAAGAGTTCAGAACAAAGGCCCAGGGCACCTACACCACCTGCCCCATGGTGCTACCAACTACTTCCCTGAGGGTGGAAGAGGTGAATGATCCCCTCAGATCATATATATTTAAATATTTAAATATATTTAAAAATATTTTCATTATCTGGCTGGGCGGTGGTGGTGCATGCCATTAATCTCAGCACTTGGGAGGCAGAGCCAGGAGAATCTCTGTGAGTTCAAGGCCAGCCTGGTCTACAGAGTGAGATCCAGGACAGGCACCAAAGCTACATAGAGAAAACCTGTCTTGGAAAAACAAAAAACAAAACAAAACAAAAAATATTTTCATTATGAAGAGTGAAATAAGAGAAACTTTCTCATTAAATTTAAGATAGCCTGTGAATAACATGATAAGTGATATCTTGCTTTCTTGATACAGGGTCTCATGTAGCCCAGGCTGTCCTCAATCTCACTATAGAGTTGAGGGTGATCTTGTCTCTAACTTCCAAGTGATAGCCACACATCTAGTTCCACTGTGTTTTATTTTTTGTGGTGCCAGGGAACCGAACCCATGGCCTCCAGCGACATGCGCTCTTCCTCTGAGCTCTCTTAACCCTTAAAGTAGCTTTTAAGTTCTCATTATGTAGTTCAGACTGTCCTTGAACTTGGGATCTTCTTGCCTCAGCCTTCCAAGTGCTGTGATTACAGGTGTGTTTCACCAGGCTTGGCGTAAGATTCAGCATTGATTTTGTTGTTGATGCTGGCGATCATACCCAGGACCTCATTCATGCTAGGGAAGAGCTACCTCTGGGCTATACCCCCAGGCCCTGACTTTTTCTTACATTTGTGTGGGGGTGGGTAGGGGGGAAGAGAGACATGCACACCACATTCTAGAGGTCAGAGAACAATATGTGGGTGTAGGAGGTGGATCTCTCCCTCTACTATGTGGGTCCTGGGGGAATCAAACTCTAAATTTGTTTATTTGTGTGTGTGTGTGTGTGTATGTATTTTGCCTGCATGTATGTGTATGGACCATACACATGCCTAGTGCCCTTGGAGTTCAGAAAAGAGTGTAAGATCCCCTGGGACTGGAGTTACAGATAGTTATGAGGTGCCAAGTGGATGCTGGAAATGGAACCCAGTCCCCGCCACGAGCAACAAGTGCTCCTAACTGCTGAGCCATCTCTCTAGCCCCCATTTTTAGTAGCTAAATAATTTTGTTATTGGAAAAAACCGTTTCCTGTAAACCTGAGTGCTGGTATTACAGCTGTAGGTCACCATACCTGGGTGAGTTATAATTACACTGACCGATGTCAACCAAACCCTTATTAACGCAGGTTCTCACTCTCGTCCTACACCTGGTGAGATCACATCCTTCAGGGCTGGACAGGTCGTTAAACTAATATCACTTCTAACCAGAAGGTTAAAGTATCAGAAAATTCCATTTACCACAGTAAACAGCTTATAGTCCTGAAGATGTGGTCCTTACTGTGAAGAAAAGGGCTTCTCCCCTTGGTAAAAATCTCCAGGCAACACAATTTCCCTGTGGGCTACGTCTGTATTTAGGTATTAAAGGGAGGCAGTGGTGTGTGTGTGTGTGTGTGTGTGTGTGTGGTGAGGCTCTCAAGGTACAACACAGCATGTGAGAGAAAAAGTGTTTTGTGCTGGACAGTTTTATGCCAACTTGGCACAGGCTAGAATCATCAGAGTGGATGGAACCTTATTTGAGAAACTGCCTCATAAAATCAGGCTGTGGGCATGCCCATAGGTCATCAGTGATTGATGTGGGAAGGTGCAGCCCAGGGTGGGTGGGGCCACCCTGGGCTGGTGGGCCTGGTTCTCTAAGAAAGCAGAATCAGCAAGCCATGAAGAGCAAGTCAGTAAGCAGCACCCCTCCATGGCCTCTGCATCAGCTCCTGCCTCCAGGTTCCTGTCCTGCTTGAGTTCCTGTCCTGACTTCCTTCAGTGATGAACAGTGTTGTGGAAGAATGACTTAAATCTGGCCTGGTGGCCCACACCTTTAATCCCAGCACTCTGCAGACTGATCTCTGTGGGCCAGCCAGGGCTACAGTGTGCGCACACACACACACACACACACACACACACATCACAATATGATGACTTTACTCTTCTCCACCCAAGATTAACAGCTTGCCTGCCCCATTTCTTCTCTTAAACTCTAATAAAATTGTTCTCCAAAAAGGAAAAAAAGAAAAGGAAAAGTTGGTTTCAGCCGTTTTATTACTCGCACCCTCCCGCCCCAGCACAAATTTAAAGACGCGCTGCTGCAGCTGTCTCTGTCACGCCCTCGGCGGCCCCGGCTGTGCTCAGCATTACTTGCGCCAGCGCTGCAGCTCTTGGGACAAACAGAGACAAATGTGAGACCCTGGGAGGGCATCTCTTACTGGCTGTTTCTATCTCCACTTTTTTAATATTTTTGTTTCATAAACTTAGAAATCTTCTTGGGCCTAAGACCACCCAGCTTCTAGCTTCAGAGATGAAAAACAAAAAAGTTCAAGTCAGGTGCATAACCCCAGCAGCACCCAGGGACAGGGTAGGACAGGAGCAACTTGGGCTAGAGTGAGACCCTGTCCCAACACTGAAACGTCACATCTAACATGACTGTTACCACAGCAGGGGCCAAATAACCCTTTGGGTTGGTTCAGCTTGGAGCAGGCACTGCCTTTAGGGAGACACGGTTTGGTTTTGGGACTTCTCATTGGTACTGGGATCCAGTGTTTCACTCACAGCCCAATGCCTGGTACAAGAGCTGGTGTCCATGGCATGGTGTTTAGCATGCAGAGGTGTGCTGCAGGCCCACTCATGCTGGGTCACCTGGTCACCTGCCCTCCAAGAGCCAACATACCGAGTTTTCATCTGAAATAGCCTAGGCTCCTGCTACCTGGTAAATTATGGAAAAATACTAAACTTTTCTGGATAGTCTCCAAAGAACTATGCGGTTTTTTTTCCCCTAAACTCTCTAAGTCTATTTTTTTATAGCAGGCTGGCCTCGAACTCAGAAATCCACCTGTCTCTGCCTCCCCAGTGCTGGGATTAAAGGCATGCGCCACCACTGCCCTGCTCTTTTTTTTTTTTTTTTTACATTAAAAAACAGATTTATTTAAGAGTTTTTGCCTACATGTATGTATGTGCACTACATGTATGCCTGGTGCCTGCAGAAGTCAGGACAGTGTGTTGGATACTCTGGAACTGAAGTTATGAATGTTTGTGAGCAGCCATGTAGGTGCTGGGAACTGAACCTAGATCCTTTGTAAGAAAGAGTGACACATGTTCTTAACCACTGAGCCATCTCTCCAGTCTCCAGATCTGTTTTTTTTTTTTTTAAGTGATTTATTTTTATTTTATGTGCACTGGTGTAGGCATGTGTGTCTCTGGGGTCCCTGGAACTGGAGATATAGACAGTTGTGAGCTGCCATGTGGGTTCTGGGAATTGATTTGACTTACATTTACATGACTGAACCCAGGTCCTCTTAACCACTGAACCATCTCTCCAGTCCCCAGATCTGTTTTTATACCATTTAAATGAACAAAAGTTATCTTGAGTTATGAGAAAAGAAACTTTTGCATTTCCCTCCTGGTCAGGACTTCGTATGAGTTCAACCGTAACTAAACAGGCAATACGGTCTGGTGTTCGGAATTCATTATCCTCCCACCCCAGCCTCTTGAATGATGGGATTATAGGCACATACCAGCGTGTCTGGTTCAAGGAGCTTGTTTTTAAGCATTGAAGGTAGCCAGGCTCAGGGGCTGGAGAGATGGCTCAAAGTTAAAAGCACTTGTTGGATTTTCCAGAGGTCTTGGGTTTGATTCCCAGCATCCACAAGGCAGCTCAAAACCACCTGTAACTCCAGTTCCAGGGGATCAGATGCCTTCTTCTTCTTCTGGCCTCCATGGACACCACACATGTACTTGGTATACAGACATGCAGGCAAAACACTCATATACATAAAAAATAAAATGAATTAAATTAAAAAACAAAAAAGCCAGGTGGTGGTGGTGCATGCCTTTAATTCCAGCACTCGGGAGGCAGAGGCAGACCTGCTTTACAAAGCAAGTTCCAGGACAGCCAGAGCTGTTAGACAGAAACCCTGTCTTGAAAAAAACAAAACAAAACAAAAAACCAAAAACAAACCAAAAGCATACAGACTCTAGCCAAGTGTGGTAGCATGCTCTATCATCCTAGCTCTCGAAGGCTGAGGAAGGCTGAGGAAGGCGGAGTGAGAGCTCGGGGCCAGAGGCCCGGGCAGGAGTGCTGAGGGTCAGTCTAGCCTGATCTGCACAGGGAGACCCAGTGAATGAAAGGATGGATGGAGCTGCTGTGTCTTAAGCACATGGACTATTCTGTTTCTCCTGCTCTAAGTGGCAGAAAGCCCTTCTATTCCACTGAGAACTCTCAGGCACCAAGGAGGGCACCTCTCCCTAGCAGGGATGCGTATAAAGCAGGAAAACCCAACAAACCCAAGGCCTCCAGCCCACCACCATATCACTAATGGGCACAGCAAGAGCAGTCATGTAAATGTAAGTCAAATCCTGGAGACCTTTAATGGAGCCCCAGAGCCCCGGGGACAGCTCGCTCATCAGGGCTCCTGGATACTCCCACCAGAGCCCCAAGGGAGGTGACGAGTCACTTAAGCTACCGATGCTGACGGCTTACTCATTTGCTTGAAGCTCCAACTACAACACAGGATGAAGTAGCCAGCGAAGAGCATTGTGAGGCCCCCGACACTGCTCTTCTTGATGGTGGTACTGCACCTCACCCAGCCTGTGCAAAGAGAGGCAGATCACGTGGTTAGAGGCCAGGGTGTGGCCCAGAATGTTCGCACTGTTCAAGTTAGCCCTGTTAGCTTAGGTAATGAACTCTAACTCACACAACCTAAGTGCCTGCATAAGTGTGGGCTATACAAAGTATATACATTCCCAGAGACGACGACAAGGCTAAGCTGAGGAGGGCATGAGTTAATTCAGATCACACATCCCCACGTTGGGAGCTGGGTTAAACTCTGGAGCATGCAGATGAATACGACTGGTTAGCTGAGGTTCAGCATTGCCTTGGCTGACCGCTGTGGGGGAGGGGCAGGGGGCAGGGGTGTGTTTTAAGAAGTGGGAGCTGCTGCTCTGTTAGCTTTGGGGTTCTGAATGACACCCGACTCTGAAACGGAAACAGGTGGAGAATGTCAACCACTGCTTTCTCTTCTCTTTGGTTAAACAGCCTCCAGTGGAGAAACTTCTCCACGGGCCTGCAGCCAGCCAGAGAGCCCACCAGTCCATAACAGCAGCCTCACCTGTGTGCACAGCTCCCAAGAGCCTCGTTAGAGGGAAGCTGGAGGTTGTAAGCGCCAGGGGTTCCGAACTCCCGCTATCAGCCGAACTTCGTCCCAACCAAGGAACTACGGTTCCAAACACAAGTCACTGTGACAGTCCATCTAGAATCACTCTTCCCACCATGCAGCCGCAAGTCCTAATGGCTAGGCCTCAGGAAAAGCACACCCCTGACAGATGGATCGATGAGCACCTCCCTGGGCTGCAGTTAAACTACACACTGAAGAAAAATCCGTCTCAGGTCAAACGCTCTTATTGACAGAGACCCTGCACTGTGATAAATGCACTGCCTGCCCCTACGTGTGCGCATGCCTGGTCAAACCACGTTTTATCACCTGCGGAGATTTCAGCAAGAGGTATGACTTTCTACTACAGGTGGAGATGCATGTACCCTGAAATGCATGGACCAAAGAGTTTAGATTTTGCCCTGAAAAGCATCTTGGACCATCTACATATGTATAAGGAACTATTTTAGGCCCCAAACCCAGAACCAAATATGGAATCTCTCTGTTCTCTGCTCCCTACCCCACTGGTGACTGAGCCCAGGATCTTATACATGCTAAAAATGCATGTCCGAGTGTCCTCTACCACTGAGCTACATCCGCAGCCCCCAAATTCATCTTTGTTTCTGGTGAATTTGTCAGATGAAGACTTTTTTTAAGCATGACTGTTTTGCCTGCGACCCTCCCCATGTGGGACTAGACTCGGGATCATCTCCTCGCCAGGACTGTAGATGTCCGTGTCGGCATTCAAGAGGCTGTTGTTTGGGAGCCCCGTGGACCTGACTTAGGGACCATCGACACACCTTAGAAAGACCCCGACTCCCTGTCACAGTCATCTTTATTTGTCTGTTCTGTGCCCCACAGCCACACTTTGGTTCCATCACTGACACACGAGTAACCAGTAGAAACAGAAAAGAAGGTACACGTTTCTATTTCATGTGTTCCCCTGTGCTCAAGTCAGACAGTGATCCCTACTGGTCATGGTTTTCCAGTCTCGTTTTGGCTTGTCAAGACAAAGGATAAATTAGCTGGGCAGTGGTGGTGCATGCCTTTAATCCCAGCACTCAGGAGGCAGAGCCAGGAGGATCTCTTTAAGTTCAAGGCCAGCCTGGTCTACAGCACGAGATCTAGGACAGGCACCAAAACTACACAGAGAAACCCTGTCTCAAAAAAAAAAAGGAGTTCGAAACCAGCCTGGTCTACAGAGTGAGTTCCAGGAAAGGCGCAAAGCTACACAGAGAAACCCTGTCTCAAAAAACAAAACAAAACAAAACAAAAGGATAAATTAAGATAGATGGGGTTAGCAGGTGTGGTGAAGGCTGCTGTGGACACAAAAGTGCTCAATGATCTTCTTACCTAACAATGGAAAGCACACCTTGGGGGCTGGGACAGAGGGCTCCAGCAGCTGAGAGCACTTGCTACTCTCGCAGAGGACTCAGTTTTGGTTCCCAGCACCCATGTAGTGGCTTGTAACCATTTTGAACTATGGTTCCTAGGGATCAGACACCCTCTTCTGGCTTTCATGGGTAACTGCATGCATGTGGTGTACATGGTACATGAACTCATGTGAGTTCATGTACACATATACATTACCACACATACACATTTAAAAAAAATCTTTAAAAACCAAAAAACACATTGGTATCCAAGGAATCACAGAGTACATATTTGTGCAGGGCCAAAGTCTCTTAAAACCCAACAAGAAAAAGAAAATCATGGGGCTGGAGAGATGGCTGAACTGGTAAGTAATGCATACTGCTCTTCCAAGAGGACCTGGGTTCAGTCCCAGCACCCTCATCTAGCAGCTCACAACCACCTGTAACTCCAGCTCCAGGGAGACTGATGCCCTCTTCTGGCCTCCACAGGCACTGCACTCATGTGCACATTTTACCCCAGTATCTACGCATACTTGAAAACCAAAAACCAAAACAACAACAACAAAAAGACAAATCATAAAGCCTGGAGATAGACTTCAACTCAAAACACAGACTGTAACCTGTCGAAAACCGCCACTGTCAGGCTGAGGTCTCAGAAGTGCTGGGAACTGGGTGGTACCATGACTTTATTTTCTCTAGTTGTCCAAGCAGGGTTCACTTCCAGGTACAAGTTTAGGGTAAGTTAACTGAAAGAAACTGAGCCGAGATCATGGATGGAGCACAGAGGACCCATTCTCTGCACCCACAGGCCCTTCTCCTCTCCCTGTCAATCAGCAACACTGGAATCTAATCTCCTACAGCCTTCCCATCAGGTTTCCTTTTTCTTTTTTTCTTCAAGACTGTGTTGCCCTGGCTGTCCTGGAACTCTTTCTGTAAAGATCGCCTGCCTCTGTGTCCAAGTGCTTGGGATTAAAGGCGTGTGCCTCCATGCTCTGAGCTTATCCATCAAACTTCTGTTAGGCCTCTTTCCAGTACAGAAACTCAACTGCTGTCAGGATCAGCAGCCTGCCTGAGTCTAACCCTCAACTCTCAATGGAGAAGGAAGAAGGAACATTACAATCAACCCTGGACCGAGAGTTCTCTTTTGTCAATTAAGTCAAGTGTCAGGTAGACTATGTAGGTGAGAATATGTTAACTGAATGAAAACAAGTAATTCTCACCCCTATTTCAAAGGCACAGAGCATTCTGGAGGGGCAGGATGGTCCTTGCAAATGTGCCTGCTTACCTTTTGAGATACTCGCACCCTGGGAAGTGGTAGGAGGAGGCATGTGAGACACTGAGTTCCAATGCTGAGACCCCCTTGGCAATACTCCTAGACCAACGTAACCAGGATAGAGTTCTGGAAACCACTCCAGTCCCACGGACCGGGGAGGAACCTCTGAGTCAGCAGCAGCAACATGACTGATGAGGGAGCTTCTAGAAACAGGGTACGGAGCTGAATACGATGGTATGTGGTACCCTGTCTGGGCTGCATGGGGTTGGCGGAAAGACGTGGGTTCCAGAACGTCCCTCTTGCTTCCCACTAATAGCGGTATGGCAGGGACTTGACTCTGGCCATAGAATTGGGTTTTGTCTTCTGGAGGAGACTTCACAGCCAGAGAGGCGAGGCACTGGTGCCCTGATTCTGGTATAGAGAGAAGCTTATTCGAAGTTCCCTCTGGTGGAGTAAATATGTCCAAAAGTGCAAGGGCTGTCTCTGCTTTTGCCTTTGTGGGGGAAATGGAGTCCTGACCACCAAGGCCTAAGTAAGCCTGTTCCTGTACTTCTGTGGCAGACATGCTGTTCTCAGTATCTCCCTTGCTACGGCACACTTCTGCTCCGAGGCCAAGTTCCTGGTGCTCTCTGACTTGTGTTTTAGCCAGTGGAGCGGGATGAAGGCCCAAGAGGAGTGATTCTGACTTCTGCTGAGTCTCAGCATTGGCAGGGTTGGGAGAGACTCCTGAGAGGTGGCCTCCGTCTCGGGAACTGCTTCCCCTGCTCAACACTGAGGATCCTCCTCTCTGAACCCCATGGCTGCCATTCTTTGGAGAATGACAATCACTAACAGGCACATCTAAGAATTTTGTCTGAAGCTTCTGTCTTTGGGGATCGAGTGTGTCCAATTTCAGACTGGCAGAAGTGGCTGGTTTAGCATGAGGCTGAGCTGAGGAGTATGTTCTATCTTGATTAGATAAAACTGGTGCCATTGAGCCCACCCGTACAGACGCTTCGGTCTCTGAGGGATGACATGGACTTCCCTTGGATCCAGTCACATCTCTGGCAAGTTCTTTCTCAGTCACCTTTGGCGTGGCATGTTTGAGTGCCTGGAAGGAGGGCTGATTTTGATCTCTGGCTTCTCCTCCTGCCTCTGCCGTACCCGCTCTTTCCAAGACATCTGTCGGCAGGGGAAAGGTGGCAGCTGTCCATGCTGATCTGCCCTTTTCTGATTTCACATTTCCTTTCGCACTCTCTGTCTCTAGCCCTTTCCTTTTAGCTTTGGTTAGGTCTTTGGTAGGCCTCTTCTCTTTTGTAGCACGTGAAAGTGTAGCTGGCTTGGACTGATACACTTTTTGATCAGCAGATATCATCTTACAGTGTGGCAAGTGGGTTTTTAATCGCTTAAATGGCTTCTTACAATAAGGACACACTTCCATTCTGGGACCAGCATCACCCATCCTCTTCCTGGAGAGACAATGAAGAATACAGAGTAATCATTTTATGCATAGATTTTAACTTTTTGTTTGCCTTTAAGATAGGCTCTTGTTTTTACATTAAAAAAGGACAAATACTATAGAATTGTATTACATGAAATATATAGAATATACAAATTCACAGAAACAGAAAGATTAGACGTTATTTCAAGACAGAGAAGAAAGGAATATAGAGCAATGATTTCCTAAGTACAGAATTTCTGTTTTGTGTGATGGAAAAACCCCACAAATGGACAGTAGTATCATGACATAATGTCATGAATGTAATAAATCAATACAATTAATATCATAAATGTAATTATTGAATGGATAATCCAAATGTAATCAATGAATACCACAAATGTAATTAATATCATGAATGTAATTAATGAATTTCATGAGTGTAATTAAAAAAAAATTAAAAAAAAAAAGAAAAGCTCTCGTGTAGCTCAGGTTGGCCTCAAATTCACTATGCATCCTGGTCTACGTAGTTCCAGGACAGCAGAGTTACATTAGTGAGACTATCTCAAAAAAACCCAACAATAACCACAACAAAATCAAACCAAAAGATTTAAATCTAACAAATTAATGCTTAGTCAAAGGAGAAGACATTAAAAATGTCAGCCAGAATTCAATTTTGTTATTTATGTCAAGTGGAGGTTACATAAATTTAATGAAATTGTTTAAAAACCCTTAAACATAAAAAAAGGGACTACTTAGGGCTTTTAAGAGCAGTTGAGTGTTGCGGATTATTTGGTTACACTGTGTGAAGACGTCTCTGTTTTACCTCACCCGACTAAGGCACCTTCTGATGGGTTTAATAAAGAGCTGAATGGCCAATAGCTAGGCAGGAGCAGACAGACAGGACTTCCAGGGAGACAGGAACTTTGGGGAAGAATCCAAGGTGAGAGATTTGCTAGGGAGACGTGAGGGAAGTTGGAGTACAGTACTAAGGAGAGGTAATGGGCCATGTGGCCGAACATAGACTGATAAAAACTGGGTAAGTTATAAGCACTAATTGAAACAAGCTTAAGCTAAGGCCAAGCTTTCATAACTAGTAAGTCTCCATGTCATTGTTTGGGAGCTGGCAGTCCACAGACAGACCTATCCCAGTTAAGAGTGCCCACGGTACTGCCATTGCGGGGACCTGGGTTCTGTCCCCAGCACCCACACCAGGCAGCTCACAACTGAATGAAAAAGAAGAAATAAAAAAAGGACATGACTGCTCCTAGGTATGGTGGAGAGAAAGTTTATTGTAGGTAAAAGGGAGAACATAACCAGACAGAGACATCTGTGACAGTCCAGAGTGAACATGACCCTGAGCTGGGCCAGGGGAGGGGAGAGGGGAGAGAGGAGAGGCAGGAGAGTAAAGGTTAGATGAAAGGGCCTGGTAATCAAAATGGCTGGATTATATAGGGAAGGGCAGCTCGGAGAAGGGCAGCCTACCCCCTGGGCTAGAGAGTTCAGGGTAGGGGAAGGGGTATGCCAGCCATACCCTGTAACAGGTAGGGACTGAGGGATGATGGGAGAACCTATGGGACAGGTCCACTTTTGTTATGTTAAATAGGCACCTTTGTTAGCCATTTGTCCTGGGTTTGAGACCTAACAGTAACCACCTGTAACTCTAGTTTTAAGGGAATCTAGTGTCCTCTGACCTTCTAGGGCACTGTGTGCACATAGTATAAATAAACTCATATAAACAAACTCATGCAGGCACATATACGTACACTTAGTAAAGAGATAAAAGGAACCTCCAGGTGGGTATTTCTCACATGGAACCTCTCCCACTCTCAGGAACTCTTCAATACATCACATTCACTCTTCTTGAACTTGTCCTTCAAGGATGGAATGAGGAAGGATAATAACATTCATCCGGGCTACAAAAACTGATTAGAACAGTTTCTAACATTACATAAACAAGATTCACTGGGTATGAGGACTCATGAGAACTCTCTTTGTCAGCTGGGAATATGGTTCAGTCGGTAGAGTGCCTGCCTGGCAAGCATGAAGCCCTGGGTTCTGTCCCCAACTGCACAAGACTTGATGCTGTGTAGAGAGCCATGATCCCAGCACTTGGAAGTGGAGATGGGACAATTAGGTCAGCCTTGGTTAGAGAAAGATTGAAGCTAGCCCGGGATTCATGAGATCTTGTCGTCAGGGGGAGGGGGGGAATGGGGTAGTTTTCATAACTCAGGAGAAATTAATCTCTGCTAATATTAATATCAGCAATACATACATATTAAAACTAGCAATGTACAGAAGGACATAATCCCCATTTATTTATTTATTTTTGGTTTTTTGAGACAGGGTCTTCCTTTGTAGTTCTGCCTGTCCTGGAACTCCCTCTGTAGACCAGGCTGGCCTCAAACTCAGAGATCCACCTGCCTCTGCCTCCCAAGTGCTGGGATTAAAGGTGTGTGCCACCTGGCCCCAATTGTTTTAATTTTAATTTGTACTACAATAGATTATTGTGCACACATAAATTTGTCCATTATTAATTGCTTAGTTTGAGATTTTTGGTTAATGTATATCATGTAAAAATATTTTCAAACATTTATTATTACACATCATTTATTTCTGTTACCCTGTAGAGTTGGGAAAGGAGAATGCTTAATTCCAAAGCTCAGCTGGGTTCCAAAGAACAAGGAACATATCTATCCTAGCATAGCTACATTCTCAAAATCTAGTATCACCAAGCATACTGTTTACCTCTGAATGCTCTCAGGAAGCTGAGGTGGTTTAATGTCAACCTGGACTGCACAGGGAGACCATCATCTCTCAAAC